>NC_057813.1:715956971-716280801 GCF_018294505.1 Triticum aestivum
AGCTGGTGAGATGGGTTGGCGGCGAAGGAAGGAATAGATCGTGCATATAAAGAAGAGAAGGATGTTAAAAAAGAACAGTGCATGCGGGATCATGGCCGTTGGGATGTGATCTAACAGTGCAAAAAGTCGTCGTTGATATTTCTTTTTCTAGGTATATGCTAATAGACGGTCTTATTTTCCTACGTTAGTTACTTCGTGCATTTTAGAGTCTTGGGATCTTTATTTCCTCTTCTTGCATTTGCTGCATTCCGCTACCTTAGTGCATTCGAGCTGTAGTGCTATCTGATGAAGCCATGTATCTAGGGTAGGGTCATGGGCCTGTCCAAGATACCCTACCCAAGGACATCTCAAGAAGAAATCACCTTTCAGTCGACCTGGAAGGGTTCCACTCGACAGACTCGAAGATACTCGACCATGAAGCCAACCACTCGACCAACAGGAAAGCTAAAGTCACTCTGCACGCAACGATCTGTCATTAAGTAGCCTTTATGGTTATGATAGCACTTTATATGGAATATCACTGGGAGTCACACAACTTGCGGCGGACGTGCAGTTTGGTGCTAGATCTTTCAAAATACGGTTTTTTGGTCATCTAACTTGTCATTTGTTGCACATACGGTCACTCCGGCTGTCCGTGCGCGTATCTGCAGCTGGCGTGGCATGCGTGAGGCCCACTGTCAGCGACCTACGCTGTTTCGGAGCGACATGCACGTTTATTTTTTTTGCACAAAATCCACTCGAATCATTTTTATTTGCCCAAAAAGTCCCTTGTAACAGTGGCCCCAAACATAATCCTGTAGGTCTCCTCTCGTTGCAAATCCCCCCGATTCCCAAATCTCAGTGCACAAATTCAGTTAACATGTTCAATGCGTAAATTCAGTTACCAATTACCATTAAGGGCCAAAATTCAGTTAACACTGCAGCAGAGAACATGTTCGGTTAAGTAAGCAGTTAAGTCACAATACAACAGATTATTATCACTTTTCAATACAGTACATAATGTGCAGATAACAATTTCAGTTAACACTTTCACTCACATAATGTGCAGCATATTTAGTTAACAGAATTGGCAAACATATTCAGTACACATTGTCACAAAAATTCAGTAAACATCTCACAAATGGAAGAGGATTTGGACTATGCCATCTAACGATTCATAAACCCTGAACCGTGAACAAATTGATTAACCACCAGTCCACCACTGCCTAATATGATTGGTACACTGATTTGATGTTACTTTTTCACACATAAAGCTGCCTCCTTAACCTCCACAAAAACCCTAGCTCTAATTGGGAAACTGGGTAACTAGACCTTCGAAATATAATGCGTACGGCAAAGGTCGGTTACTCACAGTACGTACATAAGTGAATGAATCAATGATGATCGCCCTACCATAGGAACCCTACGAGAAATGCGGGCACATAGAAGTCACCAGGGAGCAGAGGAGAGAGATGAGACAAAAGGGAGGACAGACTAACCATACGACAGTGCTGCTTCCCCCAGGAGTCAATGACGCGGGTCTTCCATATCTCCTCCGACGACGGCCGCCGTGATGCACCACCTCCTCCGCCTCTGCGTCGTTCGATCAGGAGACGAAGCGATGGAGAGTCAAAATGAATTGCCTGCAATATCGGGGTACCATTCTGCAAATATACACAGGTTGTCTCTTCCCACCACTGTAAGGACTTTTTGAGCAAATAAAAATGGTTTGAGGGGGTTCTGCGCAAAAAAAATCCGCGTGCGCATTGCTCCGAAATTGCGTAGATCGCTGACAGTGGGCCCGTGCATGCATGGCATGCCACGCCAGCAGCGAATACGTGCATGGACAACCGAAGTGGCCGTATTTGCACCAAATGACAAGTTACATGACTAGAAAACCGTATTCTGAAAGATCTAGCACCAAACTGCACATGCGACACAAGTTTTGTGACTACCTGTGATATTACCTCTATTTTCCTACGTTAGTTACTTCGTGCATTTTGGAGTCTTGGGATCTTTATTTCCTCTTCTTGCATTTGCTGCATTCCGCTACCTTAGTGCATTCGAGCTGTAGTGCATTCTGATGAAGCCATGTACGTAGGGTAGGGTCATGGGCATGTCCAAGATACCCTACCCAAGGACACCTCAAGAAAAAATCATCTTTCAGTCGACCTGGAAGGGTTCCACTCAACAGACTCGAAGATACTCGGCCATGAAGCCAACCACTCGACCAACAGGAAACCTAAAGTCACTCTGCACGCAACGGTTTGTCATTAAGTAGCCTTTATGGTCATGATAGCACTTTATGTGGGGCGTTACCAGTAACCCCTGGTCTTAATGTACTTTAAACCCTACATAACTGAGGGCTGGAGGGGTCTGGCGAACTCTATATAAGCCACCCCCTCCTCAGTGTAAAGGGTTCGCACCCCTGTAACTCATACACATATAATACCAGTGGACCGCCTCCGGGCTCCGAGACGTAGGGCTGTTACTTCCTCCGAGAAGGGCCTGAACTCGTAAATCCCTTGTGTATACAACTTCTCCATAGCTAAGATCTTGCCTCTCCATACCTGCCCCCCTTTCTACTGTCAGACTTAGAACCACGACAGTTGGCGCCCACCGTGGGGTAGGTGTCTTAGCGACTTATTGGAGAAGTTGCAATGGTTCCGATCTCCTTCATCATGGTTTCAGGCGGAGTTTTGGTTGAGGGCCGCGAGATCCGTCTCGGTGCGCTCACGTTCATCGCCGACGACTCCTCTTGGCTTCAGGAGGCTCCACTCAACATCTACGCGCTCCCTGTCCGCGGGGTGACGCACTTTCGCGCGTGCATCCGCGGCGTCCTCTTGCGGCAACCGTCGACCCAGTATCGGTCGACCCCTGTGTCATCCTCCCTCCCTGTCTCCTGCCGGTGCAAGCGCTCCGGTCGATCGAGACTCCAGCGGTGGGTGAGGCACGCGGTGGCCCGCCAGTCGGCCATCCCCCAGGTCGCGGTGATCGAGCCCAACGAATCTCTCTACGTCCTGTTCGACATGTCGACTCGCTCCGTAGAGACTGCATCCGAGTGCGACAGCAGTGATCCAGCGACGGAGGTCCTTATGGTCAATGGACCGTACAGTCCTCCCGGCTTCCCCCGCGCCGACGGAGGCGACGGTGGAGGCGACCCAGCGCAGGTCCACAAAGAATATCAACCCGAGCCACTCACTTTGCTGCAAAGGGAAGATCTTCGCCGCCGGAACAAGGATGCGCTGCATACTCCTATCATTGGAGAAACCCCCGAGGCTCATGCCCTAGAGGACGCACGTTTGGCCAACTTGGCTGAGCGCACTCGACTGGAGAACCTCCAGCAAGTACTCGACGAGCGTGCGCGGCAACGGGTTCCAGACTCCAGTCAACGTCAACTCTTTCCGCCACCGACTCAGGTATATCGAACTCTGATTCAGAATCTAGCAGCTGCAGCCCGTATAGCAGAGTCGACTCAGCCTTCCTAGTCAGAGGCTGGCAGAGGCTTGCTACAGATCAGCGATTTACTCCGGGCAGCAGGAGATCAAAATTCAGCTGTATCACAGTCACGGAATAGGATTCACAGCAGACCCGTCGCTGCAAATACAGTCCAATCGGCCCATAGCCCAAGATCGCGCCCGAGGCGTGAGGGACGTGGAGGCCGGCTTAATCAGTATGATGACCGATTCGATCGTGATGATCAACGTCGAGTGCCCACTCCTCCTCCAAGGGGTGGGTCGTACGCGCCTCGACAGCAGGATGACAGACGCCAGCACAGTGTTGGTCGACAGGAAACGAGCTCACCGAGAAGGCCATGACAAAGATGTGCCCACCAGCAGCAGAGTTCACGTCTCGGGGCCAGAGTGTTTTAGCAGAGCCATCAGAGCCGCGGTGATTCCTCCCAACTTCAGGTTGGCGACTGGAGTCAGTAAGTTCACTGGTGAGTCCAAGCCTGATACTTGGCTTGAGGACTACCGAGTGGCTGTTTAGATTGGCGGCGGCAATGATGAAGTGTCCATGAAACATCTGCCTTTTATGTTGGAGGGCTCAGCCAGAGCATGGTTAAATCAGTTAGCACCCAGCAGCATTTACACTTGGGAAGATCTCGCCCGAGTGTTTGTGAGGACATTTGAAGGAACTTGCAAGCGACCAGCAGGGTTGACAGAGCTGTAGTCGTGTGTGCAAAAGTCGAATGAAACTCTGAGAGATTACATCCAGAGATGGATCATATTGCATCACACAGTAGAGAATGTATCTGATCACCAGGCAGTCTGTGCCTTCAAGGAGGGTGTGAAGAACAGGGAACTGAGTCTGAAATTCGGTCGAACCGGTGATATGACTCTGAGTCGAATGATGGAGATTGCCATCAAGTATGCTAATGGTGAAGAAGAGGATCGGCTCTGGAGTGGCAAGTACAAGTCGGCTGCCCATGAAACCAGAGGGGGGAACTCCAGTCGGAAGTAGAAGCGGAAGGCCGAGCCCGCTGCTCCTGGAGAAGCCTTGGCTGTGACTCAAGGAAAATTCAAAGGAAATCCCAAAGGATCCTAGAACCCTAAGAAGGTGAAGGACAAGAAAGGAAATGACGTGATGGATTTGCCGTGCCACATCCACACAAAGAAAGATGAGGAGGGTAACTTCATTTACCCGAAACATACCACTCGGCAGTGTCGGCTCTTGATCCAGCAATTTTAGGGGAAACATCCCAAAGATAAAGAAAAGGAGTCGGACAAAGTTGAGGACAGAGAGGACAGTGATGAAGAATATCCCCACGTCAATTCCACCCTGATGATTTTTGCTGATGTTGAAAGCAAAAGTCGATTGAAAGTTATCAACCGTGAGGTGAATATGGTTGCTCCGGTGACGCCCAGTTATGTGAAATGGTCTCAGACTGCCATCACATTCAACCAGTCCGATCATCCGACACACATAGCCACCCCTGGGAGGCAAGCTTTGGTGGTCGACCCAGTCGTCGAAGGCACTCGGCTGACTAAAGTTCTGATGGATGGTGGCAGTGGCCTGAATATTTTGTATGCAGAGACATTGAAAGGGATGGGCATTCCGATGTCCAGACTCAGTATCAGCAACATGAGTTTCCATGGAGTCATTCCTGGGAAGAAGGCCGAGTCACTCGGCCAAATTGCTCTTGATGTGGTTTTCGGTGATTCCAAGAATTACCGCAAAGAAAAGTTGACGTTTGAAGTTGTGGATTTCTAGAGTGCTTATCACGCTATTTTGGGAAAGCCAACTTATTCACGTTTCATGGCTCGACCATGTTATGTGTACCTCAAAATGAAAATGCCTGGTCCCAAAGGAGTGATCACTATTACTGGCAATCGGAATAAGGCGGAAGAGTGCTTTCAGAAAGGCTCAAAGATCGCCGATGCTCAGATGGCAGTGGTAGAGCTGCAGGAATACCAGAAAACTGCGGATCCGAGTGATCTGTTGCGAGCCAAGAAGCCCGCTACAAAGTCAACATTTCAGTCGTCCGGTGAGAGTGCTGCTCCGACTCATATCTCTACGACACTCGACTCCAAATAGGAAGAAGCGCTCATCCAGTTCCTCCGTGAGAACTGGGACATCTTTGCATGGAAGCCTGCTGACATGCCGGGTGTTCCCAGGGGGCTGGCTGAGCATCGTCTATGAGTCGACTCAAAAGCGAAACCTGTCAAGGAACATCTAAGACGGTCCGTCGTCCAGAAGAGAAAGGCCATTGGCGAGGAGGTGGCTCAACTCTTAGCAGCAGAGTTTATCCGAGAGATTTACCACTCCGAGTGGCTCGCCAATGTTGTCATGGTCCCCAAGAAGGACAAGTCACTTCGCATGTGCATCGACTTCAAACATATCAATCGGGCCTGCCCGAAAGATCATTTTCCTCTCCCCCGCATCGACCAAATAGTCGACTCAACTGCGGGATGTGAGCACCTGTCTTTTTTAAGACGCCTATTCCGGTTACCATCAGATCCGTCTGTATGGACCCAACGAGATTAAAACAGCTTTCATCACTCCATTCGGGTGCTTCTGCTATGTCACCATGCCATTCAGCCTCAAGAATGCCGGAGCCATGTTCATGAGGATGATTCATAAGTGTTTGCTCACTCAAATCAATCGGAATGTGGAAGCATATATGGATGATATTGTGGTCAAATCACGGAAGGGTTCCGACTTGTTGACTGACCTTGCTGAAACATTTTCCATCCTCAGGAGGTATGTATCAAGCTTAATCCATCAAAGTGCTTATTCGGAGTTCCTGGTGGAAAGTTGCTCGGTTTTCTCGTTTCCGAACGAGGAATCGACACCAACCCAGAAAAAGTTGGCACTATACTCCGAATGAAACGCCCTGTGCGTGTGCACGATGTCCAGAAGCTTACTGGATGCTTGGCTGCTTTAAGTCGATTCATCTCTCGCCTCGTTGAAAAGGCATTGCCTCTTTACCGACTGATGAAGAAGTCAGACAAGTTTGAGTGGACTCCCAAAGCTGATGCAGCGTTTGCAGATCTAAAAGCCCTGCTCTCCACCCAGCTGGTGCTTGCTGCCCCAACCAGCGAAGAGCCTTTGCTGCTTTACATTCCAGCCACAGGACAAGTCGTCAGTACAGTACTTACGGTCGAGCGGGAAGAAGAAGGAAAGCCTTCAAAGTTCAGTGCCCAGTGTATTATCTTTCTGAAGTTTTGACCCCATCAAAGCAAAGATACCCACATTATCAGAAGCTTGTATATGGGATTTATATGACCGCGAAGTAGGTTGCTCATTACTTCTCTGATCATTCCATTACAGTCGTCAGCGACGCCCATTGTCAGAGATTCTGCACAACAGAGATGCAACTGGCCGAGTGGCAAAATGGGCGATTGAACTCCTTCCCCTTGATATCAAGTTTGAGGCAAAGAAAGCGATTAAGTCCCAAGCAGTAGCAGATTTCATTGCCGAGTGGATCGAACAGCAACTACCGACTCAAGTTCACTCGGAGCACTGGACCATGTTCTTTGATGGTTCTAAGATGCTGAATGGTTCCGATGCTAGGGTAGTATTGGTTTCCCCCCGAGGTGATAAGCTCAGATATGTGCTCCAGATCCACTTTGATTCCTCCAAAAATGAAGCAGAATATGAAGCACTTTTGTATGGGTTGCGTATGACCATTTCACTCGGTGTCCGTCGCCTTATGGTCTATGGCGACTCAGATTTGGTGGTCAATCAGGTGATGAGGGAGTGGGACGTCAGAAGTCCAGCTGTCGGTGTCAAAACCGGCAGATCTCGGGTAGGAGGTCCCAATCAGTGCGTCTTAGGATCAATGGTAACAGGAGACAAGGGACACGATGTTTTACCCAGGTTCGGGCCCTCTCGATGGAGGTAAAACCCTACGTCCTGCTTGATTGATATTGATGATGTGGGTATTACAAGAGTAGATCTACCACGAGATCAAGGAGGCTAAACCCTAGAAGCTAGCCTATGGTATGATTGTTGTTTTATATCTCTATCGACTAGCCTGGCCCCGGTTTATATAATGCACCAGAGGCCTAGGATTACAAGAGTCCTAGCTGAATACATCGGTGGGGGAGGAGTCCTTGTCTTGATCGCCAAGTCTTGTGGATTCTTCCTTGTATGCGGCACCTGTCCGGACTGGCCCATGAGTATGCGGCCCTGGGGGTCCTCAGCCCAATCTAACCGATTGGGGGATGACGTGGTGAGTACCCCCTAGTCCAGGACACCGTCAGTAGCCCCCTGAACTGGTCTTCAAATTAGGGACGCTCCTCGATTCTTCCGAACTGTTCTTCATCTTCGGTTGCCGGTCTTGAAAACTGGTTCAACAAATCTTCTCATCTTCTATCTTGAGGATTGCTGAAATGCATTCGACGAGTTTGCACGTCGGGTATCCGAGGAGCCCCTTTAAGTTTCCGGCCTTTATCAATGCCTTGTTATTTTTATGCCACACTTCGGGTTTGAAGTTGTTCCCGGGCGGCAGCGTCCTCTTGCGTCCGAGCTCCAACACCGGACTACATTCGAAGTATCTTTTGCAGCCGAGCACCAACGACGGACCGCTTCCCAGCTCTAACGCCGGAATGTATCCGAGCTCCAACGCCGGACTATGTATCCGGGCTCCAACGCCGGACTGTATCCGAGCTCCAACGCCGGACTATGTATCCGAGCTCCAACGCCGGACTGTATCCGAGCTCCAACGCCGGACTATGTATCCGGGCTCCAACGCCGGACTATGTATCCGAGCTCCAACGCCGGACTGTATCCGAGGTGTCGTAAATCACCTTGGTTCAAAGAAGTTTGAAGGAGTTTAGCCGAGCTTAATGCCGGAAATGCCCTCTATGGAGCCAGCCACTAGCGCCCGAGCTTTATGCCGGACTACTTCCGAGGTGGTGCACCACCCCGAATGTGGGCCGATTTTTGTCAATATTTTTTATTGATGCAATTTATTCTCTGACGAGATATATAGCCAGTAGACCTCAAGGTGTGTATCGGTCTAAAACCCGAGATGCACCTGAAGGATGACATAAGACCGCTGATCCCAGTAACCGCTGAGACTCAGGTTGATTTGCAAAATCGGCCCGAGGATCAAGTCCTAGCTCAATAGAATACTTCGAGACACAAAAAGCGGCGTGCTCAGTCCTCGAGACTCAGGTTGGGTGCGGCCGACCAACCTGAGGATCAAAATCTCCTTGGAAACTGTATTGCACTTCAAATTTTCTGCATAGGATAGGTAATGCAGTAGCCCCCGAGACACTGGTCGGGTGGCAACACCAGATCAGGGAATCGATGTGCCCCTTTAATATTTGTAAATAATAAGCCCGAAGCGCAGTAGCCCCCGAGCCTTAATGCGGGCACGGGAGGCCGAATTAAGGATCGATATCCATAGTAAAATCACAAATTATGTGTAATGACTCTATGTATCCAAGTACTTTACGTCTTTAATGCTCGGATCCGCATTGTAAAAAACTTTGTTGACCGACCATCGGCGTCCACCTCCTCGGCCAATAGCTGAGGAGTGTTTGTCCTACTTTATAAAGCCTTTATGAGGGCAAAGATTTACAAAAAACAAGGCAATCTGGCCATACGGTTTTATAAACAGAGGTACGTGGAGAGACATTGTTATATTACTATTGAACAGAAGAAATGTCTTCCAAAGAAAATAGTCCCGCTATCGGTTCCTTTCTTTGGGTTGTCATGCTAAGCATGATCATGAAACCTCAGCTCCAATGTAAGAGCAAAATATCGAGGATTTAGTTTGGGAGGCCAATTAATAGCCCTCGGTAGTGTTCGGCGACAGTCGAGGTCAAGCCGTAAACACTTCGGCCATTGTTATGAATGGCCCGTCGTTTAACGCCGTCATCGAATCGCCGACCAGTTTACGCTTATTGTGTCAGTCAGTTTTCGGCTTTCTCCACTGAGGTGCTTAACCATGTGAGATGGAAGCACAATCGCAGTGGTTCTCCTTTTGCACACCTAGCCGAACAAAGCGGAACATAGGAGGCAAGCGCAGGAGCCAGACAACCCAACTATTGACCAAAGACACAATTCGAAACCGATGCATATATAGCAATATCCGAGAATGTTTTTGCCGAATCTCTAAAGGTGTCCAGCGTTGCACTGCGAGACTTGTGCTGAAAACACACAAATAGTTTAAAAGTGCCATGGGCTCGAAAAGCCAAAAAACTTATTCAAAAGGTTAATGTCCGAACTAGATCAAGTATTCGGTGCCAATCCGAAAATTGGACTTTAGAAAAAAAAGGTGCTTATGCCGTGCTTTAACATGACACGTCCTATCTCAAAACTTCAAGCGGGTCAGCCTACGGCTTCAACCTCCTATCCCGAAGGCGGAGTACTTCTTACTAGGCCAGCTTAGCAAACTAAACTCTAGCGGCTTTGATAGAGAAATTAGGCTCCCCGGCTAGTGACCGCACACTTGCGTCGAGAAAAAAAAGGAGTGATAAATAATAATAAAATTTTTGCAACGACTAAGAAGAAAAACACTTACATAAAACGACTCATATAAATTTAAGAGCCCCCAAGTGACTTGGGTAAAAGAATGATTGCATGTACCGAAGTACTTATATCATATATATGTTCAACCAAACTTTAAACACGTCTTAACCGACCGTCAGCTTCTCCCTCTTCGGTCAAGGACCGAAAAGTGTTATGTACTCCATCTGCCGAGAATATCGACGGTGTTTCCAATAACAAGGCAATCAGGCCATAAGGCTGTAACAGACAAAGCGCGCTCAGGGAACTTATGCTATATTACTGCGAAGAGTAAGAAGCATCTTCGAAGAAAATAGTACCCCCACCGATGCCTTTCTTCGGTGCTCATTGTTATTATGAGACTTGTGCAATAGATTTTTTTACTCATGAGTTCCATTGTGTGCCGACCATGATTGAAAACAATAAGAGCGCTAGCTTTCGGCTTCACCCAGTCTGAGGTCCGGCTCGGGTGATCCGATCGTGACAATCGCAGAGGTGCTCCCTTTACTCCCTAGCCGAACAATCGGGAACGTAGGGGAAAGCACAGGAGCCAGGCAACCCAGCTTGGAAATCGCTTAAGTCAATATGGTGCATATTGTGGCGTAATACACGAACAAGGAACGAAGCCGTACAAGTATAATCATATGCAAGAGGAAAAAAGCTTCATGAAGGAAGCCCCCAAATGAATTGGGTATTTGAATTTGCGTGTCACAAACAAAGTTTGGACAAGGGAATTTTTACAAGCAACTTTTTTACAAAAAAGTGTAATGCTTGGTCGAGCCGAATACAAGTTAAAAATTTAAAACTTTGAGCATGAATGCAACTTAGCTGGTTAATGTGTTCGGTATTGATGTCGTGGTCCGAGCTTGATGCGGGACAAGGTTCCATCCCCGAGCCGGTCCCGAGGTGGCGGAGCAAAGAGCTCGACACTCTGAAGTGGTGACATAGCACGGTCAATGCAGGACGACAGGGTGATGCCGAAGTCCCCGGCATGGGGTAATGAAGTGTTGACGAAGCCCCCCGTCCAGCCGAGGTGACGCCAAAGGATATAGTCCGGCTGGATCATTTTCCTGTGCATAAAAAATAGTGCAAACCGGAGATAATAGTAATAATAATAAAAAAAATTGTTGCATAACAAATAATTTATGCAAAGTGAGTAATGAAAGAAATATGGCCTGGCGCCGAAGTCAATGTCGATGCAGGGAGGCGGCGTGATGCGGTAAAGGCATGGCAAGGCCTGAATTCACAGGTCGGTTCGAGTTCCGGATGCGGCGTTCGCCGGACTATGTACGAAAACTGACCGAACCACCATGCGACCGTCGTTAATGCGGCCACCATTTGATAGACCTGCGTATAGATGATGGAACAAAGCAGAGTAATAATTCCTTGGGAAAAATAAACCCGAACAAGCAAAAATTGCTGGGATCAATAGCACCTGGTTTTTTTGTTGTAGCGGTTCGAAGAAAGGTTACTCCCAAAATTGGGACTCGATCCGCACACCCATTGCCTGATGGGTGATGAAGCTGGTTGGCCGGTGACGCCGGAGTCTCCGGGGTATGTTGATGAAGGGATGACGAAGCCCCCAGTCCAGGCGAGGAGACGGAGCAGGTCGGTGAGGAGATGTGTCAGCCGAGGTGTTGAAGTAGTTCAGCGTGATGGACACCGGCTCGATGAAGCAACAGTTCGGCCATGCCGATGCAGGTCGTAGCTTGTGACGTGATCAATGCTGGCTTGATGAAGTGACCGTGCGACGATGCTGGTGCACCCACTCCGTGTAATCCGTGGGGCGGCGATGTTGTTGACGATTTATCCTTCGCAATGCCGAACTATTGTTCGGCTGGCCGAGATGATGATCCGAAGAAATTGAGCTCGGCTCAACAAAGCGACGACGTGTCTAACGCAGGTCGGCCGCCGTGGAGTGATGTTGTCGGGCTGGTTTGACACCGGCACGACGGTGAAGTTCGTATTGCAAGAATACTTTTCATACTACTGGGATGTGTTTGAGAATAAAACACAACACCCCATACGAAAACTTCCTTCAAAAAGGATGTCCGAGATCCCGTTCATAAAGAAGATGAATTCGGGTCGGATTCGTTCTCGCGCAGAAAACAGATCCAAAAAGTGATCCACTAATCGGAAGTTTTCCGGAGTTTGGACGGTCGGATCGAGCTGAATTTTTGGAAGGTAGTAGATATAGGAATTCCGCAGCAAATCAACGGTTGGATCCTCCAAAGGACATCCGAGCTAGATGCTGGATGCCACGCTCTAAACTCGTCCGGATTCTCGTCCAGATTCAACAGGGCTCAGGTATATCAGAGATTGCCGGAGATTCCTTCATCGGAACTCGACGAAATTTTTGCAGGGTTGTTGTAGACTTAATTCCGCATAATTCCACCGAAGTAATCGTTTAAGCGACACTTGAGGAGGCGGTGGCGGAGGATACAAGTTTGCTGTCCAGAAAAACAGCACGGTCGCCTGAGGGCAATGTTTTGAGCCCCCGAGCTCCATGGATGACTCCTCCAGGATCTTGATAGAGATCGGAGTTGGTGTTGATGAAGGCCTTCATCCGAACATGACGATCGGAGGTAGGGGCAGTCCTCAGTCAAGCCAAGGTGACCAGTCGAGCTGGTGACGAAGAAGCCGACGTCGCAATTGACCTGCAGTCGAGCCATTGATCCTTTCGCCGATCACACAGCGGAACTCTCAATGAAAGCACCAATGTCGGTATCAAAACCGGCGGATCTCGGGTAGGAGGTCCCAATCAGTGCGTCTTAGGATAAATGGTAACAGGAGACAAGGGACACGATGTTTTACCCAGGTTCGGGCCCTCTCGATGGAGGTAAAACCCTACGTCCTGCTTGATTGATATTGATGATGTGGGTATTACAAGAGTAGATCTACCACGAGATCAAGGAGGCTAAACCCTAGAAGCTAGCCTATGGTATGATTGTTGTTGTATATCTCTATCGACTAGCCTGACCCTGGTTTATATAATGCACCAGAGGCCTAGGATTACAAGAGTCCTAGCCGAATACGTCGGTGGGGGAGGAGTCCTTGTCTTGATCGCCAAGTCTTGTGGATTCTTCCTTGTATGCGGAACCTGTCCGGACTGGCCCATGAGTATGCGGCCCTGGGGGTCCTCAGCCCAATCTAACCGATTGAGGGACAACGTGGTGAGTACCCCCTAGTCCAGGACACCGTCACCAGCCATGACTGGTTACTGCAATGCGATGAGAAAGCTGGAGAAGAAATTCGAGGGGTTAGAGCTTCATCATATACCCCGACTCATGCGAGCAAATGGTCTGATTTTCAAAGGGCTGAAACCCCGGCTCATGCGTGATCTCAAGCATGCAGCAGGAGCGTGGGTCGACGAACTTCCATCAGTTCTTTTGGGATTGAGGATCACTCCTAATCGGTCGACTGGACGAACTCCATTCTTTCAGGTCTATGGAGCTGAAGCAGTTCTGCCGAGTGACCTGCTTCACAATGCACCTCGAGGCGAGCTCTACACTGAAGATGAAGCAGAACAAGCCCGGCAGGACGCAGTCGACCTTCTAGAAGAAGAAAGAGAGATGTCTATGATCAGATCGACTATCTACCAGCAAGACTTGCGTCGATTCCATGCCAGAAACGTGAAGAGTCGAGCCTTCCAAGAAGGAGACTTGGTCCTCCGAGTGGATCAACAGAAACCGCACAAACTCGCTCCTACTTGGGAAGGCCCCTTCATCGTCACCAAAGTTCTCCACAATGGAGCGTACCATATTTACAATGTCGATCGCCAGATTAATGAGCCATGAGCTTGGAATGCGGAGCTGCTCCGCCCATTTTATACTTAAGTACTCACTCGAGTGAGATGTAATAAAAAGTACCTTTGTAGTTTATTTATCAAAGACAAGAGTGCTATAATTTTCCGAGTGATTATTGTTGCTTTTGTTTACGAAAGAAATCCCCTAGTGGGTGTCTTAGCTGCGAATCCGTTTCGCCTAAGTTTGTAAAAAAAATCCCGCCGAGTGACGAGCAAGCCTCTCACTTGGTGGCTTAGTTGCGAATCTGTTTCACCTAAGTTTAAAAAATCCTACCGAGTGGTGAGTCGGCCTCCCACTCGGAGGCTTAGCTGCAGTCCCAGTACTCGCCTAAGTTTAAAAAATCCTACCGAATGGCGAGCCAGCATCCCACTCGGGGGCTTAGCTGCAGTCCAGTACTCGCCTAAGTATTTAAAAAATCCTACCGAAGTGGTGAGCCAGCCTCCCACTCGGAGGCTTAGCTGCAGTCCCAGTACTCGCCTAAGTTTAAGAAATCCTACCGAGTGGTGAGCAATCCTCCCACTCGGGGGCTTAGCTGCAGTCCAGTACTCGCCTAAGTACTTAATCCATTCCACTCTGCAAGGATGACGAGGGGCAGGTCGACTCCTACCTTCTCCTTCTGAGCTACGCCACAAATACAATGTGCACTCCAAAATCCCACCGAGTGGAGAGCAAACCTCCCACTCGGGGGCTTAGCTGCAGTCCAGTACTCGCCTAAGTATTTGAAAATCCCACCGAGTGGAGAGCAAACCTCCCACTTGAGGGCTTAGCTGCAGTCCATCACTCGCCTAAGTATTTGAAAATCCCACCGAGTGGAGAGCAAACCTCCCACTCGGGGGCTTAGCTGCAGTCCAGCACTCGCCTAAGTATTTGAAAATCCCACTGAGTGAAGAGCAAACCTCCCACTCGGGGGCTTAGCTGTAGTCCAGTACTCGCCTAAGTATTTGAAAATCCCACCAAGTGAAGACCAAACCTCCCATTCGGGGGCTTAGCTGCAGTACAGTACTCGCCTAAGTATTTGAAAATCCCACCGAGTGGAGAGCAAACCTCCCACTCGGGGGCTTAGCTCCAGTCCAGTACTCGCCTAAGTATTTGAAAATCCCACCGAGTGGAGAGCAAACCTCCCACTTGGGAGCTTAGCTGCAGTCCAGTACTCGCCTAAATATTTAAAATCCCACCGAGTGTAGAGCGATCCTCTCACTCGGGGGCTTAGCTCCAATCCAGTACTAGCCTAAGTATTTGAAATCCCACCGAGTGGAGAGCGATCGTCTCACTCGGGGACTTAGCTGCAGTCCAGTACTCGCCTAAGTAATTAATACAATGTGCGCTCTGCAAGGACGACGAAGCGCAGGTCGACAGCTACCTTCTCCTTCTGATCTACGCCACAAATACAATGTGTGGCCTGCAAGGACGACGAGGTGCAGGTCGACTGCAATCTGCGCTCCATCCCTACCTGCAAGAGCGATGAAGTGCAGGTCGACTGGGCTTTTCACCTCAGAGCTGCATCACAAGTATTAAAGTTTATTCTGAGTGAAGAACAAAGTTCGCTCGAAGGCAAATGCAAGCATATTCAACGATAAGCAAAGTTCAGATAACGGATTTAGAAGTGCTCAGGCATTAAGCCTATAAAAGTTTATCGGTTACAAAACCACTCGGCATTCTGAGGCAAATTTAAGGTGAGACATAAAAGTTTTTCTTACTCCTCCGTTGGAGGACTGGAGGGCGCGACAAACTGGTCCAGGTCGATTCCGTCAGCAATCCGAGTGGCAGCAGCAATGAAGGTCTCCATAAAAGATTGGAAGTCATGCTTCTTGGTATTGGCCACCTTGATGGACGCCAGCTTGTCCTCTCGTGCATCCTTGCAGTGAACACGTACCAGGGACAGAGCAACATCAGCCCCACACCTGGCAGAAGACTTCTTCCATTCCTGCACTCGACCTGGAACGTCATTCAGTCGAGTCATTAAAGACTTGAGGTCATTTTGAAGCGCCTCTTTGGGCCAGAGTGTCGTGTCGATTCGTGACACCGCAACCTTAAGTCGAGCGAGGTAGTCGACAACACCAGCAACGCGAGACTCCAGTCGGAGCACGTTCATAGCGGCTTCATCCTTCACAGGAGAGTTAATGGGGTCCAGGCTTGTCTCCACTCGACTGGTTTCCCCCTCAAAATTCTGGCAGAATTCTGTAAACACAATTCGGAGTTAAGCCAGCAGTTCTTATGATGAGTCGACAATAACAAGTCAGTCGGATAAAAGGGATTACCTTCAAGCATAGGAATAACTTTTTGGCGAGCCCTCCCAGATAAGCCTCTAGATTGTTCTTCTTCCCCGCCAGTTCGCTAGAATTTTCACTCAGAGCTATCTTGTCATTCTTCAGTCGGCTGACCTCCTTGTTGGCCGCGTCGAGAGCAGCTTTCAGATTGGCATTCTCCTCTTCAAGTTTACCGACTAAAGTCTGATTTTCTTCCGCGAGCTTCATCTTGTTTGAAGCCGCTTTCTACGCCTCGGCAAGGTCAAGGTCCTTCTTCTTCAGAGCCTCCTTCAGTTTATCTGCAAAGTGACAATGAGATCATAATCAAGAATGGACAAAAAGATAAAGACAGTCGTCAAGATTCTCATCAAACATACCTTTTGCTTCATCCTTCGCCTTCGTAAAGTTCTCCTGAACAAGCTTCAAGTCAAGTTCAAGATGGATATGTTTGTTCTCCAATTCAGTATAGCGAGCCACAAGCTCACAAGATTTCTGCGAAAGGACAGTCGACAAATATTAAGGATAGGTTACTTTCGAGTGACTAAGAGAAAAATAGTAGCATTTCTAAGACTACAGTCAAATCAAAATATTCAACAGTAGTCTCAGGGACTACACTCAGTGGGTGCACTCAGCGTGCCCCCACTGGTTCTACTGACTCGGTTCGATCAGTCGACCGAAAGAAACAAAAAGAAGAAGAAGAAGAGGTTCTTCAGACCTTAGTCGACTGCCAGCAGTCGACCATGGTCTCGGGGACTACACCCAGTGGGTGCACTCAGCATGCCCCCACTGATTCCAAGATTCCATTCGACCAGATCGAGTGGAGAAGTTAGACTGATGAAATTCAAAGTGTAAAGACTACAGTCGACTGCCACCAGTCCACCATAGTCTCGGGGACTACATCCAGTGGGTGCACTCAGCGTGCCCCCACTAATCCAAAAATCACACCCAGAGGGTGTACAGATACAGAGATCTTCAAAAAGAAGAGTTTTCAGATACCATATCCTAACAGAACAAGCGGTGACCAACTAACCTGGACGTTGCTCTGAAGAGCTGAGCTTGCATTATAAGCCGCTTGGCTGGCGTCCCGGATCGCCTTCACCTGCTCCATCATGACCCCCGCCTGGCGTATGGCCTCCTTAGCAGCACCCGCTTGGTCCTCTGGGACGTGGTGTGTGGCGAAAAGGGAAGGCCGATCAGCAGTTGAAGACAAAGGCCGGGCACTCGTCAGTGGCACATCGAAGGACATAGTGTTCCGAGTGATGTTGCCACCCTCTGGAACCAATGTCTCAGACACTGATGCAGTCTGAGGAGTCTTGCCAGCCGACGCCTTTCTGTTCCTCCTCGACCTCAGTGGCGCCTCGTCGTCATCATCAGGGAGATCGATGACATGGGGAGGAACTACAAGGAAAATCCAAAGTTAAAATCAGAACTCCAATCGACCAAAAATAAAGCTACAGAGAGAGTATCAAGGTTGGAGGTGATAGCGTCTTCCATTTCCTGGTCTTCGTTCTCGGTGGAGGTCTCGGAGGTAGCAGCACTACAGATTTCAGAAACACGTCGGTTAACCTATGAGTCGACCAAGAGTTCAACCGTGCTAAACAAGGAAATATAAGTTTTGTTGTTACCCGGAGATAGTGGGAATGGCCATTCTCATCTTGGGCAGGGCCTTCGATGGCTTTGATGACGTCGCTTGGGGATGCTTCGACGCTTTTTCAGTCGGCGCAGGGGAAGACGTCCGAGGGCGTTTCATCGATTGCCCAACAGGCACAGTCGCTGTACCACGCTCGACCGTGGGGTCGTGGGCGAGCTTGGATCGCCTTTCCGTGCGAGGAGGGTCAACTTCCTCCTCCTCTTCCTCCTCCTCTTCACCGGAGCCGTCGTCATCTTCATCCCCCTCACCATCAGATTGCCACTCCTCCTGACTTTCGCCTCCCTCGCCTCCTCCTCCTCAACTTGTTCTTGCGCCCCGTTGGGCATCGAGTACATTTCAGTAGTGGCCTAGAAGACAACAAACAAGACAAAAGTCAGTCGACTGAATTCTAGCAAAACGGAATGGAGAAAGCAGGATCACAGTCGGACCTAGTCTGGCTCGTATGATTGGTCGAGTGGAGGAATCCTCCTGGCTCCTCGGTGGTTGTCTTTATTCCCTGTGATGGCAGTCATCCACCTCTCAAGCGTGGCATACTCGACCTCCTCCGGGTGGACCCGAGTGGTGTCTTCAGTGCCAGAATACATCCACATCGGATGGTCTCGATATTGAAGAGGTTGGATGCATCGGAGGAGGAAGACCTCCAGGAGATCCATGCCGGTCACCCCGTCACGGATAAGCTGGATGACATGCTCGACCAGCACCTTAACCTGCGCCTTCTCCTCCGGGATTACCTTCAAAGAAGAAGGCTTCCCCACTCGATCCATAGAAAAAGGAGGGAGTCCAGTCGACTGCCCTGGCGTCGGTTGGTCTTTGCAGTAAAACCAGGTGGACTGCCATCCATGAACCGAGTCGGGAAGGACCATGGTCGGAAAGGCACTTTTTCCTCTCATCTGAACCCCAAGACCCCCACACATCTGGATCACTTGGGTTCTCTCGTCACTCGGATTGGCCTTTTTCACCATCTGGGAGCGATAGGTGAAGATGTGCTTGAAAAGACCCCAATGAGGCCGACAACCCAAGAAATTCTCGCACAAGGACACAAAAGCAGCGAGATACACGATGGAGTTGGGTGTGAAGTGGTGGAGTTGTGCCCCAAAGAAGTTCAGAAATCCCCGAAAGAAAGGGTGAGGAGGCAAAGAAAACCCGCGGTCAACATGGGTGGCCAAGAGGACACACTCACCCTCCTGAGGCTGCAGCTCCGACTCCTTCCCCGAGAGCCGCGCTGACCCATGGGGGATCAGCCCTTCGTCGGCCAGGTCGTCAAGGTCTTTCTGACGGATCGTCGAGCGGATCTAGTCACCCTGGATCCAGCCCCGCGGCAGGCCGACCCTTGACGAGGAGCCGCCCCGAGCTGTAGTGCATTCTGATGAAGCCATGTACTTAGGGTAGGGTCATGGGCTTGTCCAAGATACCCTACCCAAGGACATCTCAAGAAGAAATCACCTTTCAGTCGACCTGGAAGGGTTCCACTCGACGGACTTGAAGATACTCGACCATGAAGCCAACCACTCGACCAACAGGAAACCTAAAGTCACTCTGCACGCAACGGTCTGTCATTAAGTAGCCTTTATGGTCATGATAGCACTTTATGTGGGGCGTTACCAGTAACCCCCGGTCTTAATGTACTTTAAACCCTGCATAACTGAGGGCTGGAGGGGTCTGGCGAACTCTATATAAGCCACACCCCTCCTCAGTGTAAAGGGTTCGCACCCCTGTAACTCATACACATATAATACCAGTCGACCGCCTCCGGGCTCCGAGACGTAGGCGAGAAGGGCCTGAACTCATAAATCCCTTGTGTATACAGCTGCTCCATAGCTAAGATCTTGCCTCTCCATACCTACCCCCTTTCTACTGTCAGACTTAGAACCACGACACATTCCACTGCCTTTGTATGCTCACATCGATGTCTGGCTGTCTGTTATTAGGGTGTGAGTAGTCAGGCTCCCCCCCCCCGCGTACGCTGGGCCATGGTCCATTCCCCCCCCCCCCCAGCCTCACCTACTTGAACATTCATAAGGTTTAGCCGCTCAATTTTTTTAGGAGAAGCACCAGTCATCTCTCAAATTTAAGCAATTAAAATGAGTTCTCGACATAAGATTCCTTCCCCGCTCGGCCGCCTCCACGCCAGCGCTTTCCTCCTTTCCTCCAGCAGCCACCACGCACGCCCATTGGAACCCTGCAGCCCCCCCTCCCTACCTCCCAGCCCACTTCGATTCATTTGCCGGTGCTAGCGGTGCTGGAATCAACTAAGAGCATCTCCAGCCGTTCGGCCCCCAGGACGCCGAAAAAGCGCCCTCTGGGGCCGAACCGGCTTTTAATTTCGGCATGGGGGCGATTGTGTTCCCAGTCACCGCCCCAGGTTGCCCCAGAAATCGGCGCGAACACGGCACAAACACGGCGCAAACTCGGCGATTTGATTCAAATTTATACGAACACGGCGCAAACTCGGCGATTTCATTCAAATTTGTACAAAAACAGAAAACAACTACACCTAGCCCTACTACGCCGTTGCCGCCACCGCCTTCTACATGCCGAGGAGCATGTAGAACCGCGTGTAGCCGTCGTCGTCGCCGCCGCCGCCATCGTCGTCGTCGCCGCCGCCGCCGTCGTCGTCGTCGTCGCCGCCGCCATCCCTACTGCACCCCTGACCAGGGTCGTCGACGCGCGTGGGGTCGGACGGCCCGGGCGCGTCTTCCTCGTCGTGGCTATCGAGGACGACGACGCCACCCTTGTCGCGTCTGCGGCACCGAGCTTTGATATCCTCGTAGGCCCGGCGCTGGTGCTCCACCTGCTTGCGGACGTAGTACGCCTTCGCCCACTTGAGGGCGGTCTTGTCTGGCGCTCAGCCTCCAGGAGCGCCAGCGCTCAGCCTCCACGAGCCCGACACCCACATGTTTGGGGGCGTCGGGTAGTCGGCCTCGTATAGGAGGCGTGCCTCGTCCTCGCGCAGATAGCGTCGCATGAAGCCGTTCGCCGCTGCGGCGTCGCCTGGGTAACGCTCGGCCATTGCTCGTTGGTGGGGGAAGAGGAGGAGAGTAGTTTCTGTGGCGAGACGAGACAAGAGGCGTGGTGAGTTTTGGCGACTGTGGCATTCACCGGCGGGATGGTCAACTTTTTATCGCCGATGCGGGGTGGGTGAAAAGCTGCCTGTCGGGTGTTCCGTGGCGGGAGCAGGCGGGACGCGCGTCACGGCGCCTTCACTGCGCCGCCCGTGAGGCATCAATGGAAGGCTGACCAGCGCGGCAGCCTTGGCATTGATTTCCGTGATAACCGAGGCGATGAGGCCGACGAAGCGGCGTGTCGCTGACTCGGCAGGCTCATTCCCGTTCGTGCCAAAATCAGTTTCCCCGGCGCACCCAGGCGTCCCCCAGCGTGCCGGGTTTGGCCTGGGTCCGCCGGCGCCAGTTTTGGGCCTAACAGACAAAGAATGGGCTCCTGAGACGCGACTGGACCGAATTTTTGACGCCGGCGCTAAAAATGGCCTCGGGGGCCTGTTGGGGGCGCGGCTGGAGATGCTCTAATCTAGTCCCCGCAGCCGTGAGTTATTTTTTTTTCACAATCCTACTGCCGCCACCGTGAGTTTGCCGGCTTGGAGGGCCATCGCAGTCGCCGGGGAAAAACATCACACTATAAATTTTACATTTGACCCCGATCAGGTTTTACATGCACTCTTTTTGGGTTCACTGAGTTCTACTGCACACAACGTTTGAACATGGGCACATTTATGAACTATCTGCCGCAGTACACGAAACTTAATGTGTTCAGACGGGAGTCGTACCGGATGGTGCCCAGAAGGACTGACACCCGTTGCGCGGCAGGGGAGCTGGAAGCCACTACTCCACCTACTACACCATATACGAATTCATGGTGCATGAGTATACGAGTCCACGCCCGACAAATCCTCCTTGCCAAACCAGGAGGGACACGCGCGTGGACATGGTCCACCATGAGGGCCGAGAAGAAGATAACAGGGTGATGACCATCAAAGAGACGCGTGGCCTGTGAGGGATCACTGTGAAATCCACAAGATGCGGCGGAGATCGAGTTTGCTTGGTGGTGAGTCCGTCCATCCATCCAGCCAGTAGTAAATGGCGCAGCTAGATCCATAAGAGTTTCACATGACGGGTTGGGTTTCTTCACATGATCACCCATCGGTTGAGTATGTGTAGAAACAATAAATTCATTTACTGGTGACAACTGATGGCCGTACGTACGTGCGCACCATCCTTGCGTGATGTGTCGACCCATAATATGAGTGAGTGAGTGAGTGAGTGGCAGGAAATGCAACGGGCTAATTAGTAGTAATTGCGTGCATGCATGCATGGCGTCTTTAATTTGTTTGTCGATTCCATTGGCTTGATTATGCGGTAAATAAGTGTTACGGAGAAGAGATAGCATGGGTGGTGTGCATGTGAGCCGACCGACCATGTACGCATGGAGCCAAAGGTAAAATTAACCTGGCCAGCCAGCTTAGGCTTTTGCGTACGTACGGATGGCAGATCGGTCGAGGAGCTCCTGCATGCATGCACGTGATTTGTGAAGGTTAACCGCCGACGTAAACCTGCGTCATACTCTTGGTTAGATCTACTACTGCTTTGTCTTCTTCCACCGGGGCATGTAGCGCGTTCGTATGCATGTCTCTGCAGTGCAGCCCATCGATCTGGGCGTTCATTTTTTTAATTTAAAATGGTGTTTTGCTCAGATCTCTGGGTGAACATGAATGACGGTGGGGTAATTAACTATGCATTGTGTGCGTAATACTGACGTAAGAGCATTTCAGTACTTGATATTTCTGTGAAGCCATATATTGTACGTATCAAACGAGTCAAAGCCTTACACGATGGAGTCATAAATGTATAATCAAAATGTAAGGGCATCTTCAACGGCAACCCGCAAATTTCCTTCCGCGTCCATCCGCAGATAGAGGGACCAGTCCGCGGACACGGATGCGGAATGACGCCATCCAACGCTAGCCGCATACATTTCAACTCGCATTTTAACAAAACGGACGAAATTAATAGCAAAAATCATCCATACATGCCTTGCAAATTAAGTCTAGTACAACATAGTGTCAAATTCGACTAGATCCCGAATGCCCAACAAGTTTTCATGAACGGATCATGTCGTCCGACACATACTTCCCCCCAGTTTCATCCAACTGTGTGCGCACAAACATGGCCATCTCTCTATCCTGTGGTACGCCACAGCAGCGCATGCGGGCTACATATAATGTGTAGACCAACATTGAGTGAATGAATCAATCAGTAAGTTGAGCAAGAGGGAGAAAAGCATACAATCTCGTCCTCTGCCGCATACAATGGCCACCTTGCCTCGAGCTGACGAACCACGTCTCAAAATTTGGTGACGCTGATCTGGATAGCGTGCCAGTGATACGACAACGATCTCACCTTGACTTGCCACAAGAAGGGCTCCCCTCTGCTTCTGCCTACGAAACCCGCGGATACGGCCAGCCACGCATCGCACAACAAGTCATCCTTCATAGGCGAGTAGCTAACCATCGTGCGTAATCTTAAAAACGGCATAGCATTTTGAAAAAAAGAAGTTGAAGGGCATTTAACGAGCACCTGTCGGGCGTGGTGTCCGCCATGGAGGTCATCGGCACGGGGGCGGAGTGTACCTGGGTACAAACATCTCCACGGTGGAAAGCTCCGTAGTAATGGCGAGCGGGCGCGTCGATGCTGGTTGTAGACGTCCAACAATGCCTATATGGTGGCCGAAGACGTACAACACCGGTGGCGGAGGTGGAGGGTGCAGATGCAAAGCAAGTGGGAGAAGGGGTGGAATAAAAGGAAATGGGACCGGAAGGGGGATTGGGTGTGCCGGCGGTGTCGGAGTCCTATGTTTCAGGTGTCCAGACTCCCGCAAATCTCCCCCTCTTTGTCTCCAATTTGCGAAAGAAATTATGCCTAGACCACCGGACGTACTAATCTATGTCCGTCTTGGATGGCTTTCTTGGTCTGGACGGACGCAACCGGTTTTCAAGCGAGCCATCTGCCAATTGCATAACTAATAAATATTCCAGTTCTTCACCCTCAATGCATCTTACCCATAACTGAAAATTTATACAGAACAACATAAATTTCTACTACGTCGACTACTCATGCTATCCCACTTTAAAAAGAAGGTGGACTTTATGCCCTAATCAGTCCTAACAAAGAATCCTTACCCCTTGTGGCAGGGTCACTGATCGACCAGACTGCTACACAATTAACAATTCAGCAGGAGCAAAGCATCCCAAATCCAGGCAGGCCAGATGACTATAAACCACCTGCCTACCTAGCTAGTTGTTCCAAGGCCACCGAATCCGTTGAACGCACTCAGAAAGGACAGGGAATCCAACACTTCTTTTATCTCGATAAACTAAACCTTTTAGCTGCCTGTTAGATGCTTATCAGTGCCAACATCACCCACTGTCACTGTCGCATCATGCATGATAGCACATGAGATCCCCGGCCATGAGGGCCCGACCGATCACGCGGTCGTCGCACTAAAGTTGCATCGGTCACATGCAATGCAACTGACAAACAAGCAGACACGCCATGTATCGTTGTGAGCAAGGTCAGGGTCAGCACCACCGGCCATGTCGATCGACGCTGGGCCAGGCTAGCCGATTAAAGGCGATGGATGATCGAGCTTGACATGCCAACGTATGTATGCTAGGTCAGCTGGTAACGTGTAACTGTCATTCATACGTGTAATCTCAATGCCTTACTCTATGTGTGTGTTTTTTTCTTCGTTTTCTATATGTATAACTCATATGTAATTTCTTTCGCAAAAAAAAAAACTCATAGGTAATTTACAACAAAGAGGGGTGACGCACGCGGGTGTCTTTTCTCCTCCTCAAGAAAAGTCTCTTTCCTCCTCCCGCCAGTGGCGCCGCCGATCCGCCCCACCTTCGATGGCCTTTGAGACGTGGAGGTGCGGAGGATCTCGGGGCCCCACCAGTGGGAGGGACCCCATTCTCATTTTTGCTAGGTTCAACGTTTTAGTTAGGGTTGTGTGGCGGTGACGATGACCCTCAATAGGAATAATGTCTTCGACGTACTATCGTCGTCCTGATGGAGTGAATAGCGTCATCGGAGGATGTGTGGAGGTGTGCTCCGTCGGATTTCGCAGGATTCGGTCGGTGCTAGCCTTTGGTGGATCTATTTGGATCCAGTTTTTGTTCGCGTGGTTACATGTTTGATCTCTTCATCGGCGATGGTTGTTGTCTGGTCCGCTGTTCCTTTGGGGTCTTAGCACGACGACTTTCTGACTGTCTACTACAAAAAGTTTGCCCGGCTCCAGTGAGTGAGGGGTGATGACAGCGGCGTGCCTTCGGCTCGCTCCAGTGTTTGTGGTCATCGCTAGATGGTTCATGGACCTGGTTATAATTCTTTTTACCTCTGGTGTTCTATGGACCACCATGATTTATAAATAGATTGAAAAAATTCTCGAAAAAAAACCCTTATATATGTAATTTACGTGTTTGTACGTGGTCATGTCTCGTACTCCTAGCAGGAGTATGTAATACTAGTCACCGCGTGTTTAATTACTTGTCTGTTTGTTAACAAAAGTACCGGTGGTTACATGTCCCCTAGCAGGATAGATACTCTGCAAATCAACCTGTGGTTGAGTTGGTTAGGTGGACAGTGGTATTCCCAACCCACCAGGGTTCAAATCCTGGTGCTCGCATTATTCCTGGATTTATTTCAGGATTTTCGGCGATGCGCTTACGGTGACCGTAAATCTCAAGATGATAATGCCGGCTCAGTCTCTCCGAGGTGCTCATAGGGGTAGGGTGTGCGTGTATGCGTTCATAGGGATGAGTGTATGCGCGTGGATACGAGCGCTTATGTCTGTACTGATGCTAAAAAAAAGCAGGATAGATACTCTGGTCGACCGATCATTACGCCGACTGATTGTCGGACGCACAGACAGCCGAAATTACGTCACGATTATGACCTACGTGGCATCATAGCCAACCTCGCGTCCTCGACATACGCTGTTAGCTTCATCAACGGATCAATCAATCAATCAATCGTGCATGCATGCATTCATGGTTATTATCGTGGGTGGACGACCTAACCTACGACGTCGGTCCACTGCACGACGATGAACAAGCAACAAACTTCAGCTGGCTCGAACGAGCCAAGAACAACAACGACACGCACTAGCTACCAATGATGGTACCGCCCACACACACACACACACACACAGAGCGAGTGTACACACCATGCATGTTACACCCGGGCCATGGCATGATTACACGCACTCGCACACATCTGTACAAGAGGAGGGTCGACGTGACCTTGATCGACCTGCAGGGGGGAGTGCTCCAGCGCAGTCGTTTTATTTGCGGTTCTTTTAGTCACTCCGTTTTTGTTTAGTTCTTGACTGAAGTCAAACTTTAGAAATAATGATCAAATTTACAGAAAAATGTATTGACATCTACAATACCAAATCAATACTGTTGGATTCATTAGCGAATATATGTTCACACCATATATATT
The DNA here is from genome assembly GCF_018294505.1 of Triticum aestivum. Taxonomy (NCBI): domain Eukaryota; kingdom Viridiplantae; phylum Streptophyta; class Magnoliopsida; order Poales; family Poaceae; genus Triticum; species Triticum aestivum. The sequence goes on from NC_057813.1 coordinate 715,983,133, forward strand.
TGTCATTGTAAATGTTTGGTATCTACAATACCAAACATATATGTTCCGCTAAGATCCAGTCCCGCTTCTACTGGACTGGCGAGCATGATAAGCAAAAGTACCACATGGTCAGTTGGCCTGACATCTGCAAGCCCAGGGAGCAAGGTGGCCTGGGCATCATGTGCTCCAAGAGGATGAATATAGCCCTTCTCTCCCGCTGGCTCTGGCGCATCGCCCATTGTCATGGCGGCCTATGGCTCGACATTATCCGGAATAAATACCTGCGGCGCCGGCCACTTGCCTTCTGCCAGAAATCGGGCGGCTCCCAGTTCTGGCAGTCTATTGTTCAGCTTCTCCCGGTGCTTCGCATTGGGACCTCCATCTCGGTGGGGTCCGGCCTCTCGACGCTCTTCTGGTTTGTTCGTTGGGCCGGAGACTCCCCCTTTGCGGCCCGCTTCCCCGCCCTCTTCTCTATCTCCGTCGACCCCATGATTTCGGTCAATAGGGCTCTTCCTGACCTGGGGCGCCTTGCTTTCCGTCGCCCTTTTGGGCCGGCGGAATCCGCTGCCTGGCGTGAGTTGCTTGATTGCGTCGCGTTGCACGAGCCATTGGTGGATGGCAGGTCGGACCGTGTCCGGTGGCGGCTGGAGCCGTCGGGCCTGTTCTCCACCAAGTCGCTTTACTCGGCCATTGCCCCTTCCTCCGCCCCCCTCCCCTTATCGATGGTTTGGTCCGTCCGCGTACCACTGAAGATTCGCATCTTCATGTGGCAGTGGATTCGCGGCCGGGTCCCGTCTAGAGTGGAGGTCTGCAAGTGCAATGGCCCGGGCACCGGCATCTGCCCGCTCTGTGGAGTCCCTGAGGACTCGAACCACATCTTCTTCTCCTGCGTTTCCGCCCAATTTCTCTGGAGCTGCTTTCGTGAGGTGGTCGGCGGTAGTTGGTGCCACACCAACTTCCCGGACCTATTTGCTGAAATCCAGTCGTCCCCCGCGTCCTCTCGCCACATTAGGTGGCTTGAGGTTGGGGTTCTCGCCTGGACGTTGTGGACCGTTCGCAATAAGCTTGTGATCCAGCACGCTCCCCTTCGTCACGCTACTGACGCTCTCTACAATTTCGCGGGTTTCTTGCAGCTTTGGCGGCCACTTAGCCGCCCCCCGGACCGTGACGCCATCTCCTCCTTCATCGCCGACATCCGATCGATGGCCGTCCGCCTGTCGCCGCCGCCACCGCCGCCTCCGCCGGAGCCTGATTAGGCCCCTTATGTGTTGATGATGTTGTTTTTTTCTTTCCTTCTAGGCTTGTTGAGCTGTGCCCTCAGCAGAACCTATGTACTTTGTCGTGAGACTTGGGTGTGTGTGTGGACTTGTGTGGGTTTGTATGCTCTGTGGCGGTTTGCTTTATTTACAAAGCGGGGCGAAAGCCTTTTTCGGTAATGTTTATATTGTTTGATATAGGACAAAGCTAATATCCAGAGTACATAAAAACAGTGGGAGTTAGCATGGAGTTGCATGGATTCTTTTTTACTATGTTATTCTTGGGATTTTCCTATGTTTTTCTATGTGTTTAGTTGAATTGATATCCTTGACCCATTGCCAGAAATCGAGAGGTGCATGCTTCTTATGACTTTGTGGAGGATTTGGCACATCCGTAACGAAGTGTTACACCATAAACCTGCGCCCCCAATGGAAGCGTCCACGAGGTATTTGGTGAGTTACCTTGATTCCTTGGTTGGTCTTAAAATTGATCTATCTTTTGATCCGAGCAAAGGGAAGTCCTTAGTTACATACGACAGGCCACTTAAAAATCCACATGTTCGAATAGTTGAGAGCACTCCTGTCAAATGGTGTCCCCCTATGGCGGGTTGGGTGAAACTGAATACTGATGGGTCCTTTGCAGTAAATGGTACGGCTGGTGCGGGGATGGTGCTGCGAGATGACAAAGGTAATGTCATCTACTCAGCTTGCAGGGAGCTTTTTTCATGCCGAGAAATTCTTGAAGCTGAGTTGTGTGCTTGCATGGAAGGCCTGTCTTTTGCAATTCAGAGAAGCGACTTGCCTATCATTATTGAGATGGACTCCATTATTGCAGTCAAGCTGATTCAAGCGATGGATATTGATAGATCGATCTACTCTTCTTTAGTTAAAGAAATTAGACACCTGATGTCTCTTCGTGATTCTTGTATTACTCATATAAATCGTACGCAAAATAAGGTTAGCGATAGCTTAGCAAAGTTTGCTAGACAAGAGGGCAGAACAATGACCTGGGTTGGGTCAGGCCCATCAGTTTCTTTAGAGCTAGCCGAGGCTGATTGTATGGACATTGAGATTTGAGTAATGCAAAGATTTTACCCGCAAAAAAAAAGAATTGATATGTCAATCTTATACTTAGACGTGATACAGTTGGGTGGTTCGATACAATGCGGGAGGGACACGAAAGGTGGACCTGTCCTCAATGCACATGCATAGTAGAAAGCGACCAGACCTTCCCCTTACATAGCCATGGCCTATATATGCTCGTCCATCCAATCCCCCATCTATAATTTGGTTACTGAGGTGTGAATTCTACTATAAGGAATCAATCATAAACAAGAGTTGTATAACATGTATGCATCATATAGGTTATCGTAGAGTTTGTGAGGTCCTTCCCCGCACCCTCCCGCTAGGGTTACCCCCACCGCAGCCACGCGCGCCCTGGCCCGTCCTGCCCCCTCTCGCCCCTCCCAAACCCCGCTCCTGCGCCGCCTCCCCGGGAGGTGGCAGGGGCGGCGCACTCCATCCCCTTCCTCTCGGCCGTCCGTTCCGCTAGATCTTCCCCGCCGTCGCCGGCGGGTGCCCCCGGTGCTGGCCCAGGTGGTGCCGGCGGCGGCGGGACCTCCTATCCTCGTGCGCGCGCGTCCATTTCCCGGGCATCCGAGGTCCCGACCGGGCCTGCGGGCCCATAGGCCAGGTATGCTCCCGCTATCGCGTCCGGTCGGTTACCGTCATTGACAGTGGAGGTTGGGCCCTCCGGCATGCCGGCGGTGCCTGCTGTCCCTAATTCTGGCTCCTCTTCTTCGTTGAGCGGGCCCCTTCCGCGGTGCCATGGTGAGACGGCACGAAAGCTTCAAAATCGTTTTGGCGCAGGGAGTGGTCTGTTTGGTGGCGTGCTCGGGAGTGCCAAGTGAAGGCTAGGATCAGGAGAATGAAGGAAATATGCCCTAGAAGCAAAAATAAAGTTGTTATTTATATTTCCTTAGATCATGATAAATGTTTATTATTCATGCTAGAATTGTATTAACCAGAAACTTAGTACATGTGCGGATACATAGACAAAACAAAGTGTCCCTAGTATGCCTCTACTAGATTAGCTTGTTAATCAAAGATGGTTTTGTTTCCTGACTATAGACATGTGTTATCATTTGATGAACGGGATCACATCATTAGAGAACCATGTGATGGACAAGATCCATCTGTTAGCTTAGCATAATGATTGTTAAGTTTTATTGCTATTGCTTTCTTCATAACTTATACATGTTCCTCTGACTATGAGATTATGCAACTCCCGAATACTGGAGGAACACCTTGTGTGCTATCAAACGTCACAACACAACTGGGTGGTTATAAAGATGCTCTACAGGTTTCTCCGAAGGTGTTTGTTGGGTTGGCATAGATCGAGATTAGGATTTGTCACTCCATGTATTGGAGAGGTATCTCTGGGCCTTCTCGGTAATACTCATCACTATAAGCCTTGCAAGCAATGTGACTAATGAATTAGTTACGGGATGAAGCATTACGGAACGAGTAAAGAGACTTGCCAGTAACGAGATTGAATTAGGTATAAAGATACCGACAATCGAATCTCGGGCAAGTAACATACCAATGACAAAGGGAACAACGTATGTTGTTGTGCGGTTTGACCGATAAACATCTTCGTAAAATATGTAGGAACCAATATGAGCATCTAGGTTCTGCTATTGATTATTGATCGGAGATGTGTCTCGATCATGTCTATATAGTTCTCGAACCCGTAGGATCTGCACGCTTAACGTTCGATGACGATTTGTATTATGAGTTATGTGTTTTGGCGACCGAAGGTTTTTCGGAGTCCCAGATGAGATCACGGACATGACAAGGAGTCTCGAAATGGTCTAGAGGTAAATATTCATATATTGGAAGGTTGTATTCGGACATCGGAATGGTTCCGGGTGATTCGGGTATTTTACCGGAGTACCGAAGGGTTACCGGAACCCCCCCCAGAGAAGTGTCGGGCCAACATGGGCCTATGGGAGAGAGAGGGAAGCCCGCGGGGGGTGGCCGCTCGCCCCCCTCCTAGGGAGTCCGAATAGGACAAGGAGGAGGGGGCACGCCCGCCTTCCCTTTCCCTCTCCCTCTCCTTTCTATTCCCTCCGGTGGAGAAAGGAAAGGGGGGGGGCATCGTACTTGCACTAGGAGTACAAGTAGTACTCCCCCATGGTGCGCCCCTCCTGGCCGCCGGCCTCTCTCTCCCGCCTCCTTTATATACGGGGGCGGGGGGAACCCTAAAGGCACATCAGAGATTCTCTTAGCCGTGTGCGGTGCCCCCCTCCATAGTTTACTCCTCCGGTCATAGGCCGTAGTGCTTAGGTGAAGCCCTGCGCGGATCAGATCACCATCACTGTGACCATGCCGTCATGCTGACGAAACTCTCCCTCGATCCTCTGCTGGATCAACAGGTCGAGGGACATCATCGATATGAATGTGTGCTGAACTCGGAGGTGCCGTACGTTCGGTGCTAAATCAGTTGGATCGTGAAGACGTTCGACTACATCAACCGCGTTAATATAACGCTTCCGCTTTCGGTCTACGAGGGTACGTGGAAAACCGTGCTATTCATCTCCTAGATAGATCTTGTGTGATCGTAGATTTTTTTTAAAAATTGCATGCTACGTTTCCCAACAGAGAAATCCCTGTTGGTCGAGCCAACTCCAACACGGTGGTGCATGAGGTTGCCGCCAGACCTTCCTGGAGGGCATCGGGTACCCTTCATCGTCTCTCCTCGCCGAGTACCGGGGAAACCCCTGGCAGCAGCGTCGGGATCGTCGTACCCCTTCCTGGAGGTGTTGATTGGTACTGACGCTTCGGAGTATAGGGACTTGGTGTAAGTTCCCCGGTGGACGCAGCGGTCGCGAAGCTTCTTCGTTTTTCTTGATCCGCTAGTGTAGGCATTAGTTTCTTTTGCTTTTCTCTTGGTTTTGTTTTGGACGTGTCCATGCCGCTTCCGACCCAGCACCTATCGTTGGTTGTATTGGTGATGGCTGCTTTGTAATACAAAGCGGGGGAAACCCTATTTCGTCTTAACATGTATGCATCAGGCTTAATTTAACCATGGCCGAGTCGACCAGCTATGTGCAAACTGCTATAATTTTGCTATCTGTGCAAAATATGATTCAAAACACAAGTACGAAAATGTAAGCTTCTTTAGGTCTAATAATATAATATGGCTTGGAGTTGGTACTTGGCTATTTGAAGAGACGAAATATGAATTAGCATATTCGATTTCAAGGGTATCATTACTCACAAAAATAAAAGAATTCAAGGGTATCATCAGTACGGGTGTGCATATTAGAGCATCTATAGTCGTGGATAGCACATCCGTCCCGTCAAACGCCCGCGGACGCACCCACGCTTTCATGACTTTTGTGTTCATACTATTCCATCGGAATGGCAGGTTCAGGAGTCGCATTAGATTCCAGTCTAGAAGTGCTTTGCATATCTCTTATTGGAAAATATCCTCAAAGAATGTAGCGTCCTTAGACTCTATAATTGCACCGACCTTCTGGTTAGGTACCTCAGATTTATAACTAGAAATCTATAGCCAACGCTATTCTTAGCGTAGCCCAAATTAACGCAGTCCACAGTCTTTGGTCCAAGCTTAAGCTTTTTGGGGATCGGCACATTGACTTTCGCCAAACAGCCCCAAGTGCGCAAGTAAGAGAGGGTAGTTCTTTTCTTTTCCCATTGCTCATAGGGAGTAGTCTCATTATCCTTTGCGGTAACTTTATTCAGGACATGACATGATGTCAATACAGCCTCCCCCCACCATGCCTTGGATAAACCAGATGTATCTAACAAGGCGTTAGCCAAATCTGTTTGAGTACGATTTTTCTGTTAGGCAACCCCGTTTGACTGGGGTGCATAGGGAGGCGTCCTTTCATGAATAATACCATGTTCCACACAGAATAAATCAAACTCACTAGAAAAGTACTCTCCACCACGATCAGACCAGACAAGTTTTATTTTCTTCTCAAGTTGGTTCTCAACTTTAGCCTTATAGATTTTAAAGTAGTGAAGACCCTCATCCTTTGTATGTAACAAATACACATAACATAATCTAGTGGAATCATCAATCAAAGTCATGAAATATTTCTTTCCACCTTTAGTCAACACACCATTCATCTCACAGAGATCTGAATGTATGAGCTCTAGTGGTGCCAGGTGTCTCTCCTTCGCAGGCTTGTGAGGCTTACAAGGTTGCTTTGCTTGCACACACGCATGGCACTTAGAGCATTTGGCTAAAGTGAAACTCGGGATTAGATTCATCTTGGCTAGCCGCGTCATACAACCAAAATTTATGTGACAAAGACGTGAATGTCAAACCTCACATTCGTTCACATTAGAATGAATGTGGTTCACAACTTTATTACAGAAATCCTCCAGGGAAAGGCGGAACAAACCACCACAATCATAACCTTTTCCAACAAATAGCCCATACCGAGATACGACTACTTTGTTGGACTCAAATACTAATTTAAACCCTTCTTTACATAGAAGGGAGCCACTAACGAGATTATTCTTGATGGCGGGGACATGTTGCACGTTCTTTAATTGCATGATCTTCCCCGAAGTAAACTTCAGATCTACTGTGCCAACACCATGAACAGAATCATGTGAGTCGTTCCCCATCAGGACGAAACAATCTCATGTGGGCTGGTAAGAAGAAAACAAAGATACATCAGCACACACATGAATGTTGGCCCCAGTGTCAACCCACCAATCGGTGGATTGACAAACTGAAAGTATGGTAAACAGATTACCATACCCAGATGTCGCATCATTGTTGCTCAGAGTGACATTCACAGACTTGGTGTCCTGTGCTGGCTTCTTGTACTTGTTTGGGCACTTGTTTGCCCAATGTTCCACTGAACCACAAGTAAAGCAGCCATCTCTCTTTTTGCCTTTCTTCTTACCTTCTTAAAGGTAGTATTCTGCAGGACAAAGTTCTTTCCCTTGAACTTGTGGAAGTTCTTCTGCACCACATTGGCGCTAGAAGAACCCTCTGCCGCTTTCATGTGTCAGTCCTTTGCTCTCGACTTCTGCTCAACACTCAGATGACCGATGACATGCTCAACAGAGAATTCACATCTCAGGTGCTTGAGAGAAGTAGCAAACACTAGTTGGGAAAAGGCTAGCAGTAGCGCGGGTGTTAGGTGTATCAGTAGGGCGGGGAGTGGCGCTACTAATATAGCGCTACAGCTAACACATAGCAGTAGCACGTGGTCACCGGCGCTACTGCTACACAAGTGTAGCAGCAGTGCGGTTAGTGGAAGCTCGCTACTGCTAGTAGCTCTAGCGCGCTTTGCCTGGACGCGCTACTGCTATCGCGACGCTGCTGCTAACTTTTATACACTCGCTACTGCTAATTTAAGTAGTTTTTTGTTTTTTTCGGCATATTTGTTTTGTATTTGAACAGGCTTTATAGAAGAATCTTTAGCACATAGAAATTTCATCATGATACACATACAAATGCCTGCGAGACCACAAATGTAATCATAGCATATACATACAAATAGTCTCATCATAATCATCATCCAACACAAAGTGGTATCTTGTCATCATCTCGAAAATAGCGATACATGCAAGTCTTGAATACTTGCAACTACAACAACGTCATCCATCTAAACAAAGGTATACGCAAGAAGAGCTATCACTATGAGTGAGAGCGGAACTATGCAGTACATGAGGTGGCGGTTACGAGTCCTCTCTCGCGCTAGCGTGAACCTCAAGTAACTAGCTTCTCCTTCTCCTTTTTGAAGCCTTTATGGCTGGCGCCCATGAACCCATTCACTTGCGCCTGACACTCATGCCACTCGTTGTACACCCCCGGAACCTTCCCTTTGTACACGACATAGCAATTCCATCTCGCCATCAAGAAACTAGGTATGTGTTAGACATGCATGTTCATGAAGAGGATGTACAATCATATATATGCAACAAAATATACTAGAGCAACACCAAAAAAGAAAGGGTTAGCAACTAGATGCAACATAAAGTACGCAAATTAATTAACTAGAGGTATGCAGGTCATCGTACGCAAACTAACAAAGTAGTGTTACGCAAGTTCTGCAGGGACCGTGGACATCACAAAGTTTCATCGCTACAAAAAGTATACAAGTTCAACCGACACATATCATCATCATCGGCATCATAAATCACTAGAAGTTCCATCCTTCCATATCATCGAGGATGAACCCTAGCTTCTTGAACGGCGTGAGATCTAGACGTTGCATGCCTATGCGAGTTCGGATGTTAGCTCGCGATATAGGGCCGTGGTGGAACATCCCCTTCTCATCGACGACTTCTTTCATGATGATCGTCGCAGTGTCGCTTTGGATGCGAAAGAAGTCATCTCTAAGTTTTGCATTCCTTAATGATGATCATACCCACAAGTGAAGGAAATATGCCCTAGAGGCAATAATAAAGTTATTATTTATTTCCTTATAATCATGATAAATGTTTATTATTCATGCTAGAATTGTATTTACCGGAAACATAATACATGTGTGAATACATAGACAAACAGAGTGTCACTAGTATGCCTCTACTTGACTAGCTCGTTAATCAAAGATGGTTATGTTTCCTAACCATGAACAATGAGTTGTTATTTGATTAACGAGGTCACATCATTAGTAGAATGATCTGATTGACATGACCCATTCCATTAGCTTAGCACCCGATCGTTTAGTATGTTGCTATTGCTTTCTTCATGACTTATACATGTTCCTATGACTATGAGATTATGCAACTCCCGTTTACCGGAGGAACACTTTGGGTACTACCAAACGTCACAACGTAACTGGGTGATTATAAAGGAGTACTACAGGTGTCTCCAATGGTCGATGTTGGGTTGGCGTATTTCGAGATTAGGATTTGTCACTCCGATTGTCGGAGAGGTATCTCTGGGCCCTCTCGGTAATACACATCACATAAGCCTTGCAAGCATTACAACTAATATGTTAGTTGTGAGATGATGTATTACGGAACGAGTAAAGAGACTTGCCGGTAACGAGATTGAACTAGGTATTGGATACCGACGATCGAATCTCGGGCAAGTAACATACCGATGACAAAGGGAACAACGTATGTTGTTATGCGGTTTGACCGATAAAGATCTTCGTAGAATATGTAGGAGCCAATATGGGCATCCAGGTCCCGCTATTGGTTATTGACCAGAGACGTGTCTCGGTCATGTCTACATTGTTCTCGAACCCGTAGGGTCCGCACGCTTAAGGTCACGATGACAGTTATATTATGAGTTTATGCATTTTGATGTACCGAAGGTTGTTCGGAGTCCCGGATGTGATCACGGACATGACGAGGAGTCTCGAAATGGTCGAGACGTAAAGATTGATATATTGGAAGCCTATATTGGGATATCGGAAGTGTTCCGGGTGAAATCGGGATTTTACCGGGAATACCGGGAGGGTTACCGGAACCCCCCGGGAGCTATTTGGGCCATAGTGGGCCTTAGTGGAAAAGAGAAGGGGCTGCCCTAGATGGGCTGCGCGCCTCCCCCTTCCCCTAGTCCTATTAGGACTAGGAGAGGTGGCCGGCCCCCTCCTCCTCTTTCCCCTCCGAGGAATCCTAGTTGGACTAGGATTGGAGGGGGAATCCTACTCCCAGAGGGAGTAGGACTCTCCTGCGCCTCCCCCCTTTGGCCGGCCAGCCTCCCCTCCTCTCCTCCTTTATATACAGAGGCAGGGGCACCTCTAAACACACAAGTTGACACAAGTTGATCCACGTGATCGATTCCTTAGCCGTGTGCGGTGCCCCCTGCCACCATATTCCTCGATAATACTGTAGCGGAGTTTAGGCGAAGCCCTGCTGCTGTAGTTCATCAAGATCGTCACCACGCCGTCGTGCTGACGAAACTCTTCCCCGACACTTTGCTGGATCGGAGTCCGGGGATCGTCATCGAGCTGAACGTGTGCTCGAACTCGGAGGTGCCGTAGTTTCGGTGCTTGATCGGTTGGATCGTGAAGACGTACGACTACTTCCTCTACGTCGTGTCATCGCTTCCGCAGTCGGTCTGCGTTGGGTACGTAGACAATACTCTCCCCTCGTTGCTATGCATCACATGATCTTGCGTGTGCGTAGGAAATTTTTTGAAATTACTACGAAACCCAACAGTGGCATCCGAGCCTAGGTTATTGATGTTGATGTTATATGCACGAGTAGAACACAAGTAAGTTGTGGACGATACAAGTCATACTGCCTACCAGCATGTCATACTTTGGTTCGGCGGTATTGTTGGACGAGACGACCCGGACCAACCTTACGCGTACGCTTACGCGAGACCGGTTCCCTCGACGTGCTTTGCACAGAGATGGCTTGCGGGCGACTGCCTCTCCAACTTTAGTTGAACCAAGTATGGCTACGCCCGGTCCTTGCGAAGGTTAAAACGGAGTCTATTTGACAAACTATCGTTGTGGTTTTGATGCGTAGGTGAGATTGGTTCTTACTTAAGCCCGTAGCAGCCACGTAAAACATGCAACAACAAAGTAGAGGACGTCTAACTTGTTTTTGCAGGGCATGTTGTGATGTGATATGGTCAAGGCATGATGCTGAATTTTATTGTATGAGATGATCATGTTTTGTAACCGAGTTATCGGCAACTGGCAGGAGCCATATGGTTGTCGCTTTATTGTATGCAATGCAATCGCGATGTAATGCTTTACTTTATTACTAAACGGTAGTGATAGTCGTGGAAGCATAAGATTGGCGAGACGACAACGATGCTACGATGGAGATCAAGGTGTCGCGCCGGTGACGATGGTGATCATGACGGTGCTTCGGAGATGGAGATCACAAGCACAAGATGATGATGGCCATATCATATCACTTATATTGATTGCATGTGATGTTTATCTTTTTATGCATCTTATCTTGCTTTGATTGACGGTAGCATTATAAGATGATCTCTCACTAAATTATCAAGAAGTGTTCTCCCTGAGTATGCACCGTTGCCAAAGTTCGTCGTGCCCAGACACCACGTGATGATCGGGTGTGATAAGCTCTACGTCCAATCTACAACGGGTGCAAGCCAGTTTTGCACACGCAGAATACTCAGGTTAAACTTGACGAGCCTAGCATATACAGATATGGCCTCGGAACACGGAGACCGAAAGGTCGAGCGTGAATCATATAGTAGATATGATCAACATAACGATGTTCACCATTGAAAACTACTCCATCTCACGTGATGATCGGACATGGTTTAGTTGATTTGGATCACGTGATCACTTAGAGGATTAGAGGGATGTCTGTCTAAGTGGGAGTTCTTAAGTAATATGATTAATTGAACTTAAATTTATCATGAACTTAGTCCTGGTAGTATTTTGCAAATTATGTTGTAGATCAATAGCTTGCGTTGTTGCTTCCATATGTTTATTTTGATATGTTCCTAGAGAAAATTGTGTTGAAAAATGTTAGTAGCAATGATGCGGATTTGATCCGTGATCTGAGGTTTATCCTCATTGCTGCACAGAAGAATTATGTCCTTGATGCACCGCTAGGTGACGGACCTATTGCAGGAGCAGATGCAGACGTTATGAACGTTTGGCTAGCTCAATATGATGACTACTTGATAGTTTAAGTGCACCATGCTTAACGGCTTAGAATCGGGACTTCAAAGATGTTTTGAACATCATGGACCATATGAGATGTTCCAGTAATTGAAGTTAATATTTCAAGCAAATACCCGAGTTGAGAGATATGAAGTCTCCAACAAGTTCTATAGCTAAAAGATGGAGGAGAATCGCTCAACTAGTGAGCATGTGCTCAGATTGTCTGGGTACTTCAATTGCTTGAATCAAGTGGGAGTTAATCTTCCAGATAAGATAGTGATTGACAGAATTCTCTAGTCACCATCACTAAGTTACTGAACTTCATGATGAACTATAGTATGCAAGGGATGACGAAAACGATTCCCGAGCTCTTCGTGATATTGAAATCGACGAAGGTAGAAATCAAGAAAGAGCATCAAGTGTTGATGATTGACAAGACCACTAGTTTCAAGAAAAGGGCAAAGGGAAGAAGGGGAACTTCAAGAAGAACAGCAAGCAAGTTGCTGCTCAAGTGAAGAAGCCCAAGTCTGGTCCTAAGCCTGAGACTAAGTGCTTCTACTGCAAAGGGACTGGTCACTGGAAGCGGATCTACCCCAAGTGATTGGCGGAAAAGAAGGATGGCAAAGTGAACATAAGTATATTTGATATACATGTTATTGATGTGTACTTTACTAGTGTTTATAGCAACCCCTCAGTATTTGATACTAGTTCAGTTGCTAAGATTAGTAACTCAAAACGGGAGTTGCAGAATAAACAGAGACTAGTTAAGGGTGAAGTGACGATGTATGTTGGAAGTGGTTCCAAGATTGATATGATCATCGTCGCACACTCCCTATACTTTCGGGATTAGTGTTGAACCTGAATAAGTGTTATTTGGTGTTGGCGTTGAGCATGAATATGATTTGATCATGTTTATTGTAATACGGTTATTCATTTAAGTAAGAGAATAAATTGTTGTTCTGTTTACATGAATGAAACCTTATATGGTTACACACCCAATGAAAATAGTTCGTTGGATCTCGATCATAGTGATACACATAATCATAATATTGAAACCAAAAGATGCAAAGTTAATAATGATAAGTGCAACTTGTTTGTAGCACTGCCGTTTAGGTCATATTGGTGTAAAGCGCATGAAGAAACTCCATACTGATGGGCTTTTGGAATCACTTGATTATGAATCAGTTGATGCTTGCGAACCATGCCTCATGGGCAAGATGACTAAGACTCTGTTCTTCGGAACAATGGAGCGAGCAATAGATTTGTTGAAAATCATACATACTGATGTATGTGGTCCGATGAATATTGAGGCTCGCGACAGGTATCATTATTTTCTGATCTTCACAGATGATTTGAGCAGATATGAGTATATCTACTTGATGAAACATAAGTCTGAAACATTTGAAAAGTTCAAAGAATTTCAGAGTGAAGTGAAAAATCATCGTAACAAGAAAATAAAGTTTCTACGATCTGATCGTAGAGAAGAGTATTTGAGTTACGAGTTTGGCCTTCAGTTAAAAACAATGTGAAATAGTTTCACTACTCATGCCACCTAGAACACCACAATGTAATGGTGTGTCCGAACGTCATAACCGTACTTTATTAGATATGGTGCGATCTATGATGTGTCTTACCGATCTACCACTATCGTTTTGGGGTTATGCATTAGAGACAGCTGCATTCACGTTAAATAGGGCACCATCTAAATCCGTTGAGACGACACCGTGTGAACTATGGTTTGGCAAGAAACCTAAGCTGTCGTTTCTTAAATTTGGGGTTGCGATGCTTATATGAAAAAGTTTCATCCTGATAAGCTCAAACTCAAATCGGAGAAGTGCGTCTTCATAGGATATCCAAAGGAAACTATTGGATACACCTTCTATCACAGATCCGAAAGGCAAGACTTTTGTTGCTAAATTCGGAAACTTTCTGGAGAAGGAGTTTCTCTCGAAAGAAGTGAGTGGGAGGAAAGTAGAACTTGACGAGGTAACTGTACCTGCTCCCTTATTGGAAAGTAGTACATCACAGAAAACTGTTTCAGTGACACCTACACCAGTTAGTGAGGAAGCCAATGATGATGATCATGAAACTTCAGATCAAGATACTACTGAACCTCGTAGATCAACCAGAGTAAGATCCGCGCCAGAGTGGTACGATAATCCTGTTCTGGAAGTCATGCTACTAGATCATGATGAACCTACGAACTATGAAGAAGCGATGGTGAGCCCAGATTCCGCAAAGTGGCTTGAAGCCATGAAATCTGAGATGGGATCCATGTATGAGAACAAAGTTTGGACTTTGGTTGACTTGCCCGATGATCGGCAAGCAATTGAGAATAAATGGATCTTCAAGAGGAAGACGGACGCTGATAGTAGTGTTACTATCTACAAAGCTAGAATTGTCGCAAAAGGTTTTTCGACAAGTTCAAGGTGTTGACTACGATGAGAGCTTCTCACTCGTATCTATGCTTGAGTCTGTCTGAATCATGTTAGTAATTGCCGCATTTTATGAAATCTGGCAAATGGATAACAAAACTGCATTCCTTAATGGATTTATTAAAGAAGAGTTGTATATGATGCAACCAGAAGGTTTTGTCAATCCTAAAGGTGCTAACAAAATGTGCAAGCTCCAGCAATCCATCTATGGACTGGTGCAAGCATCTCGGAGTTGGAATATACGCTTTGATAAGTTGATCAAAGCATATAGTTTTTGTACAGACTTACGGTGAAGCCTGTATTTACAAGAAAGTGAGTGGGAGTACTACAACATTTCTGATAAGTATATGTGAATGACATATTGTTGATCGGAAATAATGTAGAATTATTCTGCAAAGCATGAAAGGATACTTGAATAAAAGTTTTTCAAAGAAAGACCTCGGTGAAGCTGCTTACACATTGAGCATCAAGATCTATATAGATAGATGAAGACGCTTGATAAGATTTTCAATGAATACATACCTTGATAAATTTTGAAATAGTTCAAAATGGAACAGTCAAAGAAAGAGTTCTTGCCTGTGTTGCAAAGGTGTGAAATTGAGTAAGACTCAAGACCCGACCATGGCAGAAAATAGAAACAGAATGAAAAATCATTCCCTATGCCTCAGTCATAGGTTCTATAAAGTATGCTATGCTGTGAACCAGACATATTGTATACCTTGCTCTGATTTGGCAAGGGAATACAATTTTGATCTAATAGTAGATCACTGGACAGCGGTCAAGAATATCCTTAGTAAGGACTAAGGAGATGTTTCTCGATTATGGAGGTGATAAAAGAGTTTGTTGTAAAAGTTACATCAGTGCAAACTTTTACACTGATCCAGATGACTCTAAGTCTCTATCTGGATACATATTGAAAGTGGGAGCAATTAGCTAGAGTAGCTCCGTACAGAGCATTGTAGACATAGAATATTTGCAAAATACATACGGCTCTAAATGTGACAGACCCGTTGACTAAGCTTCTCTCACGAGCAAAACATGATCACACCTTAGTACTCTTTGGGTGTTAATCACATAAGCGATGTGAACTAGATTATTGACTCTAGTAAAACCCTTTGGGTGTTGGTCACATGACGATGTGAACTATGGGTGTTAATCATATACAGATATGAATATTGGTGTTAAATCACATGGTGATGTGAACTAGATTATTGACTCTAGTGCAAGTGGGAGACTGAAGGAAATATGCCCTAGAGGCAATAATAAAGTTATTATTTATTTCCTTATAATCATGATAAATGTTTATTATTCATGCTAGAATTGTATTTACCGGAAACATAATACATGTGTGAATACATAGACAAACAGAGTGTCACTAGTATGCCTCTACTTGACTAGCTCGTTAATCAAAGATGGTTATGTTTCCTAACCATGAACAATGAGTTGTTATTTGATTAACGAGGTCACATCATTAGTAGAATGATCTGATTGACATGACCCATTCCATTAGCTTAGCACCCGATCGTTTAGTATGTTGCTATTGCTTTCTTCATGACTTATACATGTTCCTATGACTATGAGATTATGCAACTCCCGTTTACCGGAGGAACACTTTGGGTACTACCAAACGTCACAACGTAACTGGGTGATTATAAAGGAGTACTACAGGTGTCTCCAATGGTCGATGTTGGGTTGGCGTATTTCGAGATTAGGATTTGTCACTCCGATTGTCGGAGAGGTATCTCTGGGCCCTCTCGGTAATACACATCACATAAGCCTTGCAAGCATTACAACTAATATGTTAGTTGTGAGATGATGTATTACGGAACGAGTAAAGAGACTTGCCGGTAACGAGATTGAACTAGGTATTGGATACCGACGATCGAATCTCGGGCAAGTAACATACCGATGACAAAGGGAACAACGTATGTTGTTATGCGGTCTGACCGATAAAGATCTTCGTAGAATATGTAGGAGCCAATATGGGCATCCAGGTCCCGCTATTGGTTATTGACCAGAGACGTGTCTCGGTCATGTCTACATTGTTCTCGAACCCGTAGGGTCCGCACGCTTAAGGTTACGATGACAGTTATATTATGAGTTTATGCATTTTGATGTACCGAAGGTTGTTCGGAGTCCCGGATGTGTTCACGGACATGACGAGGAGTCTCGAAATGGTCGAGACGTAAAGATTGATATATTGGAAGCCTATATTGGATATCGGAAGTGTTCCGGGTGAAATCGGGATTTTACCGGAATACCGGGAGGGTTACCGGAACCCCCCGGGAGCTATTTGGGCCATAGTGGGCCTTAGTGGAAAAGAGAAGGGGCTGCCCTAGATGGGCTGCGCGCCCCCCCTTCCCCTAGTCCTATTAGGACTAGGAGAGGTGGCCGGCCCCCTCCTCCTCTTTCCCCTCCGAGGAATCCTAGTTGGACTAGGATTGGAGGGGGAATCCTACTCCCAGAGGGAGTAGGACTCTCCTGCGCCTCCCCCCTTTGGCCGGCCAGCCTCCCCTCCTCTCCTCCTTTATATACAGAGGCAGGGGCACCTCTAAACACACAAGTTGACACAAGTTGATCCACGTGATCGATTCCTTAGCCGTGTGCGGTGCCCCCTGCCACCATATTCCTCGATAATACTGTAGCGGAGTTTAGGCGAAGCCCTGCTGCTGTAGTTCATCAAGATCGTCACCACGCCGTCGTGCTGACGAAACTCTTCCCCGACACTTTGCTGGATCGGAGTCCGGGGATCGTCATCGAGCTGAACGTGTGCTCGAACTCGGAGGTGCCGTAGTTTCGGTGCTTGATCGGTTGGATCGAGAAGACGTACGACTACTTCCTCTACGTCGTGTCATCGCTTCCGCAGTCGGTCTGCATTGGGTACGTAGACAATACTCTCCCCTCGTTGCTATGCATCACATGATCTTGCGTGTGCGTAGGAAAATTTTTGAAATTACTACGAAACCCAACAAAAAGACACCTCAAATTATTCCCCATATAAGAGAGAAGGAATGATTGAAATATACGAAAGGGTTGTCCGGAACTGACTTACTTTGGATGATAAGGCACGAGGACAATTTCCCGGTCCTTATTCTGTACCATGATGTTTTGCAGGTACTCCCTAGCAGTTTCACGCTCAAAGTTGCCGAGACTCAAGAAAGACTCGTGCATGTAGTATGGATCCGCCACACAGATTTGCGAGACTTCTTCACTCTTCATGACGGAGCTCATATGTAGCGCAAAAAGGCGGACGATTGTAAAATCGAGTCGCCTTGTTAGAAACATCTCAAAGATATGGTCAAACCGCAGGAAGAACACCTCCGCGGGCCGTTTCTCGTCGTAGCACTTCCCCTCAGGCACACGAGCCGCGTATGTCGGATATCCTGGATCCTTTGAGGCTAGTAGGCTTCTCTCAGTCGACAGCACATGGTCGTGCAGTCTCTTGAGATCCCCTGATAGTGCCTCCAGCGGTTTCGGCGGTAGCATCGGCTCGCTCGTGAGATGGAACATGACCGCACCTTTCACAGGTACACGCTCTTCAGAATGCATCGTCTGGCTGCTATGTGCTCTGGCTTGTTTGGAGGCAGTTATGTTCCCCGATCTCTTCCTCTCCTTTTTCTTGGGCACACCTTCCAGACCCTTCCTTAACCCCTACCCCAGTGTTCCCGGGCTAAGTACTGTACGACCCTCGCGCCCGGCTAGTTGAGCCTGTGTTGAGGCGGCATCTTCAGGCGTGTCCTGTGAGGATTTCATGAAGAGAGACTTTTTGCAATCCCTGCTACGACCCTGCCCGGGCATATCATCCATATCCTCATTAGCAAGCTGATAGCCCGATTCATCATATGGTTGACTCATCCTATCTATGTCACAGTCAGACGCGTTTGTATTGAGGTAATCCATAGGGTCAACCTCCATCTCATCATCCATTCTCTGTTCTACAGGAGAAATTACATCAGCTAGTACTATTGCACCCCCTTCATCATGTCGTTCGCCGCTCTCACCCGGCACTACAGGAGCTGGTAATTGCGTAGGAGGGGTGGTGGTCTCCGCACATTCTTGTTGATGTGTGGTTATTGGTTTGCTCTCGGCCGGCTCCAGACGAATAAGATTCTTTGGCCATAGCAGCACCCAACCCTTGCAGCTTCCAATCCGCGGCGGGGTCTCGTCGTCCGCTCCCACATGCTGTACTGGAGGAGGAAAATCCTCGTGCCCCGATTTCACACTGGTCAAGCTAACCCTGAAGTGCCCAGCGGGGATCGGCTGGTTGTGGAATGTGGGTTGCGAGGGGTCCATTATCATCCCCTTTCCCACGTCTACCTTCTGGCCTTTGATCAAGTAGAGTATGGTGCACGGGGTTTCTTTCGCCTGCAAACACATATGTCTGTGGCGTAAAACAACCGAAAGGCAACAAAAATAGAATATTATACATACATATATATATATATATATATATATATATATATATATGTTGGTGCGACATGTAATTACCGTGACGGCGTCGAGCTCAACCAAAGACGAAGGCCCACCTAGCGTGCCTGAGACTGAGGACGGGCTGCTATGAGTGGGAGCGGCTGCGAGAGGAGGCCCGGTTGCGTGAGCAAGTTATGGTGCGATGGTGTTGTTGTTCATGGAGTTGCTCCCGACGAAACTGGGCAACGGGAAATCATGTACCGTCTTGTCTGGATTTTCCTTCGTCCAGTTGATGATAACTGGAACCAAGTTAGTAGCGAAATCATTTCTGCAGGCAGTTACAGCTGCATTGACTTCCTGCTGTAGCAACTCATATTTTTCCTCGGCTGCTTTTTTCGCATCCTCAGCTGCTTTTTTCTCGACCGCAAGCTTCACCTTCGCGTCGATGTCTGCCTGATTAAACTTCTTTTTCTGCTTCTTGGCCTCCGAGCCCTCGTCGTAAAACACCTTCCACGTGGCGCCGTCTCCAGTGCCGTGCACACGACCATATTTCGGCCGCTGGCCCAAAGGGAGTCCCTTAAGTTCGTTCAAGGCCCGGTTGAGAGGGGTGTCCCACTTGGGCCTCATCGGAGAAGTAGGGCTTTCGGCTGCAAGCTAGTGTTGCTTCTCCAGTAGTCTAATCAATTTCCTCATGATCTTGTCCGTGTAAAAAACCTTTTTCTCCTTGTCCCACTTGTAGCGGGCCCTGATGAAGTCACGCTCCAAGGGGTTGGTGAACTTCGCGAAGGGGTCTGGGAGACCCGTGGCTTCACGTTCCGCGTCCTCCTTATCCCATATGGGCCTTTTACCGAGGTAGCCACGGCTTCCGAGGCGATGCTTCCCCGCGTTCCTTTGCTGAAGGCTCTTGAATTTCGCAGCCTTAGCCTTGGCTGCCTCGGTAGCGCAAGTGTCCTTGAACTTTTTGAACTCCTTTCCCGCAAGTGTCGGATTTTCCTCCAGAATCTTGGACAAGAGTTCATCAGCCTCAATAGCTCGTTTCACCCTCCCTTTCCAGGAGGCCAAATCATTGCTGAACATGCCCATGGCATGATTGTTAATCTTATTCATCTTAGGATCATCCCACGGTTGTTCTATGTTATCATCCCGGTCGGGGAACTTGAATCTCTTGTGCAACTTCGTTAGGAGCAACTGCGTCAAATGTTCTTTACTCCTTACGTCATCGTCGTTGGTGCTCGCGCATTCCCGTCGGATGCATCCTACTTGGTTCCCATAGCACTTGCGAGGTTCTTCCGGCTCTAACGGCTCAAACTTGCCAAGTGCCATCTTTGTGATCACAAGTCGTCCAATCCCTAGTTTGTTAGGTTTTCGTATCCTCTGCTTCTTATGCTTCCTCTTTCCGGTAGCGGCATCGGGGCCATTACCTTCCCCGCCCGTATCTTCCCCGTCGGTACCTTCCCCACCGGTCTCGGCGCCGCCATCGCTGCCGGCACCGTCGGTGTCGATGTCAGTGTCAGTACCATCATCGAGGCCGACCTGCAAACCTTGCTTAGCAGTCAAATAGTCGAGGTACTCTTGTTCACCCTCATAATCCATCTCGTCTGCATCTTGGTCAGAAGGCCCAGTTTCTTCGTTGTTCGACATGTTTCCTATGATTAAGTGTCCTCATTTATTTCTATAAGTATGAATAAATGAGAAATGACATAAAAAGAAATCTATGTGCCAGCACTCGATATGCCAACTATGTAGCACAAATCATGCCTTTATTCATGGGAAATTTCGGCATGACCTTTGCTAAAAAATGGACATATCGAGCGCCTGAAATTCACCGGAACAAAAATGAATCAACATTCCGGCGTAACATAGGCCACTCGGATCATTTCCCAAACATGACATATCCCCATATCACATGTCCCGTTCAAATTTGCATATAAATTCAGCTAATTTTGAAACCTAGCTAAATTCATAACTAAATAGATAACCTAATTTACATACTGCCCTAACTAAAACCTAAGTAAATTAACCGAAGAACCCTAGCAGAGAGAGATAGGGGGGGGTTATAGAGGGTGCAGGGGCGAGGAGGCAGGCCCGACGACGGTCGAGGTTGGGAGGGGAGGAAGCAGAGGAGGGAGGCGAGGGCCGACGGGTCGGGGGCGAGCGCCTGGGTCAGGGGCGAGCGCCGGCGCCGGGGTCGGGAGCGAGGGCCGGGTCGGGGGCGAGCGCCGGGGTCGGGGTCGGGGGCGAGGGCGGGGTCGGGGGCGAGCGTCGGCGCCGGGGTCGGGGGCGAGGGTGGGGTCGGGGGCGAGCACTGGCGTCGGGGTCGAGGGCGAGCGACAGGGGAAGAGAGAGTGGGGATTTGGGGGGAAAAGGCGGGATGAAGCAGGGATAGTGAGAATTTTGGGTTAAGTGGACGTAGCAGCAGCGTGTTTGGACAAAACGCGCTGCTACTACCTTCAGTAGCTGTAGCAGTTTATACGAAATGCACTACTACTACTGCCAGTTTTCCTTTTTCTTTTCCTTTATTTTCTCCCACTTTTATTTCCCGAGAGCAGTGAACGAAGGGAGGGCGGTATATATTGCATCATTTGACGGTTTAATATGTATGCAAAATAGGAACATATATATTACATCATTGGACCCATGCATAATAATGGCTAAGTGTGTATACAAAATAGGAATATATATATATATATATATATTTATATATATATATATATATATATATATATATATTACATCATTTGACCGATAACATACGGCATCAGCGCTGACGTTTTCGTTTTTGAGTTTGCTTCTTTCCCTTCTTGTTGGTCGAAGAATAATTGAGCCCCTCATTGTGACTTTGCCTTTTCCATGGAGTACGATTTTTCTTAGGTAATGTAGTATTGATTCTTCTTTTGACGTATACTTCATCATCATCGTCATCTTCCCTCATTGGGTTGCCGTACTGATCATAGTCTTCCTCGTTGGCGACTCCATCCATTCCAATGATGTTCCTTTTGCCTCTCCTCATGACAACACGACTGGGATTGCATGGGTCGGTTATGAAGAAGCATTGTGTCACATGCTTAGCGTGTACCCATGGCTCGTTTTTTGCGATAGCGTTCACGGTAGCGCTCTTGGCATCGGGTATACTCATGGTAGTGAAAATCCGGTTTTCTCTTTCGACATTCTTTGCCCATCTGACACGGAACATCGTCGTGTTGTGCAGTCCAGAGTAGTCAAGCTCCCAGATCTCCTCGACCCTTCCATAAAATCGTTCAGTTGCGCCGTTGTCGCTGCCGGTCATGCATTCCATCGTCACCCCTGAGTTCTGATCATCACTGTCCATATCTTTGGCCTCCGTGTAGAACGTGTATCCGTTGATATCATATGCCTGATAGGTTACGAGGTTGGGCGAGGGGCCATGTGCTAAGGCGTATATGAGCAATCCGTCCTTAGAGCCCTCCTCCGGGGGATTAGCAATAATATGCTCTTTGAACCAATGCAGGAAAGTGGAGTTGTGCTCTCTAGTAACTTCGGTGTTCGTCCTGCATACCCCCCGGTCACGATACTTCTTTGCGATAATTTCTTTGTGCAGTGCCACGAAAGGATCTACCTCGTCTAGGTGTTGTAGCACTACCAAGTTTGGTCTGTCAAAGTCGCTGCATCGATCTGAGTATGCCACGTGCATTTCCCTGCGACCGTTGCAGTGACCATCTCCTTCGAGCCTCCCATCGTGCTTGTTAATGGGCAAACCAACACTAACACCAGGCGGCTAGCCTGTGCCATATAGAAAATTCTCACAGAAAGAGATGCACTCTTTTGTCAAATAGCCCTGGACGATGCTTCCATTCGGACGGGACATGTTACGAACGAATCCTTTGATGATCCCATTCATCCTCTCAAACGGCATCATGTTGTGCAGGAATGATGGCCCCAGGTCTATTATGTCATCCACAATATGGACACACAGATGCACTATCACGTCAAAGAACGCGGGCGGGAAGTACATCTCAAGCTCATTCCTGTAGCCTTCGGAGCTACTTCACACTGATCGACTTTCGAGAGATGACGTTGAAAAAGTTGCAGAGACCAATAAGCATGTCACGGACATGCTTGTCCATTATCCCTCTAAGGGAAACAAGTAGTATCTGCGTCATCATCACATGACAGTCATGAGACTTCATCCCGCTGAACCTTTTCTTGTCCGTGTCTAGATATCTGCTTATCTTGCCATAGTAACCGGAACTAACTTTGACTCCGGTAAGGCACTTAAAGAATTGATTGATCTCAGCCTGACTTAAGGTGAAGCAAGAAGGGGGGCAATAATCCTCTTTCTTTATTTTCTTGCCCTTCTTCTCCCGTGCCTCTGTCTCCGTCTCTGTCTCGTCTGACATTTTACGGGGCGACATGTGCAGATCTTCCCTGATTTTCAAATCTTGCAAGTCTTTTCTTGCCTTCGGCCCATCCTTGGTCTTATCCGGCATGTTCATCAGTGTTGCGAGCAAGCTCTCAAGGACATTCTTATAGATATGCATTTGATCAAGGCAATGAGGTGTATCGAGTTTGTGCCAGTACTCCAAGTCCCAGAACACAGACCTCGTCTTCCATACCTTCAGCAGCGGCTCCGGCGCCTTTCTCATCGTCTTTCCCGGCGCGGGGCACTCCTTCCAGTTTTTCAATAGTTCATCGATTTCGACACCGCTGCGCTTACGTGGAGGTCCTCGATGCTCAGCGTGACCATTGAATAGATCTCCATGGTTTCTCCATGGGTCGTCCTGTTGAAGCCATCTTCGACGCCCCATGTACACGATTTTCCCAGACCCGCCATCTTTCCTTGACGTTAGCTGCTGAGACGTCGTATCATCCATGCACCGCGTGCATCCGCAATATCCATGGCACACCTGGCCTACCATCCGTAACCGAGATAGTCGTGCACTATCATGATCAGCGCGGCTCTCATGTCGAAATACTCGCCTTTGCTGGCGTCCCATGTCTTGGCCGGTGTTTTCCATAACGTGTCTAACTCCTCTTGAAGTAGCCCCAGATACAAATTAATATTATTTCCTGGTTGTTTCGGCCCTTGAATAAGCATGCTCATGTGAATGTACTTCGACTTCATGCACAACCAGGGGGGAGGTTGTACATCCATACAAACAAGGGCCATGTGCTATGGTTGGTGTTCTGGTTGCCAAACGGATTCATGTCATTGGTACATGTGCCGAGCACGATGTTCCTTGCTTCACATTCAAAATACCGATAGAAGTTGTTCAACGCTCTCCACTGGCTTCCATCCTTGACGTGTCTCAGCTTCGGATCATCTCCATCGTCGGGCTTCTTCCTCTCCGCGTGCCAGCGCATTAGCTTTGCTTCCTTGGGATCTACAAAATACCTCTGGAGACGGGGAGTGATTGGTAAGTACCATACAACTTTCTGGGGACATTTCTTCTCGGCCTTCTTGTATCGAGAAGCATTGCACACCAGACAGCTTGTTTTTTCCGCGTGCTCCTTCCGATAAATTATGCAATCGTTGATGCATGCATGGTATCTAACGTGTGGCAGATCAAGAGGGCACACGATCTTCTTGGCCTCATCAACACTAGTAGGACATAGATTACCCGCGGGAAGAACATCCTTTAGGTACTTTTTAGCCTTCGTCTTCAGGAGTTGGAGCGTGAAACTCAAGCGGGTCACCTCAGGATTGCAACCATCATACAATGGAGTGTTCGAGTCTACCACCAGTTGCTCCAGCTTAGCCTCCTCTCTAGAAGCAGCTCTCTCAGTACTCGTCTCCTTGCGAAGCAATGCTTGAACATGAGGGTCCCGCACGATTGAACTTAGTACCGACGAACTCTGCTGCGTGGAGTCCATGTCGTTCTCTCCGCCGCCATGTCCGGCCCCTTCTCCTCCGCCATGTCCGGCCCCTTCTCCGCCGCCATGTCCGGCCTCTTCCCCGCCGCCATTATCGATCATCTCTTCGTCTTGCCCCGTGTCATCATTGCCTGCCCCGTCGGCATCCTCAACATCGTCATCCTCATCTTCAGTTATCCACCGAGTATAGCCATCCATGAAACCAGTCATGAGCAGGTGCGCTTCGACACGACCATCGTCATAGGGGTCGAGCCAAACTATTCCTTTGCATTTTCGACACGGACATAAAACCTCTGTCCGGTTATTTTCTTTCATGTCCTGCACCGCCGACCGCAACCACCTGTCCACCATCGTTCCACTGACCATCGTCAACTCTGCACGGTAATAATAAACAAATTGATTATAAAAATGCGTGCATGCATCAAAGTCATACAAAAATTCGGCATGACCTTCCCTAAAAATAGGACATATATGGATCTAGAGTTTGCCCGGAATTCGCCGAAACGGAAATAAATCGACATTTCGGCAAAACATAGGCAACTCAAAAGCACAATTTGGCGTCAACTCATGCCACACACACAATTTCCACAAACATATCACACACACATAAACATATTTCCATTTTGCAAAAGCATGAAATTTTCATCACCTCTATCTCGAGATCGAGCACACGGTGGAGATGATGTTGTAGGGAGATCAAAAGTGCACAAAGCTCTTCTTGACAAAGATAGATCTAGTTAGGGGGCAAATAGGTCACTTAACTAAATCCTACATCTACCTAGCTACCTAATTTGGGAGGAGACAACTTCAACTAGTGGAGGGGAAGGAAAAAGAGAAAGGAGATGCATTAATGGAGGTGGTGTAGTTAGGTAGGAGTAATGAAGAGAGATAAAGGTAGATAGAAGAGAGAGAGTAATGGGGGAGAAGTATTGAGGAAGAAGAAGAGTGAGAGTGGGAGCATGTGGGAGGTAGGGGAAAGGGAAGAGAGGAGGGGGAGGGGGGCGGTGGGGAAAAGGTGGTGGGTTGGTGCAGATTAGCAGTAGCGCGGGACGTAAAATGCGCTGCTGATAAGAAAGTAGCAGCAGCGCGCTTTCGGCAGAAGCGCTACTGCTAACCGGGACAAAAAGTGTGGCCAATTTGAAAATTAGCAGCAGCGACCTCAGAATAACCGCGCTACTACTACAACTTTAGCAGTAGCGCGGCTAGCGGTACCGCGCTGCTACTAAATGGAGTTTGGGGGCACTGTCGGTCGATATTTGTAGCAGCGCGGGTTACACAGAGCGCGCTACTGCTAAACACTTGTCAGTAGCGGGTTTTCCACACCCGCGCTACTGCTAATTAGCAGCAGCGCTCCTTTTTGAGCCGCGCTGCTCCTAAGATTCTGTGTATAGGGGTTTCCCTAGTAGTCAAAGTTCCTCCATCCACGACAGAGTTTTTCAATAATACAACCCGCGACAAACTTCTCCGGTAACTCACACTTTAGGAACTCTAGCTCCTTAGCAATGCATTATATCTCATGAGCCTGGTCCAATACAGGACGGTTATCAACCATCCTGTAATCATGGAACTGCTCCATGGCATACAACTCACTGCCAGCATCGGTTGCGCCGAACTTAGCTTCGAGCGCATCCCACAAATTCTTGGCAACACGCATATGGAGATATGCGTCGACTAGCTTGTCTCCGATCACAGTAAGAACGGCTCCCACAAAGATGTGGTTGCCTCCCTAAACGCAATCTCCTGTTCAGGAGCAATCTTTACCATGGGAGACACACCCCCAACCCAGAACACGTTCATTGATGTGAGCCACAAGGTAGTCCTCGTCTACCAACGCTTAAAATGTGTTCCAATAAACTTTTCCGGTTTCAGAGTGGCAACGAAGCCATGAGTCGAAAAGTGCCTAAAATAAGGTTTTTGGATTGTTGGAAATATTAGCACTTTCTCGATTAATCTAATCCACGAGTATGCAGTAAGCATGGCATAAAATGTATGCATCTCATAGCGATACCTAAGAATACTAGCACATACAAAACATAGAAGCGAACCATCTATGACCAGCACATATCCGGCTAGTACAAGTATGAGTAAACGAGGGATGAATAGATCATACCCTCCGGTTGGCCAGGCCAACGTGGTGGCAGCAGCAGCAGCCTCGGTGTCGTCCGTAGCCTTCTTCTTGGTGGCGGTGTCGTTGGCCATGGTGTTGATGCAGGGGAAGTAGTGGAAGTATAGGCGGACGGAGTTGGGGAAGGATTGGGAGCAGTCGCATCGAGACGCTCTCCAAAAACCTTATTACCGATCTCCCGGGCAGGATCTTGAACGGCAGGGTTCCGGAGGCACCTGCTCTCCCGACCAACCGTGCACGCGGTCGTCAGGATGGAATCGTCGGAGGCAGCACAGAGCAAGGAACAGTAGATGACGGCTAGGTTACGCGAGAGGGAGTGAGTGAACCGAATTAGGTCACTCCACTGGGCAGAGCCTTCTTATATATGTCATCGGGTAGGAAGTCGTGGGCCTGGGCGGAGGCCCACTACTGAGTCGATGCACTCCCGGAGCTTCTGCTCGGCTCATTCCCGCAATCCGCGGTGCACGCGCGCTTCGTGACAAGGCGAGGCGAGGCGAGGCGAGGCGAGGCGGGTGGCGGAGGAGGAGGAGCACGCGTGTACCACTCCTATTCCCAAGCTCCTAGTGGCAAGTGGTAGAGCATCCCTTATAAAGGGGTCTCAACTCTCCTCAACTAGCAAGGTGGGACTAAACTTCCCACCATCTGCCATCTCATACATGGGCCTCAAGATTAACCAGGGATTAGTGTCTTATATGGGCCTAAGCCCATCCATAATCCATCAATCCCCCACCAGATCTCGAGGCACATAAGTTTTTCAACTGTTCCGAGCAATGTTTGATATATCAGAAATTTCAGTGGAGACTGTTAAGTTGAACTTCCACCTAGAGCAATAGAATTAGACTTATTCACAACTGAACAATGGACTATTCCTTGAATTGTCAGTTTGGTGTGCAGAAGTTTTGCCTATTGCCAGCTGATACATGGCTGCCGAAGGCTAAACCCCACGGATGGAGCTTATTAGTCATACTCCGTACCTTCTCATGAGCTTCCTAGAGATCACCCAATCTCATAGACTGTGACCAGCAGTCGGGCTCACATAGGTGAGTTCCTCCAAAGAATTCTCTGTAGGTTAGCATCTTGCTTACATAAGCTTTGGAACACATTAAGACGAAAGTCAGCCTACCTTACAGAATTGAGAGTACTATTGCATCTCCAATGGAGTGGGATAATTAAGGATACTCTCCTCAGTTGACCGCTGGATTGTTTTCCGAGGTCCTAATTCACGGGATCTCCGATCACATAGGTTGGGTTACCCCCATGGCAAATTACGTGGGTCTCATACCCATCTCCCTCGATGCATTTTCTATCACAATCCGTGATAGCCCTTTAGTAAAAGGGTCTTCCTGATTCTTAGTCGTCTGGATATAATCCAACTCTATTACTCCGGAGTTTCTAGATTTTCTGACAGATTTCAATCTTCTTCTTATGTGCTTTGTGGATTTCATGTTGTCCTTTGAACTCTTAGCCTTGGCAATCACCGTTTGATTGTCACAGTTCATACGGACAGCCGGCACTGGTTTATCAACCACCGGCAAATCCATCAAAAGCTCTCAAAGCCATTCTGCTTCGACGCTGGATGTGTCTAATGTTGTGAGTTCTGCTTCCATAGTCGATCTGGTTAAGACCTTCTGCTTGCAAGACTTCCAGGAAACAGCACCACTACCAAGTGTGAAGACATGTCCACTTGTGGCTTTCATCTCATCAGCATCAGATATTCAATTCAAATCACTATACCCCTCAAGTACAGTCGGGTACCCAGAATAGTGAATTCCATAGTTGGCAGTACCTTGCAAGTAACGCATCACTCGCTCAACAACATGCCAATGCACATCTCCCGGATTGGAAACAAACCGACTTAGTTTGCACACAGCAAATGAGATGTCAGGACGAGTAGCACATGCTAGGTACGTCAGTGAACCGACCACTTGAGAATATCTCAATTGATCTACAGCCGTGCCTTCGAACTTTCGAATGCGCACGCTAGGATCATATGGTGTTGCAGAAGGTTTGCAGTCCAAATATCCAAAACGGCTCAAAATCTTCTCAACATAGTGGGATTGCAAAAGTGTAATTCCACCCTCAGAATTTCTTAGTAGCTTGATGTTCAAGATAACATCAGTCACTCCCAGGTCTTTCATCTCAAAGTTATGAGATAGAAAATCCTTGACCTCCTCAATGACCTTGAGGTGGGTCCCATATATCAGTATGTCATCGACATACAGACGGAGTATAACTCCTTAGCCCCCACCATAGCGATAGTATACACATTTTCAGCTTCGTCAACCACAAAGCCAGCAGATGTCAGAGTAGTATTGAACTTCTCATGCCATTGCTTAGGCGCTTGTTTCAGGCCATACAAGGATTTCACTAGCTTGTACACCTTTCTTTCCTGACCATTTACTACAAAGCCATCTGGCTGTTGCATGTAAATTTCCTCGT
The DNA here is from genome assembly GCF_018294505.1 of Triticum aestivum. Lineage (NCBI taxonomy): Eukaryota > Viridiplantae > Streptophyta > Magnoliopsida > Poales > Poaceae > Triticum > Triticum aestivum. The sequence continues at coordinate 716,012,234 of NC_057813.1, forward strand.
CGAGCTCTCCATTAAGGAAAGCCGTCTTAACGTCCATTTGGTGAACGAGAAGAGCATGCGAGGCAGCCAAAGCGAGTAACACCCGAATGGTTGTCAGTCTAGCCACAGGTGAGTAAGTGTCAAAGAAATCCTCTTCTTATTTTTGGGTATAACCCTTGGCCACAAGCCTAGCCTTGTACTTCTCAACAGTACCATCGGGCCTAAGCTTCTTCTTGAACACCCACTTACATCCTAATGATTTACAACCACAAGGATGATCAGTGATTTCGAATGTCCCATTAGCCAAGATGGAATCCATCTCGCTACGGACCACATCCTTCCGGTAGTCAGCATCCGGAGATGCATAGGCTTTTGAAATGGAACTGGGAGTGTCATCATCCACGAGGTACCCGAGGAAATCATCACCAAAAGACTTTGCAATTCTTTGTCTCTTGCTCCTAACAGGAGCTTCCTCGTCATCCTCCGTGGAGATTTCATCACTTTTGTGTTCATAGTATTCCATCGGAATGGCAGGTTCAGGAGTCTCATTAGATTCCAGTCTAGAAGTGCTTTGCATATCTCCCATGGGAAAAATATCCTCAAAGAATGTAGCATCCTTAGACTCTATAATTGTACCAACCATCTGGTCAGGTACCTCAGATTTCACTACTAGAAATCTATAGCCAACGCTATTCTTAGTGTAGCCCAAATTAACACAGTCCATAGTTTTTGGTCCAAGCTTACGCTTTTTGGGGATCGGCACATTGACTTTCGCCAAACAGCCCCAAGTGCGCAAGTAAGAGAGGGTAGTTCTTTTCTTTTCCCATTGCTCATAGCGAGTAGTCTCATTATCCTTCACGGGAACTTTATTCAGGACATGACATGATGTCAATACAGCCTCCCCCCACCATGCCTTGGATAAACCCGATGTATCTAACATGGCGTTAGCCAAATATGTTAGAGTACGGTTTTTCTGCTCGGCAACTCCGTCTGACTGGGTTGAATAGGGAGGCGTCCTTTCATGAATAATACCATGTTCCACACAGAATAAATAAAATTCACTAGAAAAGTACTCTCCACCACGATCAGACCGGACTCGTTTTATTTTCTTCTCAAGTTGGTTCTCAACTTCAGCCTTATAGATTTTGAAGTAGTGAAGAGCCTCATCCTTTGTATTTAACAAATACACATAACCGAATCTAGTGGAATCATCAATCAAAGTCATGAAATATTTCTTTCCACCTTTAGTCAACACACCATTCATCTCATAGAGATCTGTATGTACGAGCTCTAGTGGTGCCAGGTGTCTCTCCTTCGCAGGCTTGTGAAGCTTACAAAGTTTCTTTGCTTGCACACATGCGTGGCACTTAGAGCCTTTGGCTAAAGTGAAACTCGGGATTAGATTCATCTTAGCTAGATGCGTCATACAACCGAAATTTATGTGACAAAGACGTGAATGCCAAACCTCACATTCGTTCACATTAGAATGAATTTGGTTCATGACTTTATTAGAGAAGTCCTCCAGGGAAAGGAGGAACAAACCACCACAATCATATCCTTTTCCAACAAATAGCCCATACTGAGATACGACTACTTTTTTGGACTCAAATACTTATTTAAACCCTTCTTTACATAAAAGGGAGCCACTAGCGAGATTCTCCTTGATGGCGGGGACATGTTGCACGTTCTTCAATTGCACGATCTTTCCCGAACTAAACTTCAGATCTACCGTGCCAACACCATGAACAGAAGCATGCGAGTCATTCCCCATCAGGACGGAACAATCTCATGTGGGCTGGTAAGAAGAAAACAAAGACACATCAGCGCACACATGAATGTTGGCCCCAGTGCCAACCCACCAATCAGTGGATTGACAAACTGAAAGTATGGTAAACAGATTACCATACCCAGATGCCGCATCATTGTTGCTCATAGTGACATTCACAGACTTGGAGTCCTGTGCTGGCTTCTTGTACTTGTTTGGACACTTGTTTGCCCAATGTTCCTCTGAACCACAAGTAAAGCAGCCATCTCTCTTTTTGTCTTTCTTCTTACCCTTCTTCTTAAGGTAGTATTCTGCTGGACAAAGTTCTTTCCCTTGAACTTGTGGAAGTTCTTCTACACCACATTGGTGCTAGAAGAACCCTCTGCTGCTTTCACGTGTCAGTCCTTTGCTCTAGAGTACTGCTCAACACTCAGATGACCGATGACATCCTCAACAGAGAATTCATGTCTCAGGTGCTTGAGAGAAGCAGCAAAGTTCCTCCATCCAGGAGGGAGTTTTGCAACGATGCAACCTACGACAAACTTGTCCGGTAACTCACACTTCAGGACCTCCAGCTCCTTAGCAATGCATTGTATCTCATGAGCCTGGTCCAATATAGGACGGTTATCAACCATCCTGTAATCATGGAACTGCTCCATGGCATACAACTCACTACCAGCATCGGTTGCACCGAACTTAGCTTCGAGCGCATCCCACAAATTCTTGGCAACCCGCATATGGAGATATGCGTCGACTAGCTTGTCTCCGATCACAGTAAGAACGGCTCCCACAAAGATGGTGGTTGCCTCCCTAAACGCGTTCTCCTGTTCAGGAGCAACCGTTACCGTGGGAGACACACCACCAACCCAGAACACGTTCATTGTTGTGAACGACAAGGTAGTCCTCGTCTGCCAACGCTTAAAATGCGTTCCAGTAAACTTTTCCCGTTTCAGAGTGGCAGCGAAGCCATGAGTCAAAAAGTGCCTAAAACAAGTCTTTTGGATTGTTGTAAATATTAGCACTTTCTCGATTAATCTAATCCGGGAGTATGCAGTAAGCATGGCATAAAAGGTATGCATCTCATAGTGATACCTAAGCATACTAGCACATACGGAACATATAAGTGAACCATCTATGAGCAGCACATATACGGCTAGTACACGTACGAGTAAACGAGGGATGAATAGATCATATCCTCCGGTTGGCCAGGCCAACCCGGCGGCGGCAGCAACAGCCTCTGCGTCGTTTGTAGCCTTCTTCTTGGCGGCGGCGTTGTCGGCCATGGTGTTGATGCAGGGGAAGTAGTGGAAGCAGAGGCGGACGGAGTTGGGGACGGATTGGGAGCAATCGCGTCGAGACGCTCCCCAAAAACCTTATTGCCGATCTCCCGGGAAGGATCTCGAACGACAGAGTTCCGGAGGCACCTGTTCTCCCGACCAACCGTGCACGCGGTCGTCGGGATGGAATCGCCGGAGGCATCACAGAGCAAGGAACAATAGATGACGGCTAGGCTACGCGAGAGGGAGTGAGTGAACCGAACTAGGTCACTGCACTGGGCAGAGCCTTCTTATGTAGGTCGTCGGGTAGGAAGTCATGGGCCTGGGCGAAGGCCCACGACCGAGTCGACACACTCCCGGCAAGCGAGTCGGAGAAGGGTCGCACTCCCGGCAACGCAACAGAAGGGTCGCACCGGCAAGGCAAGTCAGCCCACAATCCAACGTCTCGGATAGCGGCCCACTTGTTAGCGACTCGTTGATTAATCCCTGATTAATTAATCCGTTTCTGAGTGGCAAAAATAAGCTTCGGCTCATTCCCGCGGCGCGCGGCGCGTCGCTTTGCTTTGCTTCGCATCGTGGCGAGGCGGCGGAGGAGGAGGAGCGCGCGTGTACCACTCCTTTTCCCAAGCTCCCAATGGCAAGTGGTAGAGCATCCCTTATAAAGGGGTCTCAACTCTTCTCAACTAGCAAGGTGGGATTAAACTTACCACCACCTGCCATCTCATACATGGGCCTCATGATTAACCAGGGATTAGTGTCTTATATGGGCCTAAGCCCATCCATAATCCATCATATACAAATTCAATGATTTTATGCATATTTTTCAAAATCACAAGCAAATATATTGGAATTTCAAATTTCACCTCTAAATAGGCCCGCCCCTGGACGACAACCGCCGCTGGAGGATAGATTTAGGGTCGGGCCGCTTTTTTTTAGTGAAAAATGTTTGAAATATAATGAATTTTGTTTGGTTTATGAAAATCTGCCGTGTTTGCATGAATTTCGTCCAGTTAATGAAACCCGGCCTAAAATGTATGTGAGCAGCATTGGATGGCCGGCTCCCGCATCCATGTCGAGGAACTTGTCCCCTCTCTGTCTGCAGACGGATGCCGTAGCAAATTTGCGGGTCCACGTTGGAGATGACCTTAGTGTTTTTTGTTGTAGCAACTTTGCCGATGTATTTTATTTTAAACATTGTTTGCACTAAATAGAACGCTGCATCAGTTTATTTTGAGAAAAGAAGGCATGCAATTCAGACTATATATACTCCCTCTGTTCCTTTTTACTCCGCATATAAGATTTGTGTCGAGTTAAACTTTACAAACTTTGACCAAATTTGTATAAAATATTAGCATCTGCAATATCAAATATACATAATATGAAGCTACATTAATTGCATAATGAATCTAAAAAAATTCCTTTGGCTTGATACTTCTTTTTATAAGTTTGGTCAAAATAAAGATTGACTTTAGACAAAAAGCTATATGCAGACTAAAAAAACGGAGGTAGTACTTTTTTGGCGGAGAACTTCACATATATGTATTCCACTCCAGCTTGCATGACAACTCTTACAAGAAAAGAAACGACTTGGCTAAATGCCCACATGTATATGTACTATTAGTAGACACTGGACACCAAGTACTACGCACACGTATTTAGCAAGTTGTTTGGCTGTTTTGAAAACCAATGGCGACATGTCTCAGTACACACTAGTAGGATACTATGCTTGATAATGATCTTGACTAATTGTTGACAAGCAGACACCCAAATTAGTACGATATGATTGTGAGCTATGGTTAGCATCTTACCCCTGGCATACGTGGTCGACGTACGTTGGTACTGCATGGATCAATCATGCACGCTGACGCTGGCTATGGACGGCCGACCTAACATACGTTGTCGGTCCACTCTCCACTCCATGACGTTGAATAAGCAACAAACTTGAGGTAGCTTAAACAAACTTAATGATATGCACTTAAACAAACTTAATCTTGTGCGGTTGCTTGGGATGCGGTGTGCACACCGAAGTGGGCAGGTGGTCTTGGTTTACCTAACCTACGCTGGATGAATGTAGCAATGCAAGCGAGATGGCCGTGGCTAGTAAGGACATATGTGACGAGGCCATGGAATGGGTTCAAGATCAAAGTCCCGGATGAGTCGAAGATGATTTGTCAGGCGGTCATGAGGAGTGTGGCTAATTCTGGGCTCACGACACTTTTTTGGGAGGACCGATGGCTCGATGGCAGGAGAATTCAGGAGATTGCGCCACTCCTTTACAGTTTGGTTCCAACACGCATTAGAGCCTCCCGGCTAGTTGGGCAGGAGGTGGAAAATGGAAGTTGGCCATTGGATGTTGGCCCGGACATAGGACCTGGTGTGTTGCACGAGTTCTTCTTACTATGGCAAATGGTTTCAGCTTGGAACCCATGGTGGATGTGCCTGACAAGATATCATGGTCGTGGGAGGCCACCGGGCAGTTCTCGGTGAGATCTGCTTATGCGGCTGGTTTTTGGGGTAGAGAGGTCAGTGCGACGGCGGATCTGACTTGGAATTCACGTGCACCCTCATGGTGTAGATTCTTCACTTGGTTGTCCCTCAGGGATAGGTGTTGGACATCGGATCGACTTGCGAGGAGAGGGCTGCCACATCAGGACGCGTGCTCGTTCTGTGACCAGGAGCAGGAAACAATTAGCCACATTCTACTCACTTGCGTCTTTGCTAGGACTGCTTGGGCGAGGATCTGTGAGGCCTTGGGCAAGCCGGATTGGACCCCATCTCAGCAAGGCACACTGGCGGAATGGGCAGTTGGCAAGCGATGATTAGGTGGCATGAGCACGAAAGATCTTCGTACCATTGTTGCGCTAGTATGGTGGGAGTTGTGGAAGCATAGGAATGCAATTATATTTGATGGAGAGCACCCTTCAATAGAGTTTCTACTAGGAAGAGTGAGGCAAGAGGGCCAAGTGTGGGCATCCGCCGGGCTAATGAAAGGGAATGTAGTGTTGCGGAATGTTGCAGAAAATAAAAAATTCTACACTTCACCAAGATCAATCTATGGAGTTCATCTAGCAACGAGAGAGAGGAGTGCATCTACATACCCTTGTAGATCGCGAGCGAAAGCGTTCAAGAGAACGGGGTTGAGGGAGTCGTACTCGTCGTGATCCAAATCACCGATGATCCTAGTGCTGAATGGACAGCACCTCCGCGTTCAACACACGTACGGTTGGGGAAGACGTCTCCTCCTTCTTGATCCAGCAAGAGGGAAGGAGAGGTTGATGGAGATCCAGCTGCACGACGGCGTGGTGGTGGAAGCAGCGGCGATCTCGGCAGGGCTTCGCCAAGCTCAGGGAGAGGGAGAGGTGGTACGGGGGAGAGGGAGGCGCCAGGGACTAGGGTGCGGCTGCCCTCCCTCCCCTCCTCTTTATATAGGGGGCCTAGGGGGGTGCACCAGCCCTGGAGATCCCATCTCCAAAGGGGGCGGCGGCCTAGGGGGGGGGACTTGCCCCCCAAGTCAAGTGGGGCGCCCCCCACCCCTAGGGTTTCCAACACTAGGCGCAGGGGAGGCCCAAGGGGGGCGCACCAGCCCACCAGGGGCTGGTTCCCTTCCCCTTTCTGCCCACGTGGCCCTCCGGGATAGGTGGCCCCACCCGGTGGACCCCCGGGACCCTTTCGGTGGTCCCGGTACAATACCGGTGACCCCCGAAACTTTCCCGGTGGCCGAAGCTGGACTTCCTATATAGAATTCTTTACCTCCAGACCATTCCGGAACTCCTCGTGACGTCCAGGATATTATCCGGGACTCCGAACAACTTTCTGGTTTCCGCATACTAATATCTCTACAACCCTAGCGTCACCGAACCTTAAGTGTGTAGACCCTACGGGTTCGGGAGACATGCAGACATGACCGAGACAACTCTCCGGTCAATAACCAACAGCGGGATCTAGATACCCATGTTGGCTCTCACATGTTCCACGATTATCTCATCGGATGAACCATGATATCGAGGATTCGAGTAACCCCGTATACAATTCCCTTTGTCAATCGGTACGTTACTTGCCCGAGATTCGATCGTCGGTATCCCAATACCTCGTTCAATCTTGTTACCGACAAGTCACTTTACTCGTACTGTAATGCATGATCCCGTGACCAAACACTTGGTCACATTGAGCTCATTATGATGATGCATTACCGAGTGGGCCCAGAGATACCTCTCCGTCATACGAAGTGACAAATCCCAGTCTCGATCCGTGTTAACCCAACAGATACTTTCGGGGATACCCGTAGTATACCTTTATAGTCACCCATTTGCATTGTGACGTTTGGTACACCCAAAGCACTCCTACGGTATCCGGGAGTTACACGATCTCATGGTCTAAGGAAAAGATACTTGACATTGAAAAGCTCTAGCAATCGAACTACACGATCTTGTGCTATGCTTAGGATTGGGTCTTGTCCATCACATCATTCTCCTAATGATGTGATCCCGTTATCAACGACATCCAATGTCCATAGTCAGGAAACCATGACTATCAGTTGATCAACGAGCTAGTCAACTAGAGGCTCACTAGGGACATGTTGTGGTCTATGTATTCACACATGTATTATGATTTCTGGATAACACAATTATAGCATGAATAATAGACAATTATCATGAACAAGGAAATGTAATAATAATCATTTTATTAGTGCCTCTAGGGCATATTTCCAACAGTCTCCCACTTGCACTAGAGTCAATAATCTAGTTACATTGTGATGAATCAAACACCCATAGAGTTCTAGTGTTGATCATGTTTTGCTCGCGGAAGAGGTTTAGTCAACGGATCTGCGACATTCAGATCTGTATGTACTTCGAAAATATCTATATCTCCATCTTGAACATTTTCACGAATGGAGTTGAAATGATGCTTGATGTGCCTGGTCTTCTTGTGAAACCTGGGCTCCTTGGCAAGGGTAATAGCTCTAGTGTTGTCACAGAAGAGAGTGATCGGCCCCGACGCATTGGGTATGACTCCTAGGTCGGTGATGAACTCCTTCATCCATATTGCTTCATGCGCTGCCTCCGAGGCTGCCATGTACTCCGCTTCACATGTAGACCCCGCCACGACACTCTGCTTGCAACTGCACCAGCTTACTGCCCCACCATTCAAAATATACACGTATCCGGTTTGTGACTTACAGTCATCCAGATCTGTGTCGAAGCTAGCATCGACGTAACCCTTTACGACGAGCTCTTCGTCACCTCCATAAAAGAGAAACATGTCCTTAGTCCTTTTCAGGTACTTCAGGATATTCTTGACCGCAGTCCAGTGTTCCTTGCCAGGATTACTTTGGTACCTTCCTACCAAACTTACGGCAAGGTTTACATCAGGTCTGGTACACAGCATGGCATACATAATAGACCCTATGGCTGAGGCATAGGGGATGACAGTCATCTCTTCTATATCTTCTGTCGTGGTCGGGCATTGAGCCGAGCTCAATCTCACACCTTGCAATACAGGCAAGAACCCTTTCTTAGACTGATCCATATTGAACTTCTTCAATATCTTATCAAGGTATGTGCTTTGTGAAAGACCTATGAGGCGTCTCGATCTATCCCTATAGATCTTGATGCCTAATATGTAAGCAGCTTCTCCAAGGTCCTTCATTGAAAAACACTTATTCAAGTAGGCCTTAATGCTGTCCAAAAGTTCTATATCATTTCCCATCAAAAGTATGTCATCTACATATAATATGAGAAATGCTACAGAGCTCCCACTCACTTTGTTGTAAACGCAGGCTTCTCCATAAGTCTGCATAAACCCAAACGCTTTGATCACTGGAGCTTGCATACCTTGTTAGCATTCTCAGGATCGACAAAAACCTTCCGGCTGCATCATATACAGTTCTTCCTTAAGATAGCCGTTAAGGAATGCCGTTTTGACGTCCATTTGCCATATCCCATAATCATAGTATGCGGCAATTGCTAACATGATTCGGACGGACTTCAGCTTCGCTACGGGAGAGAAATTCTCATCGTAGTCAACCCCTTGAACTTGCCGATAACCCTTAGCGACAAGTCGAGCTTTATAGATGGTAACATTACCATTCACGTCCGTCTTCTTCTTAAAGATCCATTTCTTTTCTATCGCTCGCCGATCATCGGGCAAGTCTGTCAAAGTCCACACTTTGTTTTCAAACATGGATCCTATCTCAGATTGCATGGCTTCAAGCCATTTGTTGGAATCTGGGCCCGCCATTGCTTCTTCATAGTTCGAAGGTTCACCGTTGTCTAACAACATGATTTCCAGGACAGGGTTGCCATACCACTCTGGTGTGGAACGTGTCCTTGTGGACCTACGAAGTTCAGTAGCAACTTGATCCGAAGTACCTTGATCATCATCATTAATTTCCTCGCCAGTTGGTGTAGGCACCACAGGAACATCTTCCTGAGCTGCACTACTTTCCGGTTCAAGATGCAGTACTTCATCGAGTTCTACTTTCCTCCCACTTACTTCTTTTGAGAGAAACTCTTTCTCCAGAAAGGACCCGTTCTTGGCAACAAAGATGTTGCCTTCGGATCTAAGGTAGAAGGTATACCCAATGGTTTTCTTAGGGTATCCTATGAAGACGCATTTTTCCGACTTGGGTTCGAGCTTTTCAGGTTGAAGTTTCTTGACATAAGCATCGCATCGCCAAACTTTTAGAAACGACAACTTAGGTTTCTTCCCAAACCATAATTCATACGGTGTCGTCTCAATGGATTTAGACGATGCCCTATTTAAAGTGAATGTAGCTGTCTCTAAAGCGTATCCCCAAAATGATAGTGGCAAATCGGTAAGAGACATCATAGACCGCACCATATCCAATAAAGTGCGATTATGACGTTCGGACACACCGTTACGCTGAGGTGTTCCAGGCGGCGTGAGTTGTGAAACGATTCCACATTTCCTTAAGTGCGTACCAAATTCGTGACTTAAATATTCTCCTCCATGATCTGATCGTAAGAACTTTATTTTTCGGTCACGTTGATTCTCTACCTCATTCTGAAATTCTTTGAACTTTTCAAAGGTCTGAGACTTGTGTTTCATCAAGTAGACATACCCATATCTACTTAAGTCATCAGTGAGAGTGAGAACATAACGACAGCCACCGCGAGCCTCAACGCTCATTGGACCGCACACATCAGTATGTATGATTTCTAATAACTTGGTTGCTCGCTCCATTGTTCCGGAGAACGGAGTCTTGGTCATTTTGCCCATGAGGCATGGTTCGCTTGTGTCAAATGATTCGAAATCAAGAGACTCCAAAAGTCCATCTGTATGGAGCTTCTTCATGCGCTTGACACCAATGTGACCAAGGCGACAGTGCCACAAGTATGTGGGACTATCATTATCAACCTTACATCTTTTGGTATTCACACTATGAATATGTGTAACATCACGTTCGAGATTCATCAAGAATAAACCATTGACCAGCGGGGCATGACCATAAAACATATCTCTCATATAAATAGAACAACCATTATTCTCGGATTTAAATGAGTAGCCATCTCATATTAAACGAGATCCAGATACAATGTTCATGCTCAAAGCTGGCACTAAATAACAATTATTGAGGTTTAAAACTAATCCCGTAGGTAAATGTAGAGGTAGCATGCCGACGGCGATCACATCGACCTTGGAACCATTCCCAACGCGCATCGTCACCTCGTCCTTCGCCAGTCTCCGCTTATTCCGCAGCTCCTGCTTTGAGTTACAATTATGAGCAACCGCACCGGTATCAAATACCCAGGAGCTACTAAGAGTAGTGGTAAGGTACACATCAATTACATGTATATCACATATACCTTTAGTGTTGCCGGCCTTCTTGTCCGCTAAGTATTTGGGGCAGTTCCGCTTCTAGTGACCCTTCCCTTTGCAATAAAAACACTTAGTCTCAGGCTTGGGTCCATTCTTTGGCTTCTTCCCAGCTACCGGTTTACCGGGCGCGGCAACTCCCTTGCCGTCCTTCTTGAAGTTCTTCTTACCCTTGCCTTTCTTGAAACTAGTGGTTTTATTGACCATCAACACTTGATGCTCCTTTTTGATTTCTACCTCCGCTGATTTCAGCATTGAAAATACTTCAGGAATAGTTTTCACCATCCCCTGCATATTGTAGTTCATCACAAAGCTCTTGTAGCTAGGTGGGAGCGACTGAAGGATTCTGTCAATGACTGCCTAGTCTGGGAGGTTAATGTCCAGCTGGGACAAGAGGTTGTGCAACCCAGACATTTTGAGTATGTGCTCACTGACAGAACTATTTTCCTCCATCTTACAACTGTAGAACTTGTCGGAGACTTCATATCTTTCGACCCGGGCATGAGCTTGGAAAACCATTTTCAGCTCCTCGAACATCTCATATGCTCAGTGTTGCTCAAAACGCTTTTGGAGCCCCGGTTCTAAGCTGTAAAGCATGCCGCACTGAACGAGGGAGTAATCATCAGCACGTGACTGCCAAGCGTTCATAACGTCTTGGTTCTCTGGGATGGGTGCTTCACCTAGCGGTCCTTCTAGGACATATGCTTTCTTGGCAGCTATGAGGATGATCCTCAGGTTCCGGACCCAGTCCGTATAGTTGCTGCCATCATCTTTCAGCTTGGTTTTCTCTAGGAACGCGTTGAAGTTGAGGTTGACATGAGCGTTGGCCATTTGATCTACAAGACATTTTTGCAAAGGTTTTTAGACTAAGTTCATGATAATTAAGTTCATCTACTCAAATTATTTAATGAACTCCCACTCAGATTAGACATCCCTCTAGTCATCTAAGTGATACATGATCCGAGTCAACTAGGCCGTGTCCGATCATCACGTGAGACGGACTAGTCATCATCGGTGAACATCTCCATGTTGATCGTATCTTCCATACGACTCATGTTCGACCTTTAGGTTTCTTGTGTTCCGAGGCCTGTACATGGCAGGCTCGTCAAGTTAACCTAAGTGTTTATGCATGTGTAAATCTGTCTTACACCCGTTGTATGTGAACGTTAGAATCTATCACACCCGATCATCACGTGGTGCTTCGAAACAATGCACTTTCGCAACGGCGCACAATTAGGGGAACACTTTCTTGAAATTATTATGAGGGTTCATCTTATTTACTACCGTCGTTCTAAGCAAATAAGATGCAAAAACATGATAAACATCACATGCAATCAAACAATGACATGATATGGCCAATATCATATAGCTCCTTTGATCTCCATCTTCGGGGCGCCATGATCATCTTCGTCACCGGCATGACACCATGATCTCCATCATCATGATCTCCATCATCGTGTCTCCATGAAGTTGCTCGCCAACTATTACTTCTACTACTATGGCTAACGGTTTAGCAATAAAGTAAAGTAATTACATGGCGTTTAATCATTGATAGGCAGGTCATACAGTAATTAAGACAACTCCTATGGCTCCAGCCGGTTGTCATACTCATCGACTTGCAAGTCGTGATTCCTATTACAAGAACATGATCACATACATCACATATATATCATCCATCACAACTTTTGGCCATATCACGTCACAAGGCATATGCTGCAAAAACAAGTTAGACGTCCTCTAATTGTTGTTGCATGTTTTACGTGGCTGCAATAGGGTTCTAGCATGAACGTTTTCTTACCTACGTGAAAGCCACAACGTGATATGCCAATTTCTATTTACCCTTCATAAGGACCCTTTTCATCGAATTCGCTCCGACTAAAGTGGGAGAGACAGACACCCGCTAGCCACCTTATGCAACTAGTGCATGTCAGTCGGTGGAACCTGTCTCACGTAAGCGTACGTGTAAGGTCGTTCCGGGCCGCTTCATCCCACGATGCCTCCGAAGCAAAATAAGACTAGTAGTGGCAAGAAAATTGACAACATCTACGCCCACAACAAATTTGTGTTCTACTCGTGCAAAGAAACTACGCATAGACCTAGCTCTAATACCACTGTTGGGGAACGTTGCAGAAAATAAAAAATTTCTACGCTTCACCAAGATCAATCTATGGAGTTCATCTAGCAATGAAAGAGAGGAGTGCATCTAAATACCCTTGTAGATCGCGAGTGGAAGTGTTCAAGAGAACGGGGTTGAGGGAGTCGTACTCGTCGTGATCCAAATCACTGATGATCCTAGTGCTGAACGGATAGCACCTCCGTGTTCAACACACGTACGGTTGGGGAAGACGTCTCCTCCTTCTTGATCCAGCAAGGGGGAAGGAGAGGTTGATGGAGATCCAGCAGCACGATGGCGTGGTGGTGGAAGCAGCGGCGATCTCGGCAGGGCTTCGCCAAGCTCAGCGAGAAGGAGAGGTGGTACGGGGAAGAGGGAGGCGCCAGGGACTAGGGTGCGGCTGCCATCCCCCCCCCCACTTTATATAGGGGGCCTAGGGGGGTGAGCCGGCCCTGGAGATCCCATCTCCAAAGGGGCGGGCGGCCTAGGGGGGGGACTTGCCCACCAAGTCAAGTGGGGCGCCCCCCACCCCTAGGGTTTCCAACCCTAGGCGCAGGGGAGGTCCAAGGGGGGGAGTCGCACCAGCCCACCAGGGGCTGGTTCTCTTCCCCTTTCAGCCCAGGTAGCCCTCCGGGATACGTGGCCTCCCCTGATGGACCCCCGGGACCCTTCTGGTGGTCCCGGTACAATACCAGTGACCCCCGAAACTTTCTCGGTGGCCGAAACTGGACTTCCTATATAGAATTCTTTACCTCCGGACCATTACGGAACTCGTCGTGACGTCTGGGATCTCATCCGGGACTCCGAACAACTGTCCGGTTTCCGCATACTAATATCTCTACAACCCTAGCGTCACCGAACCTTAAGTGTGTAGACCCTACGGGTTAGGGAGACATGCAGACATGACCGAGATGACTCTTCGGCCAATAACAAAGAGCGGGATCTGGATACCCATGTTGGCTCCCACATGTTCCACGATGATGTCATCGGATGAACCACGATGTCGAGGATTCGAGTAACCCTGTATACAATTCCCTTTGTCAATCGGTACGTTACTTCGGTATCCCAATACCTCGTTCAATCTCGTTACCGGCAAGTCACTTTACTCGTACTGTAATGCATAATCCCGTGACCAAACACTTGGTCACATTGAGCTCATTATGATGATGCATTACCGAGTGGGCCCAGAGATACCTCTCCGTCATACGAAGTGACAAATCCCAGTCTCGATCCGTGTCAACCCAACAGATACTTTCGGGAATACCCGTAGTATACCTTTATAGTCACCCAGTTACGTTGTGACGTTTGGTACACCCAAAGCACTCCTACGGTATCCAGGAGTTACACAATCTCATGGTCTAAGGAAAAGATACTTGACATTGGAACAGCTCTAGCAAACGAACTACACGATCTTGTGCTATGCTTAGGATTGGGTCTTGTCCATCACATCATTCTCCTAATGATGTGATCGCGTTATCAACGACATCCAATGTCCATAGTCAGGAAACCATGACTATCAGTTGATCAACGAGCTAGTCAACTAGAGGCTCACTAGGGACATGTTGTGGTCTATGTATTCACACATGTATTACGATTTCCGAATAACACAATTATAGCATGAATAACAGACAATTATCATGAACAAGGAAATATAATTATAATCATTTTATTATTGCCTCTAGGGCATATTTCCAACATGTAGCTCCCTTCTTTAGTAGGGATGAGAGATGGGAGGCTAGTGAGGAGTAATATGCATTAAGTACTATGTAATTACGGTGGAGGCTTTCTTTGTCTTTCTTCTTTAATACTCCCTCCGTCCCAAAATAAGTGACTCAACTTTGTACTAGCTTTAGTACAGAGTTAATACAAAGTCGAGTCACTTATTTTGGGACGGAGGGAGTATATGATATGCACATTCATGCATATTCGAGGAAAAAGTATACACATTGAATAACGATGTTTTTTGCAAGTTATTTTCAGCTAGCTAGCTAGCTGAAAATAACACGCACTATGTCGTTCTAGTTGCCACACTTCTGGCTCAACACATACACACGTACCCACTCTGGGCCAGTGCATGATTAAACGTACACACACGTCTGTACAACAGGGCGTGTGTTCACTTCACTTCACTTCACTGCTCATCCAAATGGACAGCAATGGCAAAGTTGGGTGGATAATGCATGCATCAGAATTCGTTCTCTAGCCAGCAAGTACTTTCTCTAGCCAGCAAGTACTTTCTCTAATCCTCTTCCACACATGCCCTACTAGCCCTGCTGTGTGTTTGCACAGTAATGTGACCAACGTGTCCCTCCTTTCTGAATGGATGGCGAGGGGCCGGCCGGGGCCTCTCCACTTGCCGACTCGAGCTCTATCATTGATGTGAGAAGAAAGAACTGTCATTAATTGCCTGTACTGGATGATGGGTCGGGTCCTTTTTCTATGTGTTTGCTAAGAGCATCTACAACCGGATTTGGCAAATCTGACCTCTCAAACGCCCGTGAACGCGCCCAGGCCACGTGAAACCTAATCTATGCGGCCAATCCTCAAAAAACCTATTCCACATCCAGATACCTCAAATTAGAAATCTCAAATCCATATTGTTACATGCAACGTGAAACCTAATCTACTCCGAGCTCGTCCATTTCCGCTGCCCGCTCACCCGGCTCCGCCCTGGCCATGTCCAGCGGCCGGCTTCGGTCCTCAGAAAGTTGGTCCGGTCGCCGGCAAGGTTGGGTAGGGCATGGGACACGAGCTGGCTCACGGGACTCGAGGCCCCGCCGTCTCCCATGCCCTACTCTTCCTCATCGGGGACCGGAACCCGAACGGTGCCGGTGCACATCAGATCGATGATGGATCCGTCCGGGCACGAGCCGCCGACGTCCACAACGATGCGGTTGTGGCGCCTAGACTGATGCGCTATACGGGAAACCGGAGAATGTGACTCCGCGTCAAGGGTTGACGCCGCCTCCCCTGCCCGGTGCCTTGCACGACGGGCACATCATGCCATGGCCTCATGGGACGATGGTGCGTCCCCAATATCGGCGCTCCATCGGAGGGGTTGCGCGTCCGCCAGTGCACTGGAACGCTGCACGGACTGCACGGCCTCCGGCGAGGCAGCTACGACCGGCCTAGCACCGGATACATGCCCCATTTGGGCAGACGCAATGGATTCCCGACGGATGGAGTCCGAGCGCAGAGCGCAAGCTGGACGGACATCTCCTCCTCGGGGCCGCGCGAGATGAGCTCGGGGTCGACGGATCTAGAGGTGAAGGACTCAGATCCACTGCTCACCATGTCGGAGATGGCCGAAAGGAGCCGTAGACGTGTTTGGGTGGCAGAGGGGAGTGGAGGGAGGGGGGTGAAGTGGCTAGGGTTTGGTCAGTGAGCAGATGGGGAGGATTTTATGTGTGGTCGGGTGGGCCAGCATGGGGCGGGTCCGACATGGCGGCGTGCCGGGCGTGCCCGGACGCCCCTATGTCCACCCCATATTTGGGCTGGATATGGGGGTGTCGGTCAGCCTGAGCATTTGAGGGACGTTTGAGGGGCCGTCTGGGTCAAAAAATTGCGACCGGATAATGAATGGATGGTTCGTCCGGGCGTATGAGACGGGTTTAAGAGGTTCGGCTGTAGATGCTCCAAATATCATGTGCTTGAAATTTCCGCGCGTGTCGTTCAATTCCACTGAGGCCGAAGACATGGAAACATGACGAGTGGGAACGAGAAGCGTCGATCCCGATGATGCTGAGACATGACCTCTCGAAGATGGGGAACGTGGCAATGTAGCTGTGGGAGGAGGACGGGGCCTTAAAAGAGTTAAACTTCTCCAAAGATTCCCTTCTGAGGTGTTAAAAGCGCACCTACCCAAACTCCCAAAAGGTTTAGTCAGTTAGACTTGTTAGGAAAAGTGCGGAAATCCGTTGGTGCTTCCGGGAGTGCACGCCACTAGTAGAAAACAGGGCTTTGGTTCGGGCCTGGCCAGCCCATTAGTCCCGGTTCTTCACGAACCGGGACCAATGGGGGCATTAGACCCGGTTCATGAGCCCAGGGGGCCAGCTGGGGCGTTGTGGGTATTGGCCCCGGTTCGTCTGGATCCATTTGTCCCGGTTCTAGGCACGAACCGGGACCAATGGTCCACACTCCTGGCCCACAACCATTGGAACCGGTTCGTGCCATGAACCGGTATAGAAGTGGGGGATTTAGTCCCGGTTCATGCCACAAACCGGGATAAATAAGTTTGACTATATATACCCATCGCCACGGTAGAGCACTCTATTTTTTCTGGCCGGCGAGGGGAGGGCATTTGGGTGCTCTAGCTCACCTCCTATGCACATGAGGTGTTCGATGAAATGCCCGAGCCACACTAGTTAAGCTTTCTCCTCTCGAAGCTCGACCTCGGAGCTCCATTTTTCCCGAGATATGTCTAGATTTAGGGGTCCGTCACGCCCCGTCCCCATTTTCACCGCCGTTGATCGCCCTCGCTGATCTTGTCGCCGGCACCACCGTGGTAAGCTCTTGTTCTTATCTTCTTTCTGATTTTCTTACTTTAGATAGAGACTTGTCTGATTTTCTTACTCTAGATAGATACTTGTCTGATTTTCTTACTTTTGACACACATAATTATATATAATGCATGCAAATGAACCGGCAATGGATGTATGGTGACAGACACACCTCCGAGTACATTAAGGGCGTGCATAATTTTCTCGAAGTGGCTGAGGCAAACAAGCAGAATGGTTTTATGTGTTGTCCATGCCCTAAATGTGGGAATACGAAGTCTTACTCTGACCGGAAAATCCTTCACACCCACCTGCTTTACAAGGATTTCATGCCACACTATAATGTTTGGACGAGGCACGGAGAAATAGGGGTTATGATGGAAGACGGAGAAGAAGAAGAGGACGATGACAACTATGTGACCCCTGAATACGGTGATGCTGCAACGGGGGGAGCTGCTGAAGATCACGAGGAACCAAACGATGTACCCGATGATGCTGCAACGGGGGAAGCTACTGAAGATCAAGAGGAACCAAACAATGTGCCCGATGATGATGATCTCCGCCGGGTCATTGTCGATGCAAAGACGCAATGCGAAAGTGAAAAGGAGAAGCTGAAGTTTGATCGCATGTTAGACGATCACAAAAAGGGTTATACCCCAATTGCAAAGATGGCAACACAAAGCTGGGTACCGTACTGGAATTACTGCAGTGGAAGGCAGAGAATGCTGTGCCTGACAAAGGATTTGAGAAGCTACTAAAAATATTGAAGAAGAAGCTTCCAAAGAATAACGAATTGCCCGACAATACGTACGCAGCAAAGAAGGTCGTATGCCCTCTAGGATTGGAGGTGCAGAAGATACATGCATGCCCTAATGACTGCATCCTCTACCGCGATGCGTACAAGGATTTGAACGCATGCCCGGTATGCGGTGCATTGTGGTATAAGATCAGACAAGATAACCCTGCTGATGTTGACGGCGAGCCCCACAGGAAGAGGGTTCTTGCGAAGGTGATATGGTATGCTCCTATAATACCACGGTTGAAACGACTATTCAGAAACAAAGAGCATGCCAAGTTGATGCGATGGCACAGTGAGGACCGTAAGAAAGACAGGAAGTTGAGAGCACCCGCTGATGGATCGCAGTGGAGAAAAATCAAGAGAGAGTACTGGGCTGAGTTTGCACGTGACCCAAGGAACGTATGGTTTGGTTTAAGCATGGATGGCATTAATCCTTTCGGGGAGCAGAGCAGCAATCACAGCACATGGCCCGTGACTCTATGTATGTATAACCTTCCTCCTTAGATGTGCATGAAGCGGAAGTTCATTAGGATTCCAGTTCTCATCCAAGGCCCTAAGCAACCCCGCAACGATGTTGATGTGTACCTAAGGCCATTAGTTGATTAACTTTTACAGCCGTGGAATTGAAACGGTGTTCGTTCGTGGGATGAGCACAGACAGGAGGAATTTAACCTGCATGCGTTGCTATTTGTAACCATCAACGATTGGCCCGCTCTCAGTAACCTTTCAGGACAGACAAACAAGGGATACCACGCATGCACGCACTGTTTAGCTGACACCAAAAGTATATACCTAGACAAATGAAGGAAGAATGTGTACCTGCGCCATCATCGATTTCTTCCGACCAACCATCAATGTCGGAAGAAAGGCAAGCATTTCAAAGGCGAGGCAGATCACCGGAAGAAGCCCGTCATGCGTACCGGTGATCACGTACTTGCTATGGTCAATGATTTACACGTAATCTTTGGAAAGGGTCCCGACAGACTAGCTGTTCCGAGTGACGTTGGGGGACACGCACCCATGTGGAAGAAGAAATCTATATTTTGGGACCTACCCTACTGAAAAGACCTAGAGGTCCGCTCTCCGATCGACGTGATGCATGTGATGAAGAACCTTTGCGTGAACCTGCTAGGTTTCTTGGGCGTGTATGGGAAAACAAAAGATACAGCTGAGGCACGGGAGGACCTGCAACGTTTGCACGAAAAAGACGGCATGCCTCCAAAGCAGTATGAAGGTCCTGCCAGCTACACTCTTACCAAAGAAGAGAAGGAAATCTTCTTTGAATGCCTGCTTAGTATGAAGGTCCCGACTGGCTTCTCGTCGAATATAAAGGGAATAATAAATATGGCAGAGAAAAAGTTCCAGAACCTAAAGTCTCATGACTGCCACGTGATTATGACACAACTACTTCCGGTTGCATTGAGGGGGATTCTATCGGAAAACGTCCGATTAGCCATTGTGAAGCTATGTCCATTCGTCAATGCAATCTCTCAGAAGGTGATTGTCGGTGTCAAAACCGGCGGATCTCGGGTAGGGGGTCCCGAACTGTGCGTCTAGGCGGATGGTAACAGGAGACAAGGGACACGATGTTTTTACCCAGGTTTGGGCCCTCTCGATGGAGGTAAAACCCTACTCCTGCTTGATTAATATTGATGATATGGGTAGTGCAAGAGTGGATCTACCACGAGATCAGAGAGGCTAAACCCTAGAAGCTAGCCTATGGTATGATTGTTGTTCGTCCTACGGACTAAAACTCTCCGGTTTATATAGACACCGGAGAGGGCTAGGGTTACACAGAGTCGGTTATAATGGGAGGAGATCTTCAAATCGTATCGCCAAGCTTGCCTTCCACGCCAAGGAAAGTCCCATCCGAACACGGGACGGAGTCTTCAATCTTGTATCTTCATAGTCCGGGAGTCCGGCCATCCGGACACCCCCTAATCCAGGACTCCCTCAGTAGCCCCTGAACTAGGCTTCAATGACGACGAGTCTGGCGCGCAAGTTGTCTTCGGCATTGCAAGGCGGGTTCTTCTTCAAATTCCTTATACCCGTCGAATAGTGTCTGGCTTCTAGTGCGTGCTGCCCTCCTCCGCTTCTCTGCCCCATAATGACCATCTTCCATGTGTCAAACGAATGCGAAAAGCCAGGGGATTTTTTCAGTCACCCCCCTGGTTGTGTTAATGAACCGCCCATAAAAGAGACGGGGATTTAGATCCAATTCACACCATCTTCCCCCCGCGAGCCTTCATCAGAGTGCCTTCGACAGAGATCCATTCCACCATGGCCGGCCGGTGCAGCTCCTCTTCTCGCCTCTCCAGCCCTCGGCCCGGAGATTGGGGTCGTTGTTCCGTCCCGCATAGCGAGCTAGTAGTGCTTCAGTCCAAGGGGCTTCTCCCCCCAGCATATATGGTCCCAATTCGAGCAGGGATTGCTATCTATTGTGACGGAGAGCAGGCGGAGAGCGTCCCCAATCCCTCTCGAGGAGAGCGGGTATGCCTAGTCCCTTATCTAATGAGAGGACTCGGATTTCCAATTCATCCGTTTCTCCGAGGGTTGCTGGAGTTCTACGGCCTCCAGCTACACAACCTCACGCCCGCCTCCAT
This sequence comes from Triticum aestivum, assembly GCF_018294505.1. Classification (NCBI taxonomy): domain Eukaryota; kingdom Viridiplantae; phylum Streptophyta; class Magnoliopsida; order Poales; family Poaceae; genus Triticum; species Triticum aestivum. Next base: position 716,033,102 of record NC_057813.1, read on the forward strand.
TTTGCACATTGCGGGCTTCGTGGCCCTCTGCGAGCTGTTCTTGGGCATTGAAGCCCATTTCACGCTATGGAAGAGGTTGTTTTGCCTCGTGCCCCGTTCTCAGGAGGGGTCTATTTATCAAGTGGGCGGAGCCAAACTATGGCGCATCGCCGGGACCGGATATCTATCCGGTACCCCAAAGAGGACGTCCGAGGACTGGTCCTCGAAGTGGTTCTATATAGATGACGTCCCCCTGCCGGACCCTGTACGGATCGGCCTCCCTGAGTTCAATAACGCTCTGTTGAAGAAGCGCCTAAGCTGGCGCCCGCGGAACCCTCAGAGAGAACCTGACCAAGACGTCCTTTACTTGATGAGCCGGATAAGGTTGTTGGCTCATTCCGGACTGACCGTGATCAAGGTCATGGCCATATGCATTACGCGAGGGGTGCAGCCGCTTCAATACAGAGGCCACCCTATGTGGGATTTCAACGGGGAGGATGACGCCACCCGGTGCGGTCGTAAGGGGCCAGATTCGGCCGCCACTTTAACGAGAATCTTATCCGCTATGTACAAGGGAGAAGAAGAGGAATTCCTCCGTGTCAACTCGGAGGACGGATTCTCCATGTACAATCCTCCTAGCTGGGTGAGCGAATATTTTCACCTGCCGAACCGCTTTCGAAATTCCCGTAATTGAGCATTTAGTCTAACAATGTTAACGCAGGGGCTGCGCCAGACAGTGAAGGAGATAAACAGCCCTCGTCCACAACCCGAGGACCCCGAACGATCCCTCGATCCGGACTCCCAAGAGGACCCGGACTTATGTGTGGAGTTAATTGAAGGGGTGTTTCATCAATTGAGTAGGGATAACACCCTAGTGGCCATTACGGCCGACTATCCCGGACTACTTCCAGCCTCAAAGGTAACCGAGACCGAAGTCCCAGCATCTTTAAGGAGATCCATTCATGCTTTATCTTGAATGCCGTGAACTAATAGTGTTTCGTTTCACAGGGTAAATCCTTGAGGCGGAAGGCCGAGCCCGCGGCGGGCAGCCAACAAGTGCCGCTGCAGCCAGGCGGGCCAAAAAGAAGTGCGGACCAGATCGAGACTCCGGCGCGACGGTACGGCGTGCAAATTTAATGCCTAGGGTTTATGCCCTTGAGTCTTACTAATGCTCATGATTTTCTTAGAAAGAAGAGAGCCCGCCAGACTATATCCGCCGGCCAAGGTTCAAGGCCGGGTTCAAAAGGGGAGACGGGCACGGGGCGCGCCTCGGGCGTTCCTCCGACTGAGGATGCAGACGGGCTATCTGCCACCAATTCAGAGGTGGAGAGTGCCCTGAACCACAGGCGTCGCCGGACTGTTCTTCGTGACGCATGTTTTTCCCCAGAGGCGTTGGATGCCTTTAATACAGGAGATGCGTATCTTCGTGCCGCTCAAATGGTCTAGCCAGAGCCACAGAGCAGTATGTAAAAGACATACAAGTGGGTAAAATTGAAGGTTATATATGTCAGTAGCCCCTGAGACTTGAAACAATGAAGATAATTGTTTTAAGGATCATGTGCTATGCAGTGTCTTACAAAGAGGAATACGCAACTGTCCCAGGAGCTTGAAGAGTGCAAGGCCCAACTCGAGGCCGCACTTGTCGCTTCGGAAAATGCCAAGGAGACGCCCTCAGGTAATATATGCTTCGGAAGATAATTTCATTGTGAAGCGTGGCAGGTGTGCAATTCTGATTACAATAGTGCAGATGAGGCCGGAACAAATCCGGACAAGCAGCAACTCCTACGCCAACTAAAGGCTGGCGAGAGCGTGCTGACGAGGGTGAGGCAAGAGAAGAACAAACTTCAAGACACCAATACCCAGCTGGGCGAGGAACTAAAGGATGTTCGTATTCAGTTGTTTGCTTCCGTAAAGGAGAATCGGCGACTTCGACGCGACATTTTTAGTAAGTGCTTGAACGAATCTTCGAAAAAAGAATTCGGCGAGGAAGTCGATTAACAGAGCTATGTCTGTAGGTATGCTGACAGGTCGTCCTGCGGAGGAAATGCCCGGTTCAATGGGAGACCTTCTTCCCGAGCTGTTGCAACTACACGAACGAGTTCGGCAGGCAATGCAGAGCGTCATTCAGGCTATGTGGCCATCCCTCTTCATGCCCGAAGGCCTTGGGGAGCTTACGAAGAAGCTGGAGGGAGTGCGGCAGCGCTTCCGGTTGTGGAAGATATCGGCCTGCCGTTCAGGTGCCAGGGAAGCCTGCGCCATGGTGAAGACTCGGTACACGAAGGCTGACCCAAACCACATGGCCGAGGTCAGCCCTATGGGTCCTGACGGAAAGGAGATCCCTGTCAACTTAGTATATGGCCAGGTAGAGCTGGCTGCAAAGTATTCCCAACAGGACTGTAAATTAGACCGCCTGTTGGATGGTATTGAAGAAGAATATACCGAGTCGGATTGACTCTATAATTTAAAATGACATGAAAAATGCCTTCTAGCCGGATTGCAGATCGTTTGTCATTGCGGACCTTTTCGCTTCAACCTCTGGACCCTATAGTCTGGAGCATGTCCGAATACCCTCTCGATTATGAAAGAACCGGGGCATGCATGGAGACAAGGCGTAGGGGTCATAATTGCTTTAGCAGACAAGTGCCCAACAAGTTATGTTATATTACATGGTTAGTAAGAAACATCTTCCAGGGAGAATAGTTCCGTTAGGGGTTCCTTTCCCTGCGAGGCATGCCCTAAAGTGCATGTCCGAACTGCTAAAAAGAGCAGAAAAGCATCTGGGGGCAGATAAATAAACACGAAAGATCATCTTTTAGTTCACCGACCGAATATTCCCTTAAGAACGCTAGCTTTCGGCTTCACCCAGTCTGAGGTACACATTCGGCTGACCCGGCAGTAACAATCGCAGAGGTGCTCCCTTTACCACCTAGCCGAACAAACGGGGACGTAGGGGTAAGCACAGGAGCCAGGCAACCCAGCTTGGCCAAAACTTAAGTCATATCAATGCATATAATGGTGTATTAAAGGTTCATGCGGAAGTATCACACATGTTTTGGGCATGAGGCCCATTTTATATAAACTTCTGATAAAGAAGCCCCCAGGTATTAGCAGCGCGGGTGGCTCGTCAAGTACGTGCGAACAATGCACATGCAAGCGAATAAGAGCTTGGGAGAAAAAAGGCAGGGAGAGGCAGCGAAATCCCGGACAGCTAATGTGAAAAAATAAAAATAAAAATAAAAAAAGGGACAGAGGAAGGAGACGAACACGGAGTCCGGCGCTAGGCGTAGAATCGTCGTAGGCGTGCTGCGTTCCATGGGTTCGGCTCGAGTCGGTTGTCCGATGCGTTTCACAGACGGTACGCTCCACCAGTCAGTACTTGGTCGATTATGAAGGGACCCTCCCATTTGGGCTTTAGTTTGTCCTTTTTCTTGTCCGGCAAGCGTAGAACTAGTTCGCCAAGGTTATAAGTTTTGGCCCATACTTCTCTGCTTTGATATCTTCGAGCCTGCTGTTGATAGAATGCGGAACGAGCTTTTGCCATGTCGCGCTCCTCCTCCAATGCGTCCAAACTGTCCTGCCGATCGAGCTCGGCTTCTCTTTCTTCGTACATGCGCACTCGAGGTGAGTCATGAATTATGTCGCAGGGCAGTACTGCCTTTGCACCGTATACCATAAAAATGGTGTGAATCCGGTAAAGCGATTCGGCGTGGTCCGTAGCCCCCAGAGTACGGAGTCAAGCTCCTCCACCAAGTGTGTGTTAGATTCCTCGAGGGATCGCACTAGTCTGGGTTTGATGCCGCTCATAATGAGACCTTTGGCTCGTTCGACTTGACCGTTGGTTTGAGGGTGATAGACTGAAGCATAGTCGAGCTTAATGCCCATGTTTTTGCACCAGACTTTAACTTCATTGGCCGTGAAGTTTGTGCCGTTGTCAGTTATGATGCTATGGGGGACGCCGTAACGGTGTACGACCCCGGATATGAAGTCTATCACCGGTCCGGATTCGGCCGTCTTTACAGGCTTGGCCTCTATCCATTTGGTGAATTTGTCCACCATGACCACTAGATATTTTTGCTTGTGGGTTCCTCCTTTTAGGGGTCCAACCATGTCAAGCCCCCAGACCGCAAAGGGCCAGGTAATGGGAATAGTTTGTAGGGAGGTAGGCGGCATGTGGCTTTGGTTGGCGAATAACTGGCAACCGACGTATCGCTGCACTAAATCCTGAGTGTCTGCCCGGGCCGTTGGCCAATAAAATCCGGTACGGAAGGCCTTGCTTACAAGGACCCGGGCTGCGGCGTGGTGCCCGCCAAGTCCGGCATGAATAGCCGCCAGAAGGTCTCGCCCTTCCTCTTCGGAGATGCACCTTTGAAGGACTCCGGTTGTGCTTTTCTTATAAAGCTCTCCCTTGTGGACTTTGTAGGCTTTAGATCGCCGCACTATGCAATGGGCCTCGTTTTGGTCCTCGGGAAGTTCCTGCCTAGTTAGGTAGGCTAGGAATGGTTCTGTCCAAGGGGCAATCACTGCCATTATTGCGTGAGCTGACGGCGTTGTTTCGTTGGCGGAGGCCCCAACTGTGTCAGAATGTTCGGTGAGGGGCGGTGTAGCTGTGTCCTGGCTATTGTTTCCGGATTCTCCTTCCCATGATACGGATGGCTTGAACAACCTTTCTAGGAAGATGTTGGGAGGGATAGCCTCGCGCTTGGCGCCAATGCGTGCCAACACGTGTGCTGCTTGGTTATTTTCCCGGGCTATGTGATGAAATTCAAGCCCCTCAAACCGAGCTGACAGTTTTAAGATGGCGTTGCGGTAAGCTGCCATTTTCGGATCCTTGGCGTCGAAGTCTCCATTTATTTGGGATATCGCGAGGTTTGAATCCCCGCGGACCTCTAGGTGCTGAATGCCCATGGAGACTGCCATCCGGAGGCCATGTAGAAGGGCCTCATATTCGGCTGCGTTGTTGGAATCTGTGTACATTATCTGAAGTACATATTGGACTGCGTCTCCGGTTGGGGACGTCAGAACGACGCCAGCCCCAGGCCCGCCAACATTTTGGAGCCGTCGAAGTGCATGATCCAGTTGGAGTATGCGCCGTACTCTTTAGGGAGCTCAGCTTCAGTCCATTCGGCGATGAAGTCGGCCAAAACCTGCGACTTAATAGCTCGCCTTGGCTTGTAAGTTATGTCGAACGGGAGGAGCTCGATGGTCCATTTGGCAATCCGGCACGTTGCGTCGCGGTTGTTTATAATGTCATTAAGAGGTACTTCGGATGCCACTGTTATTGAACACTCTTGAAAATAGTGTTGCATCTTCCGGGATGCCATGAACACCGTGTATGCTATCTTTTGATAATGCGGGTACCGTGACTTGCATGGAGTTAGGAAAGTGGACACGTAGTAAACTGGTTTTTGGAGAGGGAACTTGTGTCCGTCCGCTTCTCGTTCGACGACGAGCACTGCGCTTACAACTTGATGGGTTGCCGCGATGTATAATAGCATTGGTTCGCCCGTGTTGGGCGCGGCCAGGACCGGATTTGTTGCCAGTATGGCTTTTATTTCTTCGAGTCCGGCCGTCGCGGCATCCGTCCACTCAAAGTGTTCGGTGCACCGCAGGAGGCGATAGAGGGGTAATGCCTTTTCTCCTAAGCGGGAGATAAAGCGGCTTAGAGACGCCATGCATCCTGTCAATTTTTGTATTTGTTTGAGGTCTTTTGGGGTATCCAATTGTGACAGAGCTCGGATCTTGGCTGGGTTTGCTTCAATTCCTCTACCGGATACGACGAAGCCTAAGAGCTTTCCGGCTGGTACGCCGAAAACGCATTTTTCCGGGTTGAGCTTAATGTCATATGTTCGGAGATTGTCGAACGTGAGCCTCAAGTCGTCTACTAGAGTATCGACGTGTTTTGTTTTGACGACCACGTCATCTACGTATGCTTCAACTGTTTTGCCGATCTGGTTGGCCAGACATGTCTGAATCATGCGCTGATATGTTGCGCTGACGTTTTTGAGCCCGAAGGGCATCGTGTTGCGGCTTGGTCTAACTCTGCCATCTTGATTTGGTGGTAGCCAGAGTATGCATCGAGGAAACACAATGAGTCGTGTCCTGCGGTAGCGTCGATGATTTGATCAATTCGGGGGAGCGGGAAAGGATCCTTTGGGCAGGCCTTATTTAGGTCTTTGAAATCGACACATAGGCGCCAGGATTTGTCCTTCTTTGGTACCATCAGTAGGTTTGCTAGCCAGTCCAGATGTTTTATATCTCTGATGAATCCGGCTTCCAGTAGTTTTGCTAGCTCTTCTCCCATGGCTTGTATCTTGGGTTCGAAGAAACGCCGCAGGGTCTGCTTAATGGGCTTAAACCCTTTTAGGATGTTCAGGCTGTGCTCAGCCAGCCTGCGTGGGATTCCTGGCATGTCTGAAGGGTGCTAGGAAAAAATGTCCCAATTTTCCCGCAGGAATTCTCTGAGTGCGGCATCTACATCGGGTTTTAGTTGTGCCACGATGGAGGTCGTTTTTGTGGGGTCCATTGGATGGACTTGGAATTTGACTATTTCGTACGCTGGTTTGAAAGAGGTGGACTTGGATCTCTTATCTAATATCACATCGTCCCTGTCCACCGTGGAGCGCAACGCAGTTAGTTCCTCGGCCGCTAGGGCTTCGGATAATGCCTCCAGGGCCAGTGCGGTTGTCTTGTTTTCGGCGCGGAGCGCTGTGTCCGGATCACTTGCAAGAGTGATGATTCCATTGTGTCCGGGCATTTTGAGCTTCATGTACCCATAATGGGATATGGCTTGAAAAATTGTAAATGCTTCTCGCCCTAGCAGAGCATGGTATCCGCTGCTGAACGGGGCCACTTGAAATGTGACCTCCTCGGATATGTAATTATCCGGCGTGCCGAACACCACATCCAGTGTGATTTTACCTGAACAACACGCTTCTCGGCTTGGTTCCTCTGAAGGTTGTGTTGCTTCGCTCAATGCGGCTCCAGTCTATTTCCATTTTTCGCAGGGTTTCCTCGTAGATGATGTTAAGTCCGCTGCCGCCGTCCATGAGTACCTTTGTAAGTCGGAAGCCGTCCACTATCGGACTGAGGACCAATGCGGCTGGTGCTCGGGCTGTCCGGAATTTAGGTTCGTCACTGGCATTAAAAGTAATAGCCGTGTCACTCCATGGGTTTATTGTTGCTACTTGGTAGACTTAGGTAAGGTTGCGGAGGGTTCGTTTCCTCGCATTGTTTGATGCGAAGGTCTCGAAGACTATCGACACCGTACTGGCGTTTCTGGGTGGTGTTCTTCGGATTCTGGAGTTAGAAGCTCCTCGCCACTTCTGGCCACCTGCCGGAGTATCCAACATGCTCTAAGGCTGTGAGTTGGTGTGACTTCCCCTGAACTATGAATTTTACAGGGTCCATTGAGCCATCCCTCCAGTATGGTCCCATACCCTATAGAGGGTTTTTGCTTTTTGATGTTTGGCTCAGGTGCCTGGCGATAATGCGCCCTTTTGTTTCGGACTCGTGTTGTATTCAGGGTCGGATCGTCCCAGAATTTATCTTCGGTTTTCCGAACGCTTTCTGTCGCACAGTACTTTTGTACTATGGATGTCAAGTCGGTGAAGCGTGTAATTTCGCGGCGACTTATGGCGTTGAGGATTCCGGTGTCCGTGCAGTTGTTACAGAAGAATGAAATTGCTTCTTCCTCACGGCAGTCCTTTATCCTGTTCATAACCAGGAGGAATCTGGCCCAATAGTGGTGTACTGTTTCCCCGGGCACTTGCCGTATTTGGGATAAATCCCTTATAGTTGGGTGGGCGGGTGGATTTAAATCCGGAACCTTGCCCGATAAAAGATTCAAGGGCCAAGAAGTTTCCGGATTCGGAAGCTTGCTTTATTGGACATTATTCAATGAATCAGCCCTGCTGCCTGACTTTAGGTTCAGGACTTGGGCAACATCCTCCCCTCCACGAGTATCCAGCTTGGAGGGGTCGGGAATCCGGACACATCTGGTCCTTAGAGCGGGCGAAGATGCACCGCATTGTTCTTCCACCACTTCAACGTGGTGGGTGACCTGGGGAGAGCCGATCTATCTCTGATCAGGTTTAAGCCCAATCTGGCCGTAATCTGTAGCGACTCCCAGGGCGGCAATGCGATCCAAGAGCTCATTCAGGGAAGAGAGCTCCGCCGGATCTAACTGCTCGGCGAGTTCCGAGCTGATGTGAAGATTGCTTTCGATGGCCCGAGAGGTCATCGTCGGTGTGGCGGCCGAACAGGCGGTCATCAAAAACCTGCCTAGCCGGAGAGTTTGGCCGACAGCCAAAGCTCCTTTAGCAACAGCGCCGTCTTTAAAGATGGGGTGTGGCATCCTTCCTGACGGCGACGACACAGAGGAACTCTCAATGAAAGCACCAATGTTGGTGTCAAAACCGGCGGATCTCGGGTAGGGGGTCCCGAACTGTGCGTCTAGGCGGATGGTAACAGGAGACAAGGGACACGATGTTTTTACCCAGGTTCGGGCCCTCTCGATGGAGGTAAAACCCTACTCCTGCTTGATTAATATTGATGATATGGGTAGTACAAGAGTGGATCTATCACGAGATCAGAGAGGCTAAACCCTAGAAGCTAGCCTATGGTATGATTGTTGTTCGTCCTACGGACTAAAACTCTCCGGTTTATATAGACACCGGAGAGGGCTAGGGTTACACAGAGTCGGTTACAATGGGAGGAGATCAAATTGTATCGCCAAGCTTGCCTTCCACGCCAAGGAAAGTCCCATCCGGACACGGGACGGAGTCTTCAATCTTGTATCTTCGTAGTCCAGGAGTCCGGCCGAAGGTCATAGTCCGGCCATCCGGACACCCCCTAATCCAGGACTCCCTCAGTGATCGATCCAGAAATCATACCAAGGCTAAGGAGTGATGTGGTGCAATGCCTTGTCAGTTTCGAGCTGGTGTTCCCACCATCCTTCTTCAATATCATGACGCACGTCCTAGTTCATCTAGTTGACGAGATTGTCATTCTGGGCCCCGTATTTCTACACAATATGTACCCCTTTGAGAGGTTCATGGGAGTACTAAAGAATTATGTCCATAACCTCGCTAGGCCAGAAGTAAGCATCTCCATGGGCCATCAAACAGAGGATGTCATTGGGTTTTGTGTTGACTTCATTCCCGGCCTTAAGAAGATAGGTCTCCTTGAATCGCAGTATGAGGGGATACTGACTGGAAAAGGCACGCTTGGAGGGGACTCAATAATATGCAGGGACGGATATTCTTGGTCTCAAGCACACTACACAGTACTAATGAACTCTACCTTGGTGACCTTGTATGTCAATGAACACAAGAACAGTCTGCGCTCCAAACACCCGGAGCGGTGCGACGACTGGATTACAAGTAAACACACCAGGACTATCAGCAGGTTGTTGGAAACACGTCTCAGAGGTGAGAACACTGTTTGTGCTGAGCTATACTCATTTATCCAGGGGACCATCTTCGACTGTGTTGACTCACAAAGGATACGAGATAAATGGGAATACATTTTACACGATCGCCCAAGATGAAAATATCACCAACTAAAACAGTGGTGTCCGCTTTGATGCAGCAACCGGGAGGGGAAAGGACACATATTATGGTTACATAGAGGACATATGGGCACTTGACTACGGACATGATTTTAAGGTCCCTTTGTTTAAGTGAAAATGGCTCAATATGTCAGGAGGCGGGGTACAGGTAGACCCACAGTACGAAATGACAATAGTGGAGCTGAACAATCTTGGGTAAACTAACGAACCGTTCGTCCTAGCCAATGATGTGGCACAGGTTATCTATGTGAAGGACATGTCCACCAAACCAAGAAAAAGAAAAGATAAGGAAGCGAATACATCATACGATGAGCCAAAGCGCCACATAGTTCTATCAGGAAAAAGGGACATCTTGGGAGTGGAGGGCAAGACAGACATGTCCGAAGATTTTGAAAAGTTCCATGAAATTCCTACCTTCAAAGTCAAGGCTGACCCAAGCATCCTGATAAATGATGAAGATTATCCATGGTTACGGCGCAATAAGGAAAGCACACAAGCGAAGAAAAAGTGAAGACTTTCTCCACAACTATTATGATGATACCATTCCAACTTTCATTTGAAATGTCTGCTGTAACAGATGAGTTTTCGTATGAAACCCTGATACTTCGAAAGAGATTGTGCATTTTGTACACGAAGTGTATTCAAAATTTCCCATAACCCTCTCAACTTTTTAGCACATGCTATGTGGGTGAAATGATGATACCATGCCAACTTTCAACCTTTTCAGAGTTCATTTGAAATGCTTTTCAATTTCAAGGTCTTAGAGCTCAAAAAAAACCAGTAAATGCTTTCATAAAACTCTAATAGCAAAAGGAAGCAACTAAAAAGTTTTTATAAACCTCTAGTATTTTTAAACTAAAATTATATAAAATTTATGCAACTCAAATTATCAAAGTATTTTCTGTTCAAAACATGAAAAGCAGAAAGAATTATCATAAAGAATTTTTTGTTAGAAACTTTAGTAGCAAAAAGAATTTTCATAAAGAATTTTTTTTTGATAGAAACTGAAATAACAAAATCTGTTTTTGAATATAATGATAAAACGCAGTAATATTAAATAGCAGGAAAAAGAATCACTCAAAATATATTTTTATAGTGAAGTTATTCACAAACTAGTGATTCACACAAATTTCAAAGAATTAAAATTTAAACTATTCAAATTTGAAAACTAACGGAGTAACAGAAAGTTTATAATTATTCTGAGCTAAAAGCAAAAGGAATAAAAAAATAAAGCAAAAAATCAAAAGAAAATAAATAATTCAAAAAACAAAAAAATATGAAAAAAATAAAAAAATGGCACCTAATGGGCTACACGACCTGCATACGACTAGAAACCCATATGTACATGGGCCAGGATGTAGGCTCGCTGGCCTGATAGGCCCAACATGGCAGTGACAAGGGTAGGCAAGTAATGCCTGCATATTAGAGAGGAGCTCAGCACCTGAGCTGCAACGCAGCTTATAAACAGGTGCTGAGCTGTCTCAGCTAGCGAGGTGGGACTAAATTTCCCACCGCACCACGCCAGCACAAGACCTTTAGTCCCGGTTGGTGCCATGAACCGGGACCAACGCACACCTTTGGTCCCGGTTGGTGGCACCAACCGGTACCAATGCACCCCCTTTAGTCCCGGTTGGTGCCACCAACTGGGACCAAAGCCCTCTGCTTCCCGCCCTTTGGGATGCTGAAAAGAGGCCTTTGGTCTTGGTTGGTGCCACCAACCGGGACTAAAGGTGGCATTGGTCCCGACTGGTGCAACGAACCGGGACCAATGTTTTGCCTATATAACTAGCACTTGTGAAAATTTTATTCAGTTCGTCTTCCCCGTCCCGACGACGCCGCCAGGCTACCCCTCTACGCCTCGCCGTCGCCATCGTCGCCCTACCTCCGACGTCGTCCCGCGCCGCCCAGACGTCATCGCCGCCCCGCGCCCCCGTGCCCCGACGCCGCCGGTCCCTGCCTCCTCGTCGCCCGTCTCCGCGCCACCCCTCACCGTCGCCGACACCGTTGCTGTCGCCGCGCTGCCCCTCACCGTCGCCGTCGCCCATCGCCACGCCGCCCCTCACCCTCACCGTCGCCATCCCCGTGAGCTAATATATATGAATTTTGGTAATTTAATTAGATGTGTTGTTAATTTAGATGTGTAGTTAATTGAATATTGTGTTAGATTTTTTCTGTTCATATAATTTTTATGATTTTTTTCTGTTCTAATTTTGTTAATTTTTTCTGTTGTAATTTTGTTCATAGAATTTTTTTTCTTGAATATTGTGTAGTTAATTGAATATTGTGTTAGATTTTGTTCATAGAATTTTCTGTTGTAATTCTTTCTGTTTATAGAATATTGAATATATATGAATTTTGCTAATTTTATGATTTTTTTTTCAGTTGTAATTTTGTTCATAAAATTTTAATGATTTTTTTGTTCATAGAATTTTCTTTGTCAATTTATGTATATATATGTTCATATTGTGTATGTATAGGAAAATTGTGTATGATCAAAGTCATTTATATGTATATGTTCATATTTGGAAGAAAAAGCAGGAGAGGAAAATAATAGAACTAGTTAAACTAGTTTATTTTTAGTAAGTACCGCTATATTTTATTTGGAGTAAGTGCTTAGTATATAGTTGAACTAGTTGATTTAATAAAACTACTTTATTTTACTATAGAAGTAGTTTATTTTTAGTAAGTACTACTTTATTTATTTATAATAAGTGCTTAGTAGTTGAACTAGTTGATTTAATAAAACTACTTTATTTTACTATATATAGAAGTAGTTTATTTTTAGCAAGAAAATTAATTGAACTAGTTTATTTTTTTAGTTCAAGCAATTAATCCCACATCGACGTCGACGATGCCTATTCCGCATCCTTGTCGTCGACTCGGCGGAGGAGGCCGGCTTGATCAGAGGGGCCATGTCTGGGACTGGGCTCCGCCGGGCTGGTATTGGGAGGTGCTACCTTTCAGGGGGTGTAGGTTGGTGAGGAGCCAACCTGTTGTTGACCCGATCCTTGTTTGGTGGCGGTCGTGTGGGCCAGTGACAGTGCCGAGGCTTCCGGACACCGCGGAGGTGGTACGTCACCGTGTCAGCGAGGAGGACGAGCACGTCCGTCGCTACATGCTTGCGTTGGAGGGCAGGTTCGACAATACCTCGCAGGTTCTTCAGGGATCTCACTGGAGCTATGATCCTGTGATAGTTCCTTCTCTTTGGGTGTCCACCGCCCGCGACGGTACCCGTCGGGCGCTATGGTTCTAGCTGTATTAACGATGCTATGTATGATAGTATCCGAGAAGTATTACTAGTGATAATATTCGACGATGTACGGACACAAGAAATGATGTACTTTTGCTTATAATTGAATGCATGCTCATTTGAATACTACTTTATTTTACGATTTGGTTTTGCTTATTGAATGCTCAAATTGGAAAAGTACTTACTTTGAATGCTAAAATTGGAGAGCACTATGCAAAAATCTAGGAGCCCCATCCTTCATCCGCACCGACGTCCCCGTCACCGACCCCCCTCCGACCTCGAGGTGAGACCAGCCAAATCTCCATGTCAATATATATGAGTCCTATAATATGAGTCCTTGGGTTGACTTTAAGTCTGTCGAGTCTCCACCTAGAGGAATCAGTGAGGGAGAGTATCCAACCATATATATATATATATATATATATATATATATATATATATATATGAGGACGAAGAATCCCGATTATTGTCGTGGGGGTAGCTTCTCCTTCATTCCCGTGTGCTAGACAATTTGGTGTAATGCACTCGGGAATGAAAGGAGGAGCTACCATCACCGATGGTCGAATATGTACACCACATGAGAGCTGAGAGTTTTTTAGTACATATATTTAATTGTACAAGTTTAATATTGAAATATGAACATAGGAAATGTCGTACTCGGATGACGAAAACCGCCCGGGGGAGTGCTACTGGTGCCACGACGACCGAGGTATGTGCGACAGGTTCCTTGAGCTGGACGAAGATCGGCCCTTCAGCATTAAGCTCGAGGAGACCTTCGATGTTGAAACGGTACGCAACGACGGCTATAGTTTTTTTCGTAATTAAGCACGACTTCAACTATTTTAACGTGTACTTTTAATCTTTTCCAATTCGACTAGTTTATCCCATTCTATGCAAGACGCTGTGTCTTGGAGATGATGGGTTTTGAAGACCATGAAAGTATTGAAACAAAGAAAATTCACCTAAGGATCCATCATGGTGTGGATTTTGAAGTAAAGCTGTACAATTCTGAGAGTGTAACCCATTTTGGTTGCAAAAATTGGGAAGCACTTTGCAATGTACGATTTTGATGAGGGTATGCTTGTCACCATGGATCTTGGTGATCCTGAAATCGAGCAAGACAATATGGACATTTGAGTTCTTGTTGATACACTTCCAATTCTTCCCCTATGTGAGCTTCTCAAGCATAGTTATTAAGTAATTTATATTGTTTATCTCAAAATAGTTGACAACTTATTTTCATTGACAGCTTATTTTCATTCCTCAAAGAATGTGCAGAAGATGGTAGACAAAATCCACTACACCGATGGCTCCGAATTAACTTATAAGGAGAAGAATCATCTGATCGCATTTTGTAATGATCTTGAGAATTACAATATCTACAATCGAACTCCTCAACATTATGGTCAATACATGCCACTAGTGCACGTGTTGAACTACGGTAACTACCATGGAGATACCCTGGTAAGATGTTTTACTATTACGACATCTGTGCATCTTTTGCATACTTCTAAACTAGTACATCATTGCTAACTATGAAGTTATTGTTATGTTTGTGTGCATCATCTGATGTATACGCACGGTCGCCTTGATGTTTTGAACATACAACTAGGTCGTCCTACGAATCTCAACTGTTCATACCAGATTTCTAAAAGAAGTGGAGACATGACAATCAAAGAATGGAAAAAATGTATGGACAGTCGTAAGGAGGTTCTTGAAAGCAAAAGGAAGCGAAGCGCAAGAATTGGAGACAGGATGATCTCCATTCTTCATAATGGAGAGTCAGGGTCTATATTGTTTTACGCTATTTTACCTTAAAGAGGGTATTTATACCTCATAATGATGATCATGTGCTAATAACAATTAAGTAGGGTTGGTTCGATGACTATGAGGATGATGATCGTATGACTTGTTATTAATAACGAGTAGAAGTTGTATGATGATGATTAATTAGTACAACTTGTTATTATATATGATGATGCATGATGCGAGCGGGTGAAATGAACATGGATTCGATTGAAGTGAAGGCAACATGCATGTGGTACATGTCGAAAGTAGTACAATCCAAACTTGATCAATAGGATTAGTATTACTTTCGACATGCACCACATGTTGCCTTCACTCCAATCTAAGCCATGTTAACGTTAGGCATAGCAGTAGCGTTGGTAAACCAAGCACGGAGATATATATAGGAGAGGACACTTCTCTCTATTAGCTAGCTAATAAAAACCTAAATTAACTCCCAAAAACCCTTAACAACCAGCCCTTTCAAAAAAAATCTCAACTCCAGCCAGCTGCTGACGTGTGGATGCCTATTGGTCCCGGTTGGTGTCACCAACCGGGACCAAAGCCCCCCCCCCCCCCCCCGTCTGGGCTGGCCGCAGCGGGCATGTGGAGGCTCATCTGTCCCGGTTCGTGTAAGAACCGGGACTAAAGGCCAAAGGCATTAATAACGACCTATTAGTCCCGGTTCAAGAACCGTGACTAAAGGCCCTTACAAACCGGGACGAAAGGCCCTTTTTCTACTAGTGCGCTTCTGCACGCGAAAAATATAATAAAAAATTCAAAAATATAAATTTGGCAAATAGATCTCGACATTATATGTGCAGGTCAACTTTCGGAGAAGACCTGCATCTTTTGTGGCTTCTGTAAAAAGACAAAATGATGTCTTGTGAAAAGCATTTTTTTAACAACAAATTTCCTCTTTTTCACCCGCGACACACAAGTTGTCGATTTTTCACGAAACGACTTTGTGAGCTTCTACAATGTCGAGATGTACGTGCCAAGTTTTTGTTTGAAATTTTTTGTCATTTCAAAATATGTTGAAAACATATTTTTAAACCGAGAAGCGCACGCTCCCATGTGCCAAAACGCCACTCTTGGTAAAGTGTGGTCTCCCTTGCAAATTTGAGCAGCTGAAATGTGTTCTTGGTAAAAGATCCCTTCCCTGTCGCACGGCCAACTACACGCCGGCGCCTTCCTCCTTGCCCCCGATGGGCAGCACACACGCTCGTCAGCATCCCGCCTACCTCGCACCCCACTTTGATTTGTTCGCCGGCAGTACCCTTGTCGATGAAATCGACGCGTCTAGCCGCCGCCGCCACCACCACAGGAGCCGCCGTGAGGGAGCCACCGCGATCGCAAAAAGAAAAAAAGAAAAAAAAACACTTACGGAATTTTACATCTGACCCCCCGATCAGGTGTTACATGCACTCAGATTGGGTCAACTGCACACAAACGTACGTGCATGGGCACATTTATATGAGTTATCTGCCGTGGCACACGAACCTAAATGTGTTCAGACGGGAGTCGTACCGGATGGTGCCCAGAAGGACTGACACCCGTTGCGCTGCAGGAGAGCTGGAAGCCACTGCTCCACCTACTACGCCACATACGAATTCATGGTGCATGGCATGGCAGATGAGTACACGATGGAGTCCACGCGCCCACAAATCATCCTTGCCAAACCAGGAGGGCCACACGCATGGACATGGTCCACTCCACCACGAGGGCCGAGAACCATTTTTCCTGCAGTGAGGGAGATCACGGTGAAATCCACAAGATCCGGCCAGTAGTAAAAGGCACAGCTAGATCCATAATAGTTTCACATGACCAGTTGGGTTTCTTCACATAATCAACCACCGGATAAATATGTGTAGAAACAACAAATTCATTTACTGGTGACAACTGACGCACCGTCCTGACGTGAGACGTGTCGGCCGGTAGTGTGAGTGAGTGAGTACATAGCAGGAAATGCAACGCGCTAATATGTAACTGCGCATTCATGCATGGTGTGCCTTTAATTTGTTTGTCGATTCCCTTGCTTGATTACACGGTAAATAAGTGTTATGGAGAAGAGATAAAATGGGTGGTGTGCATGTGAGTCGACCGACCATGTACGCATGCATGTGAAGATTTACCGCCCACGTAATCCTGCGTCATACGCTTGGTTAGATCTATTGCTTGTCTTGTTCCCCACATGATCTGTTTTTTATTTAATTTAATGGTGTTTTGCTCAGAGATCTCTGACTAAACATGCATGAAGGTGGGTTAATTAACTAAGTATTGTGTACGTAATATGACGTAAGAGCATTTTAGTACCTCCTCAACCGTTCACAAGTATAAGGTATTTTTTATATTTTAGTATAGACTACATAGACTATATATATGTATGTATATATATATATAAGACTACTTTTTTGTACTCATGGGAGTATGTACTCCCGGGAGTACATAACCATTTTCCTATACATACATCTGACGATTGAGAAAAACTTAGAACATCTTGTAATAGTGAACTGAGTGAGTATTAAACGAACTCAAATTTCTTTTACCATCGTAAGTGTATACTCCACTTTATAACCAAGATATAAAATGTAAAGTACTCCCTCCGTTCCTAAATATAAGTCTTTTTAGAGGTTTCAAATGGACTATAACAAACGGATGCACATAGACATATTTTAGAGTGTAGATTCACTCGTTTTATTCCATATGTAGTCTCTTGTTGAAATCTCTAAAAAAACTTATATATTAGAACAAGGGGAGTACAACGCAAGCCATCTGCCAATTGCATAACTATTAAATGTTCCAGTTCTTCACCCTCAGTATATCTTATTCATAACTGAAAATAATGCAGAACAACTCATTCTATCCCGCTGTAAAAAGAAGGTGGACTAGTGATCCAAATGAATATAACCACCTCCTACAAAGAATATTTACCCCTTGTGACAGGGTCACTGATCGATCAGACTGCTACACAATTAACAATTAAGCAGGGAGCAAAACATCCCAAACCCAGGGCAGGCCAGATGAATATAACCACCTGACCTGCCTACCTAGCTAGATGTTCCAAGCCCACCGAATCCGTTGAACGCACTCACAAAGGACAGGGAATCCAGCAGGAGCACTTCTCTTATCTAACTATAAACTAAACCTTTTAGCTGCCTGCCAGATGCTTAGCAGTGCCAACATCAGCCACTGTCACTGTCGCATCATGCATGACAGCACATGAGATCCCCGGCCACGCGGTCGTCGCAAAAAAGTTGTATACTCCCTTCGTTGTGTTTCTAGAAATTTCAACAAGTGACTACATACGAAGCAAAACGAGTGAATCTACACTTTAGAATATGTCTACATACATTCTAATGTTGTGTTCATTTAAAATACCTAGAAAAACAAATATTAAGGAAGCGGAGGAAGTACATCACATGCAACTGCCAAACAAGCAGCCACGACATGTATCGTTGTGAGCAAGGTCAGGGTCAGCACCACCGGCCATGACCGATCGAGGCCGGGCCAGGCCAGGCCAACCAATTTAAAGGCGATGGATGGTCGAGCTTGACATGCCAACGTAAGTATGCTAGGTCAGCTGGTACCGTGTAACAATCATTCATACGTGTAATCTCAATGCCTTACTCTGTGTGTGTTTTTCTTTGTTTTCTATATGTATAACTCATATGTAGTAATTTACAAGAAAGAGGGGTGACGCACGCGGGTGTCTTTCATCCTCCTTAAGAAAAGTCTCCTTCCTCCTCCCGCCGGCGGCGCCGCCAATCCGTCCCACCTGCAATGGCCTTTTTGGGACGTGGGGGTGCGAAGGATCTCGGCCCCCGCCGGTGGGAGGGACCCGTTCTCGTTTTTGCTAGGTTTAACATTTTGGTTGGGGCTGTGTGACGGTGACGATGTTCCTCGATAGGAATAATGTCTCCCAGGTCTTATCCCGTCCCGACGGTGCAAATAGCGTCGTTGGAGGATGCGTGGAGATGTGTCTCTGTCAGATCTCGTGGGATTCTGTCGGTGGTAGTATTCGATGGATATATTTGGATCCAGTTTTTGTTGGTCTTCATTCGCATGGTTACATGCTTGATCTTTCCGATGTACAACTCGCTTCATCGGTGATGGTTACTGCCCGGTGCACTAGTCCTTTAGGGCCCGAGCATGACGACTTTCCGACTGTCTACTATAATAAGGTTTGCCCGGCTTTAGTGAGGGAAGAGTGATGACGGCGGCGCGCCTTCGCCTCGCTCCAGCGTGTGTAGTCGTCACTAGATGGTTTTTGGACCTTGTTACAATTTTTTTACCTCTGGTGTTCTATATGTACCGCCATGATTTATAAATAAATTGAAAAAAAAATCTCGCAAAAAAAAACTCATATGTATTGCGCGTTTGTACGTGGCCAACACTAGTCACCACGTGCTTAATTACTTCTCAGTTTGTTAACAAAGGTGTGCCGATGGTTACATGTCCCCCTAGCAGGATAGATACTCTGCTCGACCGATGATGACGCTGACTGATCGTCGGCACGCAGACAGCCGCGTTAGACTGTATTTACATGTGTATATTGTAACGTTGTATACCGCCTCATTATATATATATGTGATAGGCCACCCCTAGAGGGTGGTGCCGATTCCCCCCAAAGCCTATTGTCTTACATGGTATCACGCTAGGTTACGTCCGCTTCCGCCTAAAAACCTTAAACCGCCGCCGCCACCGCCGCCGCCGCCGCGCCCGCCGTCGCCGTCGCCCGACTGCTATGACGTCCGCCGCTGCGTCCGGCTCCACCGCCACCGGTTTTCTGTCGGCCTCCCTCGCGGCACTTCTCTCGAGGCCGCTGGATGCCGCCTTCCTTCAGGCGCCGATCGGGACACGGAGCGTCGGCTCCCTCTTCGCGCTCCCGCCGGCTGCTACTTCGCCCGGGCAGGCGCTTGTGGCCCACACCGCCGCCGCCCCGTCAACCGCGGCTGTCGCGCCCTCGGCCACTGCGCCGCTGGTGGCGGAGGACGTCGCGCTGGCAGGCTTCGCGGCGTCAACCGCGGCCATCGCGCCCTCTGTCACCGCGCCGGCTGCCCCTCTGACTGTCTCCACGGTGGTCTCACCTCAGCCAGTCTCCTCGATGGGATCGCAGCCGCCGCCGCCATTTCACTTCGGCCATCTCATCACCATCAAGTTGTCGTCGGACAATTACATCTTCTGGCGCGCGCAGGTTCTTCCGCTTCTTGGGAGTCACTATCTGCTTGGCTATGTCGACGGCTCTCTCCCTTGCCCTCCTGCGCTGGTTGACAGCGTGCACGGTCCGGTCTATAATCCGGCTCACCGTGTCTGGACAGGGCAGGATCAGGCGAACCTCTCCTCCATCCAGGGGTCGCTCTCTCCGGCCGTTGCTGGGCTTGTTGTCTTCGCCAAGACGTCCCACGAGGCATGGACTATTCTTGAGCGCTCGTTTGCGGCACAGTCGCAGGCTCGTGTATCTGGGCTCCGTCGCCAACTTGGGGAGTGTCAGAAGCTTGACTCCACCGCCACTGAGTTCTACAACAAAGTCAAGAGTCTCGCCGACACGCTGGCCTCCATTGGACAGCCCCTCACCGACTCCGAGTTCAACTCGTTTATTGTCAATGGTCTTGATGAGGAGTATGACGCCCTAGTCGAGATCATCAATGAGAGAGGCAACTCCACGCCCATGCCAGCACACGAGGTCTTTTCACGCCTCCTGCTTACTGAGCAACGAGTCGAGACGCGCCGATCCAGGGGCAACGGCGCCCTCTCGGCAAACGCCGCCACCAAGTGTGGTCGCTCCTCTGCTTCATCCAGGGCTCCTTCGGGGCAGTCACCACCACCCGCCTCGGCCCCTCCTCCTACTGCGACGCTACCAGGGGCTAGCGGTCCACGTGTGTGCCAGCTTTGTGGTCGCGATGGGCACTGGGCCTCGAAGTGTCACAAGCGCTTCCAGCGGGGTTTTCTTCGTCTCGGCAATGACGGGAAGGATACACGCAACTTTGCTCGTCAGGTCGCCTTGGCTGATCGTCCGCCGCCGCAGAAGCCACAGGGACACACTCAGTCCTACTCCATTGATCCCCACTGGTACATGGACTCTGGGGCGACAGAGCACCTGACCAGTGAGATGGGGAAGCTTCACACTCGTGAACCCTACCATGGCTCCGACAAGATCCACACCGCCAATGGAGCAGGTATGCACATCTCTCATATTGGTCAAGCATCACTTCTCACTAGACATGCCAATAGGAGTCTTCAACTTCGCAATGTTCTTCGAGTTCCATCTGTGACACGTAATCTTCTTTCAGTTCCTAAACTCACTCGTGATAATAATGTGCTTTGTGAATTTCATCCTTTTGATCTTTTTATTAAGGATCGGGGCACGAGGGACATTCTTCTTAGTGGGCGGCTCTGCCAAGGTCTCTATCGTCTGGAGCATCCTGGCGTCGCTCGCGTCTTCAGTGGAGTTCGGGTATCTCCGTCACAGTGGCATGCTCGTCTTGGTCACCCGGCCACACCTATTGTCCGGCATGTTTTGCGTCGTCATGAGCTTCCTAGTGTGTCTAGTAATAAAGATGTAGCAGTGTGTGATGCTTGTCAGCAGGGGAAGAGTCATCAACTTCCTTTTTCGGAGTCCAGTCGTGAGGTGAAACATCCTTTAGAACTTGTGTTTTCAGATGTATGGGGTCCTTCTCAGACTTCTGTTAGTGGTCATAATTACTATATCAGTTTTATTGATGCTTACAGCCGCTTTACCTGGCTTTATCTTATCAAACGTAAATCAGATGTGTTTGACATTTTTGTTCAGTTCCAAAAACATGTTGAACGCCTTCTCAAGCACAAAATTGTTCATGTTCAGTCGGACTGGGGTGGCGAGTATCGCAACCTCAACTCCTTCTTTCAGTCGCTTGGGATCACTCACCGTTTAGCATGTCCACATACACATCAGCAGAATGGTTCAGTAGAACGTAAGCATCGTCACATTGTTGAAGCTGGTCTGACTCTTTTGACCCATGCATCTGTTCCGTTTCGTTTTTGGAGTGATGCTTTCACCACTGCATGTTTTCTCATCAATCGTACTCCCACTCGTGTTTTGAATATGAAGACTCCCATTGAAGTTCTCCTTAATGAACAACCGGACTACACCTTTCTCAAGGTGTTTGGGTGTGCTTGCTGGCCCCATCTCCGTCCATATAACAAGCGTAAGCTCGAGTTTCGTTCCAAGAAGTGTGTTTTTCTTGGTTATAGCTCTCTTCATAAAGGATACAAATGTCTTCATGTGCCCACTAATCGTGTCTACATCTCTCGGGATGTTGTGTTTGATGAGCATGTTTTTCCCTTTGCCAAACTCCCTGTGTCCACTACCGAGCCACCTGTCATGCATTCATCCTCTGTTGCTTCTGACCAATTTGATGATGTTGCATATTCTCCTCTATTGTTGCCTAACCATGGTGCAGGCACTGGTCGTGGGGCTCGTTTGGAGATTCTGGAAGTGACATCTTCCTCTTCGTCGCCATCGCCTTCATCCTCGGCACCTTCTGTTGTGCATGAGGAGCACATGGCGCCCCTGCATGGCCTCGGTTTCCGTGCTCATGCACGGCCGATCGACGTCCTGGCCCGGTCGCCTCTGGCTTCTGGGCTGCCTTCGCCATCGTCGCGCCCTGCAACCCCGCCGACTGGGCCGGCCTCCTCGGTCCCCGTCTCGCCCAGGGCATCGGGGCAGTCATCACCAGGCCTGGCCTCGCCCGCCCCTGCCTCGCCCAGGGTGTCTGGGCCCTTCTCATCAGGGCCGGCCTCGCCTGCTCTCGCCTCGCCAAGGCCGTCTGGGCCGGTGTCACCGGAGCTGGCCTCGCCCACTCTCGGTTCGCCCATGGCCTCTGAGCCCCTGTCGTCGGGCCAGTCTTCGCCATGCAGCCCGGAGTCGTCTGTCCCGAGCTCGCCTGAGGTGATTCCTGCATCTCCGGCGACCGTCACGTCTCCGTCACCTTCGCCTCCGCCGGCTCCTGCTGCTGCTCTACGTCCACATACGCGCAGTCGGAATGGCATTTTTCAGCCTAAGCAACGTCACGATGGCACAGTTGCTTGGTTAGCGGCGTGCATGTCTGCTGCTCTCGCAGATCCATCCTCTGAGCCACGCACGTATGAAGCTACTATGCGCATTCCTCATTGGAGAGAGGCCATGGAGCAGGAGTATCAAGCGCTTCTTCGCAATCAGACATGGACTCTTGTTCCTCCACAATCACGGGTAAATGTCATTGATTCCAAATGGGTTTTCAAAGTGAAGAGGCATTCTGATGGGTCCATTGAGCGCTATAAGGCTCGTCTGGTTGCTCGTGGTTTTCGACAGTGTTTTGGACTTGACTATGAAGACACCTTCAGTCCAGTGGTCAAGCCTACTACCATCAGACTTCTTCTCTCTCTGGCTGTTACTCGAGGTTGGTTTCTTCGTCAGCTTGATGTTCAAAATGCTTTTCTTCATGGTGTCTTGGCGGAGGAGGTTTACATGCGCCAGCCTCCGGGTTTCTCTGATCCGGATCGCCCTGATCATCTCTGTCGTCTGTCCAAGGCAATTTATGGTCTGAAGCAGGCTCCTCGTGCTTGGCATGCTCGTCTTGCAATGGCTCTTCGTGCTCATGGTTTTGCATCATCAACTGCTGACTCCTCATTGTTTCTTCTTCAAAGGCCTGAGGTTACTATGTACTTGTTGGTCTATGTAGATGATATCATTTTGGTCAGCTCCTCTCAGTCGGCTGCTACTGCGCTTGTTCGCTCACTTGGTGCTGATTTTGCGGTCAAGGACCTTGGGAAGCTTCATTACTTTCTTGGTGTGGAGGTTACTTCTCGTGCTGCTGGTCTTGTTATGACGCAGAAGAAGTACTCTCTGAATTTGTTGCAGCGAGCTGGGATGCTTAAGTGCAAACCGACGACTACACCCATGTCTACCACTGATAAGCTCAATGCTGTTGATGGTGTGCTTCTTTCTTCTTCTGATGCGACAGAGTACAGGAGTATTGTTGGTGGGCTCTAGTACTTGACGATCAAGCGACCAGACATTTCCTATGCTGTTAACCGAGTCTGCCAGTATCTGCAGTCACCCCGTGACACTCATTGGTCTGCTGTTAAGCGGATTTTGCGCTATATTCGTTTCACGGTGGCTCATGGTTTGCATATTCGGCCGTCTGACTCTGGTTGTCTTTCAGCATATTCTGATGCAGACTGGGCTGGCAATCCGGATGACAGGCGATCCACGGGGGGTTATGCTGTCTTCTTTGGCTCTAACCTGATTGCCTGGAGTGCTCGGAAACAGGCTACTGTCTCGCGTAGCAGTACTGAGGCTGAGTATAAGGCTGTGGCCAATGCCACATCAGAGATCATCTGGGTACAGTCCTTGCTTCAGGAGTTAAGTATACCCCAATCACAGCCTCCTGTTCTTTGGTGTGATAACATCGGTGCTACATACCTTTCTGCAAATCCGGTATTCCATGCCCGAACGAAACACATTGAAGTTGACTATCACTTTGTGCGTGAACGTGTCTCTCAGAAGCAACTACAGATCAAGTTTATTTCTTCCAAGGATCAACTTGCTGACATCTTCACCAAGCCATTGCCTTTGCCACAGTTTGAGACTTGCAGGCGCAATCTTACCCTTCTAGATTCATTAGAAAGTGGCTAAGATTGAGGGAGGGTGTCAGACTGTATTTACATGTGTATATTGTAACGTTGTATACCACCTCATTATATATATGTGTGATAGGCCACCCCTAAAGGGTTGTGCCGGTTCCCCCCAAAGCCTATTGTCTTACAAGCCGAAATTACGGCATGATTATGACCTACGTGGCCTACCGTCGATGGACGACCTAACGTACTACGTTGCCGGTCCACCACAGCACGACGATGAACAAGCAACAAACTTCAGCTGGCTCGAACAAACTTAATCATATACATGTACGCCTAGCGTACGTACTAGCATCATTTTCGTAGCCAAGAACAACGACGCGCACTAGCCTTCACACACACACACACACACACACACACACACAGCGAGCGTACACACGATGCATGTTACACCCTGGGCCATGGCATGATTACACGCACTCGCACACATCTCTAGTACAAGAGGGGAGGGTCGACGTGACGGCAATGGCAAAAAGCTGCATGGCTGCATGCATGCACGCATCAAGATTCGTTCCCCAACCCCGGTCCGTTTCACATTCGCTGGACTACCCTACTGGCTTAGCTCTGCTTTGTGTGTGCACAGTAATGAGAGGACGTACGTGTTGGTCTCCTTCTGATCGCCGAGGGACCCGGGTCGGGCCTCTGCACTTGCCGACTACTGTACGTACGTGAGAAGGATGCACAATAGCTCCATGGATGAGGATCCATTTATTGTTGAAGGGCCCCAATGTTTTTTTTTACTAACCACTAGTGTTTAATTCTGACCTTGATCGACCTGCAGCGGGACAGTCAAGCGCAGTCGTTTTATTTACAATTTTTTTTGGTGTGTCTATGTCTCGATGGACTGAAGCAAGCCTCAATCAAGTGATCTAAAGTAGTAGTACTCCACGGAGTATATAAGAAGAAAAAAGAGAAAGCTTAAATGAAATTTTTCGTACGAATCTCCATGCAAGATCAAAGCAACATAACATCGACTGAGACATAACAAAATCTTAGTCCACTAGAGATAACAAATTCTCACTCCAGATAGACTCGGCAAAACTTTTTTTTTATCTGTGTGTACCCACGCCACGGAGTTTCATGCGTTTTGGTTGGACCGTGTCACCCATGTGTTTTTTCTTTCCTGTGCATTCCATCAAATTGGCATGTCAACCTTCTTGCGCTTAAAAACGTGATACAGTTGGACGGTTCGATTCAATGGGGGAGGCACATGAACGTGGACCTGTCCTCAATGCTCATGGTCATGGATAGTGGAAAGTGACCAGACATTCCCCTCCCCCTAGCCATAGCCCATATTTGTTCATCGAGTCTCCCATCTATAATTTGTTTGTTTAGGGGACCATCTATAATTTGGTTGTTAGCTTTGAATTCTGCCACTTCTTTTGAATTCTACCACAAAGAAGGGAAGGGAACGAATCCTTCTATTTTGAGCAGGGTTATATATTCCAGCACAGGATCACAGGATTATACAAATTGATGGAAGGGAACCAATCCTTCTATTTTGGTCAGGGTTATATATTCCAGCACATGATCACAGGATTATACAAATTGATGGAAGGGAACCAATCCTTCTATTTTGGTCAGGGTTATATATTCCAGCACGAGATTATACAAATTGATGGAAGGGAACCAATCCATCTATAATTTGGTTGTTAGGGATATATTCCAGCACATGTTTGAACATGGTTACCATATTCTCTAGCTGAGCTTAAAACGTGAGTGTTGTAGCATGCATGCATTAGGCTAAACTAGCAAAAAGGCCCGTGCGTTGCAACGGGAGAAGAAAATCCTCATATCTCTAGCTGGGCCAGTTGGACAAACTGTGCGTGGCCGATTTGTATGTTATGAGATCGGATCCTCCCATCAGCAATTTTATTTTTTGCTAGCTCTCCGGACCTAGGACTCAGTGCGCCGCCAAGTGGGTTTTCTCTGTTGGGCCAAAATGGGTGGCAAGTAACGAAACAAAATAGCGTGCGTGAAATTAATTGAAGCAGGATTAAACTAAGCGGGACGAAACCAAGAATATCACCTCCCTTTAATAGTAGGTATAGATTTAACGGAAACACTAAAAATCTAACCTAAGATTTTTAGGTGTGGCAAATTCAATGTATTTCATGGCAATTTATATTGGTACGACAATGACAAATTTAGTTTGCAAGCACGGTAAATTTTTGACAAAAAAATTGAACTGAGACAAATTTGTCACACTCGCCAACTAAACTTGTATTGCCATCCTCGAAGAACATAATTTGCCATGAAAAACGTTCGATTTACCATGGTAAAAAAATCCAAACGTCAGATTTGGTGTGGAGTCTTAATTTAATCATGGCTGGCCGAGTCGACCAGTTACGTGCGAAATACTATAATTTGGATATTTGTGCACAATTTGGACTGAAAACACAAATATGAAATTTAAAGTTTTTTACGGACTAATAAGATGGCTTTTGAGATGGTATTCCTCTATCAATTTGTACGACAAAATATAAATTAGTATATAGATTCGGGAGAGATACAGTTGTGCATATTGGCTGCTTTCGAGAGTCGCATGCTCCCGTGCAGCCGTGCTCCCATGCCACATGGGCCATTGGATCGGAGATTCAACGGTCATGGCCGCAGCCTGACAAATTGAAAAACCACCCCGAGGAGCCTCGTAATTGGCACAAATCCAACGGCCTAGGCGTCCAGGGAGCACATACTATTTTCTAGTATGAATGACCTAGAAAAGAACTTAAACTCTAAAAAGAATTGATCTAGGACGGCGAAGGGACATGCTAGAATGGCGCAAGGCAACACTACAAGAAATATGTCAATTTATGACCACCACTTTGGTCACTGAATGGTCATAGTTTTTTATTTGCGACCTTTTTGTGACCAAAACCAGAAGGTCAAAAGCTGGCCATCGTAAACTGATATTTTTGACCTTTTCTGTGAAAAGGTCGTAGACATTTACGACCGAAATAAGCCTACTGTCTTCTTTTGGTCACTAGCTGTCTGCCCAGGCCACGTCGGATCCGACATGGCAATCTGATGTGGCAATATTACGACCAATTGGAAAGGTCACTGATAAAATTCAGCTCGGTCCGATTCGTTGTTTTACATGGGCCGAGCCCAATAATTCAGCCATTTATATATATTTTCGATTAATTTTGGTCAACTACATGGGCCAGGCCCAACATTTTAGCCTTCTTATTTTTGGGCCATGGCCTTTTATGTCCGTTGATTTTCTAGTTTCAACCATTATTTATTGGGGTACCACTAGTAAACTAGGCCCCACATATCATGCTTATCTCAAAATTTGTCCCCACACATCAGAAATTTCGAAATTTGTCAAACAACCATTATAACTTGGACCCTCTTGTTAGGTTTCCATTTCACGGGTATTCAAAACACATACGCAACATTATTTTGAACAGACCAGAGAGCAAATGAAATTCATCCAAAACAGCACTACATTAGTCTATTACAATTGTTATAGTATACTACAACCCAGATATGCCTACAATTACAACACATAATATGCTAGTCTTTGCTGATATGCTTCACAACTTCAGACTTGGATTCGCACTTCACCTGTGCAAAAAATAAGAATGAACATATAAGAATAAGAATGTGTATAAAACATCAAACAGTAGCCAATGAGGGATCCAATAACTTATAAGCAAAAATTGATAGCAAATGCCATGTACATAATTCGTATGACTAAAACTAACCAGTATGTGTTCATGGAGTTGCACATGAAGTGACATGTGCAACTGTAACCAAACAGATCATAGAAATGAAAATAACTGTAAGAACGAGTTCATTCAGAATCCAGGCATGTCAAATTGACTACTGGCATGTACTAGCAAGTGAGCTATATACTAGCAAGATGGCAAGATTATGTGCATAGTGTAATTGACTATTTGTGCTTCAGTGCCGCCGTGAGCAGTGAGCTATGTATAGACATGAACTCTAGTACCTGACATATATGAAGAGGAAGGACAGAACATGAACAACCTTCCATGGCGTCATGTACTAAATCTACACATTCTGATTGTCCCATTGGAAACAAAAATCCCAATGGATTAAGCCACGTTTGTACTAAACCTACCATATATTCCCATCTAATTTATTCCAATGGATTATGCCATGTTTGTACTGAACTTACAACATTATAATTACCTGAAACAAATTAGTAGCATACATGACATCAAAGGGATGCAAACTAGATAATTTAGTAGTCTTCTACATCACATAACAGTAGGCATTCTAACTTGCATCAACAAATCAGTAGCTAGATGACCACCAACAACACAAATCAGCTCGAACACTCGGTCCTCTACGCGACGTCCAGCAAGTAATCGGCCATGGAACCGAGGCCAACCTCTAGCATCATAGAAAGCAGAGGGGAACAAAGGGGTGGAGGGGCTCACCATGGGGGTGCTGCTACTGCTCATCCATGGCCGGTTGTCCTACATCCATCCGGCTACAGCTGCTCATTCATGGCAGGAAACCACATCACATCTCAGTCAAGGGAATGGAGGGTAAGGGAAGAAGAAGAAGAAAGTGAAGGTAAGAAGACATGGATGGCGTCGGAGTAGTGGTTGGGGGCGTCCTCCATGGTGTCGGGGCAGGAGGATGAAGATGGCATCCTCCATGGCGTCGGGGCAGGGTGATGAAAACGGCATCCTCCATGGCGTCGGCGCAAGGGATCAGCACTCTTGAAGAAAACCAAACAATTAATTCCCAAGAAGCAGGCAAACAAGCTCCAAATGTCCTCTAAATACCAATGCACATGGCTCACAATACTAGTGCATCATCAGCATCAGTGGCATGTCTAGGAAATGAAAACAGGGTGGTCCACCTAAAAACAATTGACAACAAATGTGTGCACATTCTAATTAATTTACCAATACCCCATAGAAATAATTCAAGTTGGTCTTACAAACATACTAAAACTCACAATTAATTAAGTCTCAGTTTTGCGTAAGCCTACATAGTACATACATTGAGAAGTTCAACAAATATGTAAATGTGTTCACTGGATAGCAATTAGCAGACAACTGAAGCCTGGTTATTATGTTGCTTAGCCTGCTTATCATTCATTTATTTGTACAAGCTAGGATTCATCATCTATGCACTGGGTAGATCTCTAGCAAACAATGAACATGTATTGTACTGTGTAGAAATTAGCAATCTGGTTCACCTCAGCTCTGTACAGCTCTAGTCCACCTTAACGAACATGAACATGTACCTTCAGCACTGTACAGCTGCTCAGCTCCTAGCTGCTGGCCTTCTATGTTGCATGTCTCCAGGCCCTAGGGCCAGGGTGCACACCTACACACCACCGGCCACCGAGGAGACTACTGGCACTGGTCGTGTCGACTGGGCGCAGTGGCCGGCACCAGCGCGGAAGCAGCAGGGCGTAGGCACACAACCATTGGCAGCCTGCCGGGGAAGGAAGCGGCGTCTGGCGGGAAGTAGGAGGCAGAGTTAACATGGCCAGTCAGGATGCTGATGAACTGCTGGTATAGCACACAAGAAAATATTAGAGTAGAAAAGTGGCATAGTCAGAGTAGAAACGTGGCATAGAAACTACCAAAAAATTGTCATGCTCATTACCAAAAAATTCACATGCCCACCGGCGCCGCCACACGAAGAGGAGAGGCTCCCACAGCAATGGCCGCTCCTTGCGAGTGGAGCAGGAACTCCCTTGACTGCAGGAACCACAAAACAGGTTGTGTCAGTGATGAGAAAGACTCAAGCAGCAAGATATATGGTGGATGTGTTGCTATTGCAGTGCAGACTATTACATACCAAAGCAGAATGACTCAATCAATTAGGCAGGCAGCGAGTCAATCAAAATCAGCTCTCCTGTCGATGAGGATCATCTGGATGGAAGAATCGTCAGGGCGGACAGACTTGAGCGACTCCACTAAGGGTATCCGATTCTCCTCATGCACGTCGGTGCACATCGACCACACAAAGGGGCCCATCCCTCGGATCAAGTAGAACCCATCCGGTATCGCGATGCTGTATGATAGTGAGTCGTTTACCTGGGAAGTGAGAAACTGCGTTAAGATAGAGTAATCACAGTATAAACAGAATACAAAACATGAAGGGTCACTCTAATTCGGCAATAGGGGTGTTTAATAGAGCACATGACGTTCTAAACTATAACAATTATGAACTTGATGCTCAGAGCGCAGACTACTGAATAAGGTCACTCTGATGCAGCTGTAGGGTCTACTTGCAGAGCTAACGGCATCATAATTACATCTATTGTTAGTACATCATATAATCCTCACAGGCTCATCGCTGCTGGATGTGATGTAATGAGAGAGTATATTCACCATGATTTCCTTGCTGCAAACTAATCGTCGCCAAACTAAACTGTTGAATGGTGTCGGTCACCAACGATAGATAGTGTGGACTGCACAGCTGCAACCAGACATACTTTTTCTGAAGCGGGAGAACAAATCATGCTGGCATGATGGATGGATGGATAGCACACAAAAACTAGACAGCGCTAATGTTCAAGGATTGCCATTATTAAGCAAAAGATTACAGGCACAAAAGGGATTTCAGGAGCACTATAGTGCTCGATATATGATTTGTGCAGAACTGCAGATACAATTCTGTGAAAGCACCACCTCCAATGTCATCACTTCGATCCAAGAACCAAACCAAACTGGACTGACCGACCGACTGAGAGTGGCTGGAGAGGACATGAAGCTCACAAATTCCATCAGAACAACAAAACAATATATTCTTCTTTAGTTACAAAAGTGTGACTCGGGGCGGTCCGATACATTGAGATATCTTGTCAGGCTGCAAGCACCATTAAAAGAAAAAATAGAAGAGGAAAACAAACTGTAGCAGAAACACACAAGCTAGTGTATTCATTCGCACAACATTGAAGCCTCAAAAATTGATGGTGTACTTCTTCCAGCACTTTAGTACGTACTGAAGGATGGTGTGTTTGAATCAATTAATGGACGAATGAATGTGGTTTGGATGTGCTCACCTATAGCGTGTTGTATGCAGGTGCCGCAAGCAAGCAGGACGCGGAGGAAGAATTCGGAGCGGTGCGCGAGTGCTGAGGTCCACCTCGAGCACTTCCGCCGTCAACTGCGCGAGGCCTCCAAGCCGCCCTGCTCCGGGATCCGGCGCCTCGATCCGTCCACGCACCTGTGATAACCCGCAAGTATACGGGATCGCAACAGTTTTCAATAAGTAAGAGTGTCGAACCCAACGAGGAGATAAAGGTAGAATAAATATTCCCTCAAGTTCTATCGACCACCGATACAACTCTACGCACGCTTTACGTT
Source organism: Triticum aestivum (assembly GCF_018294505.1). NCBI lineage: Eukaryota > Viridiplantae > Streptophyta > Magnoliopsida > Poales > Poaceae > Triticum > Triticum aestivum. The sequence continues at coordinate 716,064,654 of NC_057813.1, forward strand.
CGCTTTACCTAGAACAAGTATGAAACTAGAAATACTTTGTAGGTGTGAAAGGCTAGGTTTGCAAGACAATAAAGAGCATGTAAATATAAACTAGGGGCTGTTTAGATAAAGATGCAATAAAGTAAATATTAGTAGAGAGCTTTTTGTTACGAGAAAGTTATTTGTCCAAGGCAATTGATAACTAGACCGGTAATCACTATTGCAATTCTATTTGAGGGAGAGGCATAAGCTAACATACTTTCTCTACTTGGATCATATGCAATTATGATTGGAACTCTAGCAAGCATCCGCAACTACTAAAGATTTATTAAGGTAAAACCCAACCATAGCATTAAAGTATCAAGTCCCCTTTTATCCCATACGCAAACAACCTACTTACTCGGGTCTGTGCTTCTGTCACTCACGCCATCCACCATAAGCAAATCATAAACATATTGCAAACCATACAGCGGGAATCCCTCACAGTTGCGCGACACGGAGAGCACCATAGGACAACACCAATAATAAAACATGCAACTCAAACCAATCACGGTCATCAATTAACCCATAGGACAAAACGGATCTACTCAAACATCATAAGATAGCCATACATCATTGGGAAATAATATATAGCGTTGAGCACCATGTTTAAGTAGAGATTACAGCGGGTAAGAGAGAGGTTACAACGCTGCATAGAGGGAGGAAGAGTTGGTGGAGATGTTGGTGAAGATGGCAGCGGTGTTGGTGAAGATCGCGGTGATGATGATGGCCTCCGGCAGCGCTCCTGCGCCACCGGAAGCAAGGGGGAGAGGGCCCCCCTTATTCTTCTTCTTCCTTGACTCCTCCCTAGATGGGAGAAGGGTTTCCCCTCTATTCCTTGGCTCCCATGGCGTGGGAGGGGCGAGAGCCCCTCCGAGATTGGATCTATCTCTCTGTTTTTGCGTTCTCTGCGTTCCCTGATTCTACCCCTTCACCGTTTCCTTTATATATGGAGATCCGTAACTCCGATTGGGGTGAATCTTTCGCCCAGATCTTTCTCGTAAAATTAGCTTTCTTGCGCCAAAAGAAGAGCGTCAACCGCTCTACGGGTGGACCACGAGGGTCAGGGGCGCGCCTGGGGGGGTAGGGCGCGCCCCCTACCTCGTGACCACCTCGGACACCGTCTCGCGTTGATTTTACTTCCCGAAAATCATAAATATTCCAAAAAAAATCTCCATCCGTTTTTAACCCGTTTGGACTCCGTTTGATATTGGGTTTCTGCAAAACAAAAAACATGCAACAGACAGGAACTGGCACTGGGCACTGGATCAGTATGTTAGTCCCAAAAATAATATAAAAAGTTGCCAAAAAGTATATGGAAGTTGTAGAATATTGGCATGGAACAATCCAAAATTATAGATACAATGGAGACATATCAGCATCCCCAAGCTTAATTCCTGCTCGTCCTCGAGTAGGTAAATGATAAAGAAGATATTTTTTGATGTGGAATGCTACCTAGCATAATCTTGATCATATGTCTAATCATGGCATGAATATTAAGACATGAGTGATTCAAAGAAATAGTCTATCATTTGACATAAAAACAATAGCACTTCGAGCGTACCAATAAAGCAATCATGTCTTTTCAAAACAACATGGCCAAAGAAAGTTATCCCTACAAAATCATATAGCCTGGCTGTTGCTCTATGTTCATCACACAAAGTATTTAATCATGCACAACCCCGATGACAAGCCAAGCAATTGTTTCATACTTTAATAATCTCAAACTTTTTCAACTTTCACGCAATACATGAGCGTGAGCCATGGATATAGCACTATAGGTGGAATAGAATATGATGGTGGGGGTTATGCGGAGAAGACAAAAAAGGAGAAAGTCTCACATCGACTAGGCGTATCAACAGGCTATTGAGATGCCCATCAATAGATATCAATGTGAGTGAGTAGGGATTGCCATGCAACGGATGCACTAGAGCTATAAGTGTATGAAAGCTCAAACTGAAACTAAGTGGGTGTGCATCCAACTTGCTTTCTCATAAAGACCTCGGGCATTTGAGGAAGCCCATCATCAGAATATACAAGCCAAGTTCTATAATGAAAATTCCCACTAGTATATGAAAGTGAAAGCATAGGAGGCTCTCTCTATGAAGAACATGGTGCTACTCTGAAGCACAAGTGTGGTAAAAGGATAGTAACATTGCCCCTTCTCTCTTTTTTTCTCATTTTTTTATATATTTTTTTGGTGGGCTTCTTTGGCCTCTTTTTTTTATTTGGGCTTCTTTGGCCTCTTTTATTTTTCATAAAGTCCGGAGTCTCATCCCGACTTGTGGGGGAATCATAGTCTCCATCATCCTTTCCTCACTGGGGCAATGTTCTAATAATGATGATCATCACACTTTTATTTACTTACAACTCAATATCTAGAACAAAGATATGACTCTACATGAATGCCTCCGGTGGTGTACCGGGATGTGCAACGATCTAGCGTAGCAATGACATCAAAAAAACGGACAAAGCCATGAAAACATCATGCTAGCTATCTTACGATCATGCAAGGCAATATGACAATGAATGCTCAAGTCATGTATATGATGATGATGATGGAGGTTGCATGGCAATATATCTTTGAATGGCTATGGAAATGCCATGATAGGTAGGTATGGTGGCTGTTTTGAGGAAGATATAAGGAGGCTTATGTGTGATAGAGCGTATCGTATCACGGGGTTTGGATGCACCGGCGAAGTTTGCACCAACTCTCGAGGTGAGAGAGGTCAATGCACGGTACCGAAGAGGCTAGCAATGATGGAAGGGTGAGAGTGCGTATAATCCATGGACTCAAAATTAGTCATAAAGAACTCATATACTTATTGCAAAAATCTACAAGCCATTGAAAACAAAGTACTACGCGCATGCTCCTAGGGGTATAGATTGGTAGGAAAAGACCATCGCTCGTCCCCGACCGCTACTCATAAGGAAGACAATCAATAAATAAAATTGTGCTCCAACTTCATCACAAAGCGGTTCACCATACGTGCATGCTACGGGAATCACAAACCTCAACACAAGTGTCTCTACAATCCACAACCACCCACTAGCATGACTCTAATATCACCATCTTTATATCGCAAAACTATTGCAAGGAATCAAATATATCATATTCAGCGATCTACAAGTTTATGTAGGATTTTATGACTAACCATGTGAATGACCAATTCCTGTCATCTCTCTAAATAGATATAAGTGAAGTAAGAGAGTTTAAATTCTTTCTACAAAAGATATGCCCACACTCTAACAAATATAAGTGAAGCAAAAGAGCATTCTACAAATGGTGGTTGTCAATGTAAAGAGAAACAGGCGATCCAAACTTCAAATGATATAAGTGAAGCACATGAAGCATTCTATAAAGCCATACTCAAAAGATATAAGTGAAGTGCATAGAGCACTCTACAAATCGACCAAGGACCATCTCATACCAGCATGGTGCATAAAAGAAAAATAAAAACCTAATTGCAAAAGACGCTCCAAGACTTGCACATAATGCATGAACGAAACGAATTCGAAAACATACTGATATTTGTTGAAGAAAGAGGGGATGTCTTCCCAGCATCCCCAAGCTTAGACGCTTGAGTCTCCTTGAATATTTACTTGGGGTGCCTCGGGCATCCCCAAGCTTGAGCTCTTGCCTCTCTTCCTTCTTCTCACATCGAAACCTTCTCAATCATCGAACACTTCATCCACACAAAACTTCAACAGAAAACTCGGTAAGATCCCTTAGTATAATAAAGCAAATCACCACTCTAATTACTGTAGAAAACCAATTCATATTTTGTTTTTGCATTGTGTCTACTTTAATATAGATTTTCCATGGCTTAATCCACTGATATAAATTGATAGATTCATCAAAACAAGCAAACTATGCATCAAAAACAGAATCTGTCAAAAACAGAACAGTCTGTAGCAATCTGAACATCCACCATACTTCTGTTACCCCACAAATTCTACAAAAATTAGGAAAAATAAAAAAGTTGTATAGAAAGACAGTGCAAAATGAATCAGAACCAATTGACATTCCAGGTAAAAATGTAAAATCACGCACTACAGCCACAGTTTCTGTCCTGCACCGTACAAACCAACAAGTATTGTAAACATCCTAAAGGCAAACCTTGGCACATTATTTTTATAATACAATGGAATTGTACAAGGGGATAATTATTTTTATTGAAAAGTTTCTGTAATTAAGATTCACAAAGTTCCCATGGGCATGAACAAAGTTCAAGGACGTCCCCCACTTTCACAATGCTCGTCTCCCTCACTTTCACTTCCCTTTTTTGAAAAGTTTTGGGTTCCCCTCTTTATTTTTGTTGTTTTTAAACTATACGAAAGCACTCAACAGGAATAAATGTCTCTCTAAAACTTCCAGGTTGTCTCCCTGGCAGCGCTTTCTTTAAAGCCATTAAGCTAGGCATATGGTGCTCAAGTAATGAATCCACCCAGATCCCAAGGTATATCAAAGCCAATTTTAATTAACAATGATTTGTAATTTAGTAATGAGCACAAAGTAACATATATCATGTAATGACGAAGTCTAACTCTCTTCCTATGCATCGGCATGTCATAAAAGAACAATTCATGCACACAAAATAAAGGCCAATGCATAGTATAAACAGTTTCTTGCAATTTTATCGTGTTGGAGACAAGAGAGGTGGAGATATAGTTCCTCTCTCATAATAATTGCAAGCAGGAGCAGCAAGCACATGCATATTATATCTATCAAAATCATCATGTGCAACAGTAAAAGGCAACCCATCAATATAATCCTTAATAAGCACAAATTTCTCCGATATAGTGTAGTTGGGAGAATTCAAAAAATAATAGGACTATCATGTGTGGGTGCAATAGCAACAATTTCATGTTTAACATAAGGAACTATAGCAAGTTCATCTCCATAAGCATAATTCATATTGGCATCTTGGCGACAAGCATAGCAAGCATCATCAAAAAGGGATATTTCAAGAGAATCATAGGGATCATGGCAGTCATCATAACAATCATCCTTCGGTAAGCACGAAGGGGAATTAAACAATGTATGAGTTGAAGAGTTACTCTCATTTAGAAGGTGGGCACGGGTGATCAATCCGCTCTTCCTCCTTTTATTCTTCGCTCTCCTCCTCATATTTTTCATCCCATGAGCTAATAGTTTCATCAATTTCTTCTTCCATAGATTCCTGCCAAATATTAGTCTCTTCTTGGACAGCGGAGACTTTCTTAATAAGTGCATTAATATAGGCATTATATTCATAATTCTCATAACAATATTTAAGGATAGCTAAATTTTCAGATCTATAACAAGCATTATCAAAATCCTCAAACTCTTTAAACATGGATTCAATTTCATAAGCACCCATAAAAGAAACAAATTCTAGACAAAAACTAGACAGCGCTAATGTTCAAGGATTGCCATTATTAAGCAAGATTACAGGCACAAAAGGGATTTCAGGAGCACTACAGTGCTCGATATATGATTTGTGCAGAACTGCAGATACAATTCTGTGAAAGCACCACCTCCAATGTCATCACTTCGATCCAGGAACCAAACCAAACTGGACTGACCGACCGACTGAGAGTGGCTGGAGAGGACATGAAGCTCACAAATTCCATCAGAACAACAAAACAGTATATTCTTCTTTATTTACAAAAGTATGACTCGGGGCGGTCCGATACATTTAGATATCTTGTCAGGCTGCAAGCACCATTAAAAGAAAAAATAGAAGAGGAAAACAAACTGCAGCAGAAACACACAAGCTAGTGTATTCATTCGCACAACACTGGAGCCTAAAAATTGATGGTGTACTTCTTCCAGCACTTTAGTAAGTACTGAAGGATGGTGTGTTTGAATCAATCAATGGACGAATGAACGTGGTTTGGATGTGCTCGCCTATTGCGCGCTGTATGCAGGTGCCGCAAGCAAGCAGGGCGCGGAGGAAGAATTCGGAGGGGTGCGCGAGCGTTGAGGTCCACCTCGAGCACTTCCTCCGTCAACTGCGCGAGGCCTCCAAGCCGCCCTGCCCTAGGATCCGGCGCCTCGATCTGTCCACGCACCTGTGATAACCCGCAAGTATACGAGATCGCAACAGTTTTTGATAAGTAAGAGTGTCGAACCCAACGAGGAGCTAAAGGTAGAATAAATATTCCCTCAAGTTCTATTGACCACCGATACAACTCAACGCATGCTTGACGTTCGCTTTACCTAGAACAAGTGTGAAACTAGAAATACTTTGTAGGTGTGAAAGGCTAGGTTTGCAAGACAATAAAGAGCATGTAAATATAAACTTGGGGCTGTTTAGATAAAGATGCAATAAAGTAAATATTAGTAGAGAGCTTTTTGTTACGAGAAAGTTATTTGTCCAAGGCAATTGATAACTAGAGCGGTAATCACTATTGCAATTCTATTTGAGGGAGAGGCATAAGCTAACATACTTTCTCTACTTGGATCATATGCACTTATGTTTGGAACTCTAGCAAGCATCCGCAACTACTAAAGATTCATTAAGGTAAAACCCAACCATAGCATTAACGTATCAAGTCCCCTTTTATCACATACGCAAACAATCTACTTACTCGGGTATGTGCTTCTGTCACTCACGCCACCCACCATAAGCAAATCATAAACATATTGCAAACCCTACAACGGGAATCCCTCACGCTTGCGTGACACGGAGAGCACCATAGGACAGCACCAATAATAAAACATGCAACTGAAACCAATCACGATCATTAATTAACCCATAGGACAAAACGGATCTACTCAAACATCATAAGATAGTCATACATCATTGGGAAATAATATATAGCGTTGAGCACCATGTTTAAGTAGAGATTACAGCGGGTAAGAGAGAGGTTACACCGCTGCATAGAGGGAGGAAGAGTTGGTGGAGATGTTGGTGAAGATGGCGACGGTGTTGGTGAAGATCACGGTGATGATGATGGCCCCCGGCAGCGCTCCGGCGCCACCGGAAGCAAGCGGGAGAGGGGCCACCTTCTTCTTCTTCTTCCTTGACCTCCTCCCTAGATGGGAGAAGTGTTTCCCCTCTGTTCCTTGGCTCCCATGGTGTGGGAGGGGCGAGAGCCCCTCCGAGATTGGATCTATCTCTCTGTTTCTGCGTTCTCTGCGTTCCCTGATTCTACCCCTTCACCGTTTCCTTTATATCTGGAGATCCGTAACTCCGATTGGGGTGAATCTTTCGCCCAGATCTTTCTCGTAAAATTAGCTTTCTTGCGCCAAAAGAAGAGCGTCAACCGCCTTACGGGTAGACCACGAGGGTCAGGGGCGCGCCTGGGGGGTAGGGCGCGCCCCCTACCTCGTGACCACCTCGGACACCGTCTCGCGTTGATTTTACTTCCCGAAAATCGTAAATATTCCAAAAAAAATCTCCGTCCGTTTTTATCCCGTTTGGACTCCGTTTGATATTGGGTTTCTACGAAACAAAAAACATGCAACAGATAGGAACTGGCACTGGGCACTTGATCAATATGTTAGTCCCAAAAATAATATAAAAAGTTGCCAAAAAGTATATGGTAGTTGTAGAATATTGGCATGGAACAATCAAAAATTATAGATACGACGGAGATGTATCAACCTGCAGGGATGGAAAGGAAAAGAAGGTGAGGTGAGGGGAGAAGAGGAGTGGGTGGGGCGGTGGTTGTTGTATATCCCAGCGAGGATGGAGGGGAAAGACCTACCGGAGCCACGCCGCTGTTGGAGACTCGCGAAACCCAGACCGCGGAGGTAGACGAGGCCGCACGGCGAGGCACAGATCCAGCTCGACGATGGTGCGGATCCGAAAGGCCCGTTGTGGCGATGGCGGATCTGGCCGCAGAACCCTAGTGGATGGATGGATCCCGGAGCAGAGGAGAGCACCGTAGAGGATGGGATCCGCACCGTGATTAGAGGATTGGAGGATGGAACCCTACACGGGCTGCTACGTGATTAGAGGATGGGATCCGCGTCGTGATCCAGACGGGAGCATGATGGGATGTACACGAGGCTGTCGCCGGGGTTTGTGGCGTGGTGGAGGCGGTCGTGAGGAGGGGAGGAGGAGAGGGCGAGGGAGGGAGGGCGCCGCCGCCGGTGACGGGAAGGTAGGGTTAGAGAGGGGTGGTGGCGACGATCTGGATCGGGCAGAGAGAGGGTGGTGGCGGGCAGAAGGGAGGATAGGGAGGAAGGTAGGGTTTGGTGTTGGGTTTCTTCAGATGGATGGATGGATGGTGGGATTGCTAGCAGTGGATGGTAAGATGTCTGCCATGTCGTCGATCCGTGTGACAGGTGGTTCCACCAATCAGAGTCTAGCTTATGTAATTGTGTTGTTTCTCTTTTGTTTCTTTTATATTTTTTACCCTCTTATTTCGGGTAAACACTCAACATATTAGCTTCATGTTGTATGTTTAAATGACCCAATATTGTGTTCATATGTGTATCTTAGGATTTCAAACAATGATGATATTGTGGTCTTCATTTGCATTGCACACAAAAATCATTTTCCATTTTTTGAGTGTCCAACATGTTTTTTAAGGACCTATCATATATTTGTTGCAAAATAAGACCACCTCATTTTAAGAAAAATACTATGACATATTTAATGCACAATTGACCAAATGGTTGGGTGTCAAAAGTTTCGATCCACCTATCGTGAAAAAGACAAATTTCCGTCAATTCAGCTCGAAGTGGGTCAAATTTGAACTGCAGCTACCTCATAGTTTGCTCTTTATTTTTTCAAAAATCATTTCTAGGTACAAAAGTATCTATTTAATCAGAGAAACACACAAAAAAATCCAAATTTCAACCACTAAGTAGGAAAGGTCATTTTCGCCGTTTTGACCGCATTTTGAAACGGGCGTAAAAATTAAAAAAAAACAAAAAGTTGGAAAACCTCCGCATTGTGTCATTATATGTGACCAAGTTTCAAGAAAAAATAATAAACTTGTAATACGGTAATTATTTTAAAAAGTGTTCTTAGAAAAGAGATATCATGTGTGAAGATTCAAGGCTTTCAAGCCAAATGATCAATCTTATGGCCACATTCATGGCATAGTTTGTTCAAATTGCCTCATATCGTGCACAAGGGTGCATCTAGGAATGAAAAACAATGTTGTCTAAGGAAGTTTTCATTTTCTTTGGACCAAAAATTCATTTTCCATTTTTTCGAGTGCCAAAATGAGTTTTTTTGTGAAGGACCTACATATATTTGTTGCAAAATTGGACCTAATCAAATTTATAAAATACTAGGCCATATATAATGCACAATTGACAAAATGGTTGGGTGTCAAAAGTTTTGATCCACCTCTAGTGAAAAAGACAAATTCCCGCTGATTCAGTTGGAAGCGGGTCAAATTTGAACTGTAGCTACCTCGTAGTTTGCTCTTTATTTTTTCCAAAAATCATTTCTAGGTACATAACTATCTATTTAATTAGAGAAACACCAAAAAAATTACAAGATTCAACAACTAGCTAGGAACGGTCATTCCCGCCGTTTTGACCGCATTTGAAACTGGCATAAAAAATTCAAAAAAAATCAAAAAATTGGAAAACCTTCGCATTGTGTCATTATATCTGACCAAGTTTCCAGAAAAATAATAAACTTGTAATACAGTAATTATTTTGAAAAAGTGTTCTCAGAAATGAGCTATCATGTGTGAAGATTCAAGGCTTTCAAGTCAAATGATCAATCTTATGGCCACATTCATGACATAGTTTGTTCAAATGGCCTCATATCGTGCACAAGGGTGCATCTTGGAATGACAAACAATGTTTCCTAAGGAAGTTTTCATTTTCTTTGGACGAAAAATTCATTTTTCATTTTTTCGAGTGCCCAAAATGAGATTTTTTCTGAAGGACCTACCATATATTTGTTGCAAAATTGGACCTATTCAATTTTATAAAATACTAGGCCATATATAATGCACAATTGACAAAATGGTTGGGTGTCAAAAGTTTTGATCCACCTTTGGTGAAAAAGACAAATTCCCGCTGATTCAGCTAGAAGCGTGTCAAATTTGAACTGTAGCTACCTCGTAGTTTGCTCTTTATTTTATCAAAAATCATTTCTTGGTACATGAGTATCTATTTAATCAGAGAAACACCAAAAAAATTACAAGATTCAACAACTAGCTAGGAACGGTCATTCCCGCTGTTTCGACCGCATTTTGAAACTGGCATAAAAAATTAAGAAAATTAAAAAATTGGAAAACCTCCGCATTGTGTCATTATATGTGACCAAGTTTCCAAAAATAATAATAAACTTGTAATACGTTAATTATTTTTAAAAGGTGTTCTCAGAAATGAGCTATCATGTGTGAAGATTCATGGCTTTCAAGCCAAATGATCAATCTTATGGCCACATTCATGGCATAGTTTGTTCAAATGGCCTCATATCGTGCACAAGGGTGCATCTTGGAATGACAAACAATGTTGCCGAAGGAAGTTTTCATTTTCTTTGGACGAAAAAATCATTTTCCATTTTTTCGAGTGCCCAAAACGAGTTTTCTTGTGAAGGACATACCATATATATGTTGCAAAATTGGACCTAATCGATTTTATAAAATACTAGGAAATTGCCCGTGCGTTGCAACGGGGCATATTCTAGTATTTCAATACCAATCATGTCTAACATATATCGTTAGGATTCTCATGCACATCAGGTGGAATTATCGATTTCTTTTTTCCTAGCAAGTCACTTTTTGTGGTTCGGTATCAATGATGACTTACTTATGTCATTAGGATTCTCATGCACATTCTTATGTCATGAGGATTCTCATGCACATGAGGCAAAATTGTCGATTTCTTTTTTACCGACAAGCCTCCTCCTTGTGCTCCTCCTCCTCTTATACCCACTTACATGTCGCTACTCTCTCCCAACATTCCCTTTCTTCTTCCTCTGACTCCAGTAAGACCATCCCAATCCGAAGTTTTATGCCCATAGTTCTCATTTTCATGTTTGCATTACTTCCTTTTTTTGCAATGATTGGCCATCAAAAGTGCAATTAGCATACTACACATGAACATGTGTCATAAAAGTTAGTATAGTCCACACTACAGAGATAAAGTAACTTGAAAAATGGAAGATCACACTTCAAAAAATGGCGACTAAACTTACCGCCTCCTTGAGCACCTTTCACATCATATCCTTTCTACCATGTCGAGGGGCACTTCAAGGTGCCAATCTTCCCCGGAGCTCCTCCGATCCACAATAGAATTACATTCTCGTATGAAGGATCCCGAGGAAAACCTTAGCCCAACCAAAGCTAGTAACTATGAATATATCGCCAACATTGATGAACAACTGAAAAATATATTATGACACACAGTTCTAAGAAATATAGTAAGCCATAACTCCCAGGAGATATGTAAAATATGCACAAGGATCATGCTTCTCGCTCCCATCCATGAGATTCTCTGAATCAAATTGAGAACTCGAGACAGATCACGCCATATATCTTTTTCATGCCACAACACATATATAGTAACCGCCAATCAAGTGTTGGCTACCTATTATAGCTTGTTCTTTGTTTGTACCAAGTGATTACTTATCAGCTTGAAGTTAAATTCATCAAATGTGTGCATGATTTGTCACTTTCAGTTTTGAGGAATGTCATACATCTTACTAAAAGTTATTACAATCGGAGGAGTGAAAAATCATGAACTGCTGAGACAATGAACTCTGCCTTGCAGACTATAAATTATGTACTCCGTCAGGTTAACTGATCATAGGCTTTTTGTTCCGTTATCCACTTATGTAATAGTTTTAAATTCTATTACGGGCAATTTTAGTGTGAATAAATTTGTTCTATTATTGTCCCACACTGGTGGCAAATGACTACAGTACTAAAAGCTGAGAGAAAGCTCAAAAAGGTGAAGAAGGAGCAAGCGTTGAAATTGGTATTGCTCTAATCATTTTACTCACACTAGAACCCAGGCACCGAGCCATATAAGACTTCAATTGGCAGAAACAACCTAATCATGTATTAATACCGCATGCACAAAATGCCACATCCTGCCAGAGTCGTAGAATAAGTTTGCCACAAAACTACAAGATATGCATGCAACGTCTAGAGCAACCTATTTGAATAGCATACATCTCGCTGTCCACAAGAAACAGCAAGACTCTCTCACATATATGAAACTCAAAACATGCCACGAGGCCCACGACGAGAACCAGGAAGTCTCTCTCACCTGATGTAATCCACGATGCCTTGCTGCTCCTCGTTGGTTTTGCCCTGGTTCTCCCCTCCCTACCCACCTCCTTCTCCCCGTCGTCAGCGGCCACGGGCAGCAAGGCGGCAACCTGCAATGACGCCCGGTAGTGCGGGAGGTGGTGCCCATCAGAGGGGTAGAGGCAGCGGCGGTCACAGCGTGATGAACAAGGATGGTGATACAGATTAACCTAATTCAGCAGAATCTATGGTGCGGGAGGGAGACCGCTGGGCTTAAGGTTTTTTTCTTGTGGGAGCGATAGAAAACCGGAGGGGAGGAAGAGTACGTCGCGGACGAAACATTCGCTAGAAAACCGGTGTGGGTGGGGGAAAGAAAATCGCTACGGGGTGGAAGGGATCGTACGAGAGGTTGGACGAAGAGGGGCGAACGTAAGAGGGGAAACGGAACACTATGTTTCTTTTAGGTAGTAGAGACTAGGCCATATATAATGCACAATTGACAAAATGGTTGGGTGTCAAAAGTTTTAATCCACCTCTGTTGAAAAAGACAAATTCCCGCTGATTCAGCTGGAAGCGGGTCAAATTTGAACTGTAGCTACCTCGTAGTTTGCTCTTTATTTTTTTCCAAAAATCATTTCTAGGTACATAAGTATCTATTTAATCAGAGAAACACCAAAAAAATTTACAAGATTCAAAAACTAGCTAGGAACAGGCATTCCCGCTGTTTTGACCGCATTTTGAAACTGGCATAAAAAATTCAAAAAAAATCAAAAAATTGGAAAACCTCCGCATTGTGTCATTATATGTGACCAAGTTTCCAGAAAAAATAATAAACTTGTAATACGGTAATTATTTTTAAAAAGTGTTCTCAGAAATGAGCTATCATGTGTGAAGATTCATGGCTTTCAAGCCAAATGATCAACCTTATGGTCACATTCATGGCATAGTTTGTTCAAATGGCCTCATATCATGCACAAGGGTGCATCTTGGAATGACAAACAATGTTGCCTAAAGAAGTTTTCATTTTTCTTTCGACGAAAAAATCATTTTCCATTTTTTCGAGTGTCCAAAATGAGTTTTCATGTGAATGACCTACCATATATTTGTTGCAAAATTGGACCTAATAAATTATATAAAATACTAGGCCATATATAATGCACAATTGACAAAGTGGTTGGGTGTCAAAAGTTTTGATCCACCTCTGGTGAAAAATACAAATTCCCGTCGATTCAGCTGGAAGCGGGTCAAATTTGAACTGCAGGTGCCTCATAGTTTGCTCTTTATTTTTTTCCAAAAATCATTTCTAGGTACATAAGTATCTATTTAATCAGAGAAACACCAAAAAAATTACAAGATTCAACAACTAGCTAGGAACGGTCATTCCCGCCATTTTGACCGCATTTTGAAACTGGCATAAAAAATTCAAAAAAATCAAAAAATTGGAAAGCCTCCGCATTGTGTCATTATATGTGAGCAAGTTTCCAGAAAAAATAATAAACTAGTAATACGGCAATTATTTTTAAAAAGTGTTCTCAGAAATGAGCTATCATGTGTGAAGATTCAAGGCTTTCAAGCCAAATGATCGATCTTATGGCCACATTCATGGCATAGTTTGTTTAAATGGCCTCATATCGTGCACAAGGGTGCATCTTGGAATGACAAACAATGTTGCCTAAGGAAGTTTTCATTTTCTTTGGACAAAAAAATCATTTTCCATTTTTTCGAGTGCCCAAAATGAGTTTTCTTGTGAATGACCTACCATATATTTGTTGCAAAATTGAACCTAATACATTTTATAAAATAGTAGGCCATATATAATGCACAATTGACAAAATGGTTGGGTGTCAAAAGTTTTGATCCACCTGTGGTGAAAAATAAAACTTCCGTTGATTCAGCTGAAAGCGGGTCAAATTTGAACTGCAGGTGCCTCATAGTTTGCTCTTTATTTTTTTCAAAAATCATTTCTAGGTAAATAAGTATCTATTTAATAAAAAATACATGGTTTGATGGCGAGACATCGAGGTTTGGACGGTGGACGAGGGCCCCAACTCTAGAGCGCATAAGTTCGCATGCCCGCCGCGTGGTCACCGCGTGACCGTGGCGCTGCCATGCGTTTTGGGTGGCCTAGGTATGTCTAGTGGGTTGGTCACTCCCCAGGTAGGTGCTAGGAAGAAAATTATAATATAAGATTCTCATGAGGAGACCGAACTATGCTCAAAAATGAATTAGCAGCCAAGTGTTTGATTAGTGGTACGGGAAATGCACATGTCTAATGAGCGTGAGTTTTGGCTGAGGATGATCATATACTAAGAAGAATGTCTTCACAATTTTTTAGGGAAATCAAGAATATATAAATAACACTTCCTTCACAAAGTGCTGCTTTGAACAGAATAGGAAAATGAATATTGTTGACTTATTTTTGAACTAGGCACGGAAGGGTTTTGACATATTTCATGAAGATATGATCCAAACAATTTATGAGAATTTTTTGGGAATTTTTGGAATATCGGAAATATAGGTTGCTTCACATCTTAGGGCAAAAATTGACACATGGACATGACACATAGGCAAAACTGATGAGATGGCGCCTAGTCATCACAACCCACCATAATCTACAAGGCTATGATCATCTATATTGGTCGTTAACAACTAGAAATAAGGTAGCAGACGAGCACTGTTTGCTTTGTGACCATTTCGTGTAAGGAAATTACGACCTTTCTGACCAAAATGGTCGCGATGGTTTAGGGTTTGGAGCCCCCCGAACAGCTTTTGACCAATTAGTCTCAAATGGTCATAGATCTATGACAAAAAATTTCAGGGTCACTAGCAGAAGGTCACTAGTTGACATATTTCTTGTAGTGCAATCTTGGTGAAACAATGTCGAATCCTTGATCGACAAGCTGCACCGATGTTTAAATCTTGTTGATATGTCTTGCCGTGCGTCGAGCAATGTCTGGAGTATACCATGACATGACCATCGAATTCTCGACGACACACATGATCAATTTGGATTTATGCTAAGTTTTGAATCTCGGTTGGTAGGGATCATTTCAACGTATCGGTCGATTTTCAAAAGTGCAGCGTTGTTTAACAAAAAGTTTAACTTCTATCTTTTCAGGCAGTTAAATTTTCAAAAAAAACCCCGTAAGTTGCACCTTTTACTGAACCAAAGTTGCATTTTGTAGAAACCGATTGGGGATCAGCAGAACCATCGTTGTTGAGGAGAAAATCAGCTACTGAACAATCTTTATTGAAAACATATATAGCAACAACCATGAAGAAGAAAAGCTAGGGTTTTTGCCTATATAGCAACAACCATCGCGGACAATTTCACTTGATTTTTCTTCTTCACAAAAAGGTAGGGTTTTTGCCTCCCGCCGCAGCCGCCGCAGGTCCGCCTCCTCTCCGATGGCCTTAGGGCCATGGGGGCGCCGTGGATCTCGGCAAGGGTCGGCGGGAGGGCTCCGTTTTTAATCGTTTCTTTCAGTTTTGCTAGGGTTTGTGTCCTGCTCAGGAAGACGAGATGGCGGCGGCTCCCTGAAGATGGAATAAAGGTCTCCCCGCCTAGCCCCCGTTCCGGCGATGCGTCTAGCATCGTTGGTGGGCGTGTGGAGGTGTGTCTCCGGCGGGTCTATCTTTGATGAAATTGCTCGGATCTCGTCGTTGTTCGTCTACGTTCGTGTGTCTTCTGATTGGATTTTTCTGATCTACGTTATTCTTCATCTGCGGCGGTTGCTGTTCTGGTGCGCTGGTCCTACGGGGCCTTAGCACGACGACTTCCCGACTGTCTACTACAACAGGTTGTGCCCGACTCCGGCGATGGAGGGGCGATGACGGCGGCGCGCCTTCGACTCGCTTCAGTGCTGGTAGTTGTCGCTAGGTGGTCTACGGATCTGGATGTAATATCTATTATTTTTGGTATTTGTTGTACTGCCATGATTGAAATCGGAAATTTTCTCGAAAAAAAAATCGTCCGCGATGGAGGGAGGGAGGCATGGCGGGCTGGCGATTCGGTTGCGACTCAACGTCGCGCTTGACGAGGCCACCACATCACATGCATGATGCATGGATGCTCGATCCACGGATCGTCGTAGGCGTCACGCCCCCGAAAACGACCTGTGCACTGCTCTGCTCTCCCGGCGGGCTCACGCCCCAAAACTCGAATTTTTATCGCGGCCTCCTTCCTCCTCCCTGCCGGGGAGGGGGCCACGGCAATGGCGGATCTGCGGCCGCAAACGGCGTCCCCTCGCCCGTTTCCACCCATTTTCATCACCTCCTACCACTAGCAGGAGTAAAAATCCCCCACCCACCGGCCCACCACCTCATCGCCTCGCCCTCCCATCCACCCCCTTCTTTATTCCGCCTCGCCCTCACATGCCATTGCCAACCTCCCACTGCTACGCCTGCCGCTGCCTCCTCCCACTCCCCTCCTTCCTCCCCACTCTACTCCACCCGCAGCCGGCCGGGCCGGGTCAACCGACCAGCCTGCCGACCTGCCGCTCCGGCTCGACTCGGACGAGCTTTCCCTGCCATTCCCATGCCGTCCCGTTGCCGGTGCTGGAGGACTGACTGCTAATTACTTTGCAATGGAGGGGAGGAGGCGCGGCGGCGGCAGCGGCGCAGGAGTTTGTGCTGGCGCTGGGGCGGTGAGCTTGAAGTGCGCCTTCTCTCTGCTGCTGCTGGTGCTCGCGCTGTGCGGCCGCGGGGCCACCGGGCTGGACGCGGACGGGGAGCTGCTCATGGCCTTCCGGCGCGCGGTCACCGCCGACCCGCTCGGCGCGCTCCGCGGCTGGAGCTACTCCGACGACTCCGCCTGCGCCTGGAACGGCGTCATCTGCAACGGCTTCCCGCAGCCCCAACAGGCCTCCACGGTCAACCTCACCTCCGTCTCCGCCGCCGACGGCAGCGGGAGCGGGAACGGCAACTTCAGCACGCTCGCCGGCGGCAGGGCGAACGGCACGCTGCTGGGTCTCAACGCGTCGATGGCGGCGGCCACGGTGTCGCGGGTCATCGGCCTCGTCCTCCCCGGCGCGCAGCTCTCCGGGTCGCTCCCCGCCGAGCTGGCCCGCGTCGAGCACCTGCGCCACCTCGACCTCTCCGGGAACGGCCTCAACGGCACCCTCCCCGCCGCGCTGCTGCTCAACGCCACCGAGCTCCGCGTGCTCTCGCTCGCCGGCAACGACCTCTCCGGCGCGCTCCCGGACGCGTCCTACGCGCGCGGGCTCCAGGAGCTCAACCTCTCCGACAACGCGCTCGCCGGCTGGCTCCCTGCTTCGCTCCTCAGGGCGCCTGGGCTCGCCGTGCTGGGGCTAGCGAACAACTACCTCGCCGGCGAGCTCCCCGCCGGCGGGCTCGGCGGGCTGGAGGTCGTGGACCTGAGCAACAACTACTTCAGGGGCGCGCTCCCGGCGGACTTCGGCGGGACGCAGCTCAGGTTCCTGAATGTCTCGTCCAACAGCCTCACCGGCGCGCTCCCGGCCGACCTGTCCGACGTCGTGCCGGCCAACACGTCGGTGGATCTGTCCAACAATAACTTCACCGGCGCGGTCCCGCCGGCCGGGCCCTTCGCCGCGCAGCCGGCGTCGGCGTACGAGGGCAACCCGGGGCTGTGCGGCCCGCCGCTGAAGCACGCGTGTTCCATCCCGTCGTCGCTCTCCAACCCGCCCAACGCCACCGACTCGCCGCCGGCCTTCGCGGCCATCCCCAAGAGCGCGGCACGGGCGCCGCCGGGCTCCCCCGAGGCCCAGGCCCCGCGCGGCGGGCAGGGGAAGCTCAAACCTCTGGTGATCCTCGCCATCGTGGCCGGCGACCTCGCCGGCGTAGGGCTCCTCTTCATGCTCTTCATGTACGTCTACCACATCAGGAAGAAGCGGCGGCAGCGGCGGGAGGAGAACCCGACGGCGCCGCAGCACAAGGGCATCGGCGGCGGAGCCAAGGCATTGAGCGTCGCCGGAGCGAAAGAAGAAAAAACTTCCACGTCGATTGGATGCTGCATTGGTGGCGGCAAGAACGACGGCTCGGACAGCTCCGACTGCTCGGCATCGTCATCCGACGCGGCGTCCGACGACGGCGGCGGCGAGGACACCAAGAAAAGAGCCGGGAGCTACATCGGGTGGGGCACCCCGCAGCACCACAGCAAGAACAAGCACGAGCAGCAGCAGCAGGCGCCGGCGCCGGCGACGCTGGTGACGGTGGACGGCGGCGACGGCGAGCTGGAGATGGAGACGCTGCTCAAGGCGTCGGCCTACATCCTGGGCGCCACCGGGTCGAGCATCGTGTACAAGGCGGTGCTGGCCGACGGCACGGCGCTGGCCGTGCGGCGCATCGGCGAGAGCGGCGGCGCCGACAAGCTCAAGGACTTCGAGGCGCAGGTCCGCGCCGTCGCCCGGTTCCGGCACCCCAACATCCTCCGGCTCCGGGGCTTCTACTGGGGCGCCGACGAGAAGCTCCTCATCCACGACTACGCCGCCAACGGCAGCCTCGCCAACGTCGCCTTCACCCGTAAGCCCTGCTCCACTCCATTGCCATTACAAGTTTTTATTCTCCCTTTTTCATTGTTCAACCTTAATTTCCACGAAATTGTTCAACCTTAATTTGCACAAATTAGTAGTGCTGTAAATCAATATGAGTTAATTGGGTCGGGACAAGGGTCATGATTCATCATAATTTGGCACTAATGGCCACTTTTAGCAGTAACTCTTTCTTGATTGTTACCATCAGTACCTAAAATTTACAGCAGCTATTGATAGATTTTCATGTGTTGGATTGCAGGGCGGTTCGGCGCGGCGTCGCCGATGCACCTGAACCTGGAGGCGCGGCTGCGGATTGCGCGCGGGGTGGCGCGGGGGCTGGCATTCATCCACGACAAGAAGGGCGTGCACGGCAACGTGAAGCCCAGCAACATCCTGCTTGGCGCCGACATGGAGCCGCTGGTGGGCGACCTGGGGCTGGACCGGCTGCTGTCCGGCGAGGCCGCGGCCGGCCGGGGCGGCGGCGGCGGCGCGTCGGCGCGGCTGTTCGGGAGCAAGCGCTCCATGCACTCCACCAGCAGCCTGCCGGACCTCTCCCAGATGCCCGGCGGCGCGGGCCCGGGGGCCAGCCCGGCGGCGTCGGCACCGCCGCCGTACCAGGCGCCCGAGTGCCTCAAGAGCCTGCGGCCCAACGCCAAGTGGGACGTCTACTCCTTCGGCATGGTGCTCCTGGAGCTGCTCTCGGGCCGCGTCTACTCGGAGGTGGAGCTCTGCCAGTGGCACGCCGGCGCCGTCGACGAGCAGCGCGGCCGCGTGCTGCGGATGGCCGACCCCACGCTCCGCGGCGAGGCCGCCGACGCCGGCGGCGAGGACGCGCTGCTCGGCTGCTTCCGGCTCGCCTTCGCCTGCTGCGCCATGGCGCCCGGCAAGCGGCCCGCCATGCGCGACGCCGCCGCGCTCCTCGACAGAATACAACCCACGCCCTCCTCCGCCTCCTCCGCCATTGAAACTCCTCCTTACTGATTGCCCGGCAATAAATTGTAGGATAGCAGTGCAACCTGGATGATCTTTTACTACTCTCTGTAGATTTGCGTCACTAATTTTTGATCTTCGCGTGATTAACCGACCCCTTTTTTCAAGCTTGCGGTTTCATGCTCTGCCCTGCCATGATCTGCTCTGACTGAAATGCCATTGTTACAGCACGAGATCGCTGTTTGTTGCAAGCTCTGTTCGGTGGTGCCATGGCTCCTGGAATTGGAAGAAACTTTCTCTTTGCTTCTTCTTTTTTTGCTTAGATTTAGAGAAGGGAAGCGACTTTATTTTTCTTGATCGTGGGGAGAAAGGAAGCAACTTTGTGTTGGGTGATGCGGAGTTGATTGTCTAGTCTAGAGCATGTAAACCGGGAGCCGTGTCTTGTGCACTTGACCTCGAATCAGATGCTAAGTGCCCTGGATAACCCATGTGGCCAAGAGTGATTAGAGGAAGATGAGTACTGATCCAGTGTGCTCTACTCCCCTCACTTCTGATAGTACATTTGCTCTGAAAAAAAATCGTGTCCTTCAGTTTAGAGCTAGGATCAGTGGCAGTACACACATTTGATCCACACATGGTGACAATGGATGTTGAGAGCAACCTGTCCACTCCCATGTTCTCTTCTTTTTCCCAAGAATCTTAAGCATTTTTGGTATGGCAGGAATACATGTTCTCTTCTTTTTCCCAGGAATCTTCAGCATTTGTGGTATGGCAGTGGTGGCACAACTAGAACAGATCAAGGTGGCTGGAGGTGGACAGACAGGCTAGCAAATCTCTGCTGCACCATCAATGCTAATCATGAATTAGTCTGCAAGAATCAGTGTGTAAGTTACTACACTGTTTTAGTGAGTGGCATCAGCTTACCACATCTCACACCATGTGTGGATGTAAAAAACAGGCAAAAAATGACAAATCTGACGTGTGGACGAAAGTATTTCACAAACTGAACCGTGTTTGAAATTTTTTTACGCAGCTCACCCTTTTCTGTAGCGTCCGGCAGACAGGATCCACAATACACTCTGCAGGCGCTGCACATCTGCCCAGCGTGGCACACCTGGGCCAGGCCCCGGCCCACACCCAGCCGTGCAGCGCCTAGCAAATAGGCGCCACACATGTAATGTGCAACGCCTAGCAGTTAGGCGCTGCACATTCTGTTAACAGGGCCCGTGCTGGCCCCCCTCCCAACACCCACACAACCCCTCAGCCCAACCC
Organism: Triticum aestivum; assembly: GCF_018294505.1. NCBI lineage: Eukaryota > Viridiplantae > Streptophyta > Magnoliopsida > Poales > Poaceae > Triticum > Triticum aestivum. The sequence continues at coordinate 716,085,551 of NC_057813.1, forward strand.
CCACCATATCTCTCTCACCCGCGATTTCCCCTCTCTCCCAGTCACAAATTCTTCCCCAAATTTTGCAGATCTGAAGGTTTTCTCCATGGATTTCAAACCCAATCCCTCCCTCTAGGTAATCTCCTCCGATCCCTTCGTTTTCATCCAAAAAATGCTCGCATTTGCTCATTTCTTGCTAGTTTGGCCAAGCCCTAGTTTTTCATGGATTTTGAAATTTGTATGGAAATATGAGATGTTTGTTTGCCAATTTTCTAGGGTTAGGCTTCTTAGTATGTTAGGGTTAGGGTTATGGGTGTTGTTATGTTGGGGTTAGGGTTAGGGTTGTTAGTATCTTAGGGTTATGCTTATGGTTATTGTTAAGTGGGGTTAGGGCTGTTGTTTCATATCTATGTTAGGGCTTTATATTTTGTATTAATCTTCGGATGAGTACTTATGGAATGTATGTTATGTTGTGTTGTTTTAATTCTTCTAGAGATGAGAAGAACATGTGTTTATGTTCATCACGTGGAAAAAGACGCCTCTTTGAAAGGCAACATTGAACAGGACCCGGATGAGCTTGACATGGTGTTTGAGAGTAGTCCTAGCTATGCCGAGGTCTTGAAACCAGTGAGGAAAGATTTGAATTGGATGGACCCAAGTGATATCGTTGAGTTGGAGGGAAGGCATAATGTGGGTTTATTATGCCATACATGCTAGAAAATATGTCTTCCCACGACACCTAGGTCATTGGATCTCCAATCCAACAGTCATTGTCGAAGTCCCTGATTCTGCGCCACATACTAGACTCCTGGGGCGGTTTTGCAAATCTGCTGGCCTTCGACCTGTTGGGAAAGGTAGCGTGCAATTTCAAAAAAAATCTTACTCCCACGCAAGATCTATCTAGGAGATGCATAGCAACAAGAGGGGGAGAGTGTGTCTACATACCCTCGTAGACCAAAAGCGAAAGCATTTGACAACGCGGTCAATGTAGTCGAACTTCTTCTCGTTCCAACTGATCAAGCATCGAACGTACGACACCTCTGAGTTCTGCACACGTTCATCTCATTGATGTCCCTCGAACTCTTGATCCAACAAAGTGTCGAGGAAATAGATGAGTTCGGCAGCACGATGGCGTGGTGACGGTGATGGTGAAGTGATCCGTGCAGGGCTTCGCCTAAGCACTACGAGAATATGACCGAGGGAGTAATCTGTGGAGGGAGGCGCCGGACACGGCTAACAGATGTTGTTTTTGTTTCTCGGTGCCCCCTCCCCATGTATATATAGGTGGGAGAGGGAGGGGAGTAGCAGGGGGCACCCCAAGTAGGAGGAATCCTACTTGGGTGCCTCCCCCAATTTGGCCGCCCCCTTTTCCTTATTCACCAGAGGGGAAAGGAGGAGCAGGAGGGAAGGAAGGGGGAGGCCGAATCCCTCCCCTTCCTTTGTCTCTTCCCCTCTTTCCTTCCCCTCAGGTGCGGCCTACATGGGGGATGCAGCAGCCCGTGCTGGCTGCTGTGTTTCCTGTCTTGGCCCATTAGGCCCATATCTTTGCCGGGGGGGGGTGCCTGGAACCCCTTCCCGTGACCCGATATGTACCCGGTACAATCCGAAACACTTCCGGTGTCCGAATACTATCGTCCTATATATAAATCTTTACCTCTCGACCATTTCGAGACTCCTTGTCATGTCCATGATCTCATCCGGGACTCCAAACAACATTTGGTCACCAAATCACATAACTCATATAATACAAAATCGTCATCGAACGTTAAGCGTGCGGACCCTACGGGTTCGAGAACTATGTAGACATGACCGAGACACCTCTGTGGTCAATAACAATAGCAGAACCTGGATGCTCATATTGGCTCCAACATATACTACAGAGACCTTTATTGGTCGAACCGTAATGACAACATACGTTATTCCCTTTCTCATCGGTATGTTACTTGCCCGAGATTCGATCGTCGGTATCTTCATACCTAGTTCAATCTCGTTATCGGCAAGTCTCTTTACTCGTTCCATAATACATCATCTTGCAACTAACTCATTAGTCACTTTTGAAAGGACATGTGGTGCCCCCATGTGTGGTTTTGGTAATTGATGACATTCTCTATGGACTAATGGTTGTATTGAGTTATATTGGAAGGATTTGTCCATAGGAATTTCTTGAAGTCCTTGTGTTGGTTTCAAGGAGTTTATGTGTTGACCAAGGTGTTATTAAGGAATTATCCAAAGATTGGTCATGTGAGTGTTGAGCTTATTGCAAGCATGTCTTCAAGAAGAAGATTTTGTGATCATTCATGTTTACCTTCAAGACATCATCCAAATGAAGAGAGTCGGAGAGTTTCAAGGTTGATCAATACTAAGTCAAGAGTGAATCAAGTTGATCAACTCACAAAGCATAGAAGATGTATCGAGAGGGATCAAGTGATCCCATGGTATGGTAAGCATGGTCCATTGCACTTTGTGTACTAACCCATGGTCTATGAGAGAGTTCTATGTGGGTTTAGGTTCGTGTCCATGGGCTTGCGTCAAAAGGAAGATATCACTCAACCCTTGGAGATGATAACATCAAGTGGTGATCGTCATCAAGATTGTTATGTGCAAGTTAAAGTGGAGCATCACGTAGAGATCAAGTACTTGAAGCTCGTCCTCCATTGTGGTGTCAATGGACTTGTGAAGATGTGCCGAAGAGTGGCTCACCCATAGTGGAGTATGGGGAGCAATCAACTAGTCTTCATCGTGCCAATGCAATCAAGAAAGGTGGTCCAACTTGAGGGTGTCAAGATCGTCATCATGTAGCTCAAGTGGACTATGTGCAAGGCAAAGGTTTGCCCTTGATAGGTTTTCTGTTTTACTGGTCTCATGGTGGTAGTTGGGAAACCGGGTTATAGGATCGATTGCCGTACTATCAAGGGGCCTCACGATGAGTATCTTGATCATATCGTTCATAGAGAGCTCAAACTATTGCATCCTTGCATCATCTTTCTTGGTTATTGTTTGGTTTTATTTGTGTGTCTTAGAGCTTATGGTCATCTTTATGGCAAGCTCGGGTTCATCAAAAATGGAGTTCACTTGGTTCTTCTATGATGTTTTCGATGTTGGAGGTTATGTCGGTTCTTCTCTGTTGGAGGTTTAACTCCTCTACATGTTAGGCATACCTCCACTGCCTCTTCTTACTATAACCAACAAGCTTGAGTTTGCTCAATTCGGAGCTCATTTGCAGAAGTTGTGGCAGTTCTGGTTTTCCTTGGAGTTTATTTGTTTTCGTGGAAGTGGCACTTGGGAGGAGTCAACGACAGTACCGCCAGGCCTGAGCGATAGTACCGCTGACAGCCTCAAGTGGTAGTACCGCTTTTCTCAACGGTACTAGCGCTCGTGGCCATCAGCGGTAGTACTGCTCATGTTCTGCTCTGGTACCGCCTCGATTCGAGGGGGTCTCCTCTAGTGTCGGGTTGGGCGGTAATAGGAGTGGCAGTAGGCGCGGTAGTACCACTCTTGAGCGGTAGTACCGCTCTACCCCCGCTACTAGTATCGCTCGGGGGCCTCCTCCTCCTTGCCCCTTCTTTCCAGCCTTTGTGCAAAGCTCCAGCGGTACTACCGCTGGGCCTAGTGGTAGTATCGCTTCCTAGTGCGGTAGTACCACTCCTTCGAGCGGTAGTACCGCTCTCTGCGGGCTGAGATGTGGGGTAATGGTTGGAGTTTTTTCCCCACCTATAAAAGGGGGTTGTCGGTGTCAAAACCGGCGGATCTCGGGTAGGGGGTCCCGAACTGTGCGTCTAGGCGGATGGTAACAGGAGACAAGGGACACGATGTTTTACCCAGGTTCGGACCCTCTTGATGGAGGTAAAACCCTACGTCCTGCTTGATTAATATTGATGATGTGTGTTACAAGAGTGGATCTACCATGAGATCAAGGAGGCTAAACCCTAGAAGCTAGCCTATGGTATGATTGTTGTCCGTCCTATAGACTAAAGCATCCAGTTTATATAGACACCGGAGAGGGCTAGGGTTACACAAAGTCGGTTACAAAGGTAGGAGATCTACATATCCGTATCGCCAAGCTTGCCTTCCACGCCAAGGAAAGTCCCATCCGGACACGGGACGAAGTCTTCAGTCTTGTATCTTCATAGTCTTGGAGTCCGGCCGATGATGATAGTTCGGCTATCCGGACACCCCCTAGTCCGGGACTCCCTCAGTAGCCCCCGAACCAGGCTTCAGCGACGACGAGTCCGGCGCGTATATTGTCTTCGGCATTGCAAGGCGGGTTCTCCTTCAAACTTCATGTTCCTGTCGAATAGTGTCCGGCTTCCTTATAAATGTTGCGCTCCTTGGCTTCTGCGCCCAATAATGGCCTTCTTCCACGTGTCGTACGAATGCGAAAAGCTAGGGTATTTTTACATTTTACCCCCTAGCCGCGCGAACGAGCCGCCTATAAGAGAGGCGAGGATCTAGATCCAGCTCACTCCATCCTCCACTCGCAAGTTCTCATCGAAGCGCTTCTGACAAAAATCCATTCCATTATGGATAGTCGACGCGGCTCCTCCTCTCGCGCTCCCAGCCCTAAGCCAGGAGATTGGGAGAGATGCTCAGTTCCACACAGCGAGCTAGTGGCGCTCCAAACCGAGGGATATCTCGGTGGGCATCCAGTGCGTCGAGCTTCGTCGGGGTGGGATCGGCGCTGCTCATCTCGGTGGCGGCGGCCGCGACCATCCCCGTTCCCACAGGACCCCCAAGATAGTGCATAACCGGTGATCTGCCATGGATGAGATCTGAGGTCTCGAGGTGTGTGTGTTCGTGAGTTCAGAAGAAGATGTGGGCCTCATTGTTTGACCAAGGGGCATCCTGTCCGGTGCGGCTCAACCAAGAACGTAAGTGAAGCACGACTCCAACTCCAATCCGATTTACATATATGCAAATAAAACCTTTATTCATTCACGTACGTACTAATTACAGATTTATGAATATGATTTCTGTTGAGACTGAGGCAGCCAGATAAGTGGAAGAATAGATTCGAAATGCGTCTGTCGCTTTATCAGCCACGTCAAATTGTAAATAAATCATAGCTGGAAGAGGTGTCGTTACCACGTTAATGTTATTTGCATACCACATGTTCAAGGTAATGCCAGAACCAAGATGAACCTAGGAAGTCGATTGTTTTAATGTTGTTCTGTTCCAAATTAAATCCAATCGTGGCCTCCTTTTTCATATTACATTATCCTCTACTTTATAGTTGATTTGTCACCTGAGACTATAAATTCATTGGTCATTGAACTTTAATTAGTATTACTTTGCAAAACATTGCAGCGCTATTGCTTTGGTCAACCTGAAAGATTTTAGGTGCTATATGTTTTGCCAACTAGAAAGATGCACTGAAGATAGAAGTTATGTAAGATGTCACATTGCTTAGTTGCATCATACATGTGGAATTCCATTTGCTTAATTTGATTTACAAATTCGTTATACCATGTTGTGCTGGAATTTTATTTCCAACATGTTGAATACAATCCATTCATGTACAACTCTTATATGATCTGCTTTATTTTGCCTTATGTCGAACAACATAAATGCAGGCTAGTTAGACAGTAAAAATGGGAATTCTTTGCTACTTCTAAGTAAGACATGGATGCGACTGGTTGATGAGCAATTAAATGATGAATACTTAGAAGGTGTAGAGAATTTCCTTGAGTACGCGTTCAGCCACGTGGGGCAGGGAGAATGAAATTTGATTTGACTTTTCCCACAATCAAAAAAGAAATTTGATGTGACTTGTCATGCCATTCTTTATACATATATACATATATATATATATATATATATATATATATATATACATATATATATATATATATATATATATACACACACACACTAATAGAACCACTTGTCTCTGTTGGAACAGAGAGGAAAGAAAAACAAGCCACCAAGCATTGTTCAACTATTTTCCGACTCACAAGAAGGGTACAATCTTTGTTGATTCTACAACCTCCACCAAACATGCAAGACTTATTTTAAATGAAAAAACTTCTCTAATGATTTGCAATTATACAAATACCTGCTTACGGATGGAAGTTGTTGCAAATAATTTAAGCACTTCAGGAAAGAAAAAGGGAACTTAGTTCAATCTAATATCGGTCTTTCCAGTCATGGAGTCTTGCAGAAATGTAACTCATCTAATTGACATGATCACGAAGTTGGAATTGGTGGTGGAATTAAAACAACAGATTTGCGAGGAAGAGCATTAAGTAAATACTCGGGGAAAAGGTGACTGTTGTGGCGCATGAAGTGGCAGAAATTAACTGCGTTATTTTAGTTGATAGATCTTTAAGTGACAGTTATCATAAAAGCCAACATGTTCGAGTAAGTGTCTTTGAGTATGTTTCACTCATATGATAATACTTTATGCTACTTTGTGCCAATTTATTTACATGGACTAACTTTTATAAATTATTCAACATCTTGTAGAACTGATGGTCTACCGTGTTAGATATATAGCGTGAAGAGGCATTGTGATCACCAAGGACGAATGGTATCCATTAACAAGGATGGGGTCTCTCGACTGAAGATTAATAAATATTACATTTATTAGTTTTTTTAGTTAGAGTTTTCTAGTACATTGGTCATCGAGTGAGTGTTGCTGACTCATATTTCTTAACTGTATTGTAATTCCAGAATTGTATGTGGTAATATGTTTAGGTTATCTGATATCTATCAATAAAATGAGGCTATGGCCTTTCATTATTCAGATATTTGTTGTTGTAAAATTGATGTGGATGCCAATCTTCAAGTGTCGGATGCTACATAAAGAGATTTTCAATTATTCTATAGGTGGTTTAACAGAAACCAATGATACTTACAACGATGAAAAAGTGGTCGCTAATACTACAATGTGGTCGTTGTTGCCTCGGGATTAACGACAACACACCATCTCGTCGTTACAAGAATAACGACCGGAAAAGGTGTGCGATCGTTATACTTTTAACGACGGAGCCTATCACGACCGCCATATTGTGGTCGTTAATGACCTTTAACGACCACAATTCAACTTTTAACGACAACATATGTCGTCGTTAAAAACAGTTTTCCTAGTAGTGTTGTACAAGGGGGAGGAGGAGGACTTTCTCCGCACGAATCCATTGAACGGATTCTCCATGAACAACCCTCGGAGCTGGGTAAGCGGACGTTTATCTACCCGATCCATACTTCCAAAGTCAAGTATTTTACTTTGTGATTTCGGCGCAGGAGCTGCGCCGAGACGTGGAGGGCATACGAAGCCTAACTCCACAGCCCGAGGATCCGGAACGATCCCTTGATCCGACCTCCGAAGAGGATCCGGACATAAAGGTGGAGCTGATTGACGGGTTGTTCCACCAACTTAGCATGAACAATGCCCTAGTCGCCATTACGGCTGACTACCCCGGTTTGATTCCGGCCTCCCAGGTGACTACGACTGAGGTCTTGACACCATCTTTTGATCCATGCTCAATTCTGACCATCCTATACTGATGGTGCATCGCAGGAGGTGCCTTTAAGGCGGGAAGCCGAACCTGCGGCGGCTGACCAGCAAGCGTCAGTTCGGCCCAGCAGGCGGAAGAGGAGCGCGACGCAAATCGAAACGTCGTCGCAACGGTACGGCGCACCGTTGTTTTTAAGGGAAGGATCTCTATGAGGTATATTAACGCTCATAACATTTTCCAGGAGAAAGAGCGCTCGCCGGACAGTGTCCGGAGAGGTTGCCAATCAAGCCTCCGCCAGCCACGCTCCATCGCGTGGTCCGGAAGTGGAGGCGAACACAGGGCAAGAGCCGGATGCTCCTCCGACGGAGGATGCCGACAGACTGTCTGCCACCCAGTATGAGGTGGAGAGCGCCATGAATCACAGGCGTCGCCGGACAGTTCTTCGTGACACGTGTTTCTCCCCGGAGGCGTTGAATGCCTTTGATGCGGGAAACGCGCACCTCCGTGCTGCTCAAGATGGTTTAACCAGAGCCACGGAGCAGTATGTGAAGGACATACGGGTAAGTAATTTTAATAGTTATATATGCTAGTAGCCCCCGAGACTTAAAATAGTTAAAATAACTGATTTAAGGATCATTTATTATGCAGGATCTTACGGAGAAGAATACCCACCTGTCCCAGGAGCTCCAAGAGTGCAAGGCCCAACTTGAGGCTGCACTAGCCACCACAGGGGGAGCAACAGAGACCCCCGTTGGTAATACGTACTTCGAAAAGATAAGTAGTTAACAAAGTGCGGCGTGTGCGTAAATCTGACAATAATATTGCAGCGGGCGCCGGACTAGGTCCGGACAAGCAACAGCTACTGCGTTAGCTAAAGGCCGGCGAGAGGGTGCTTATGAAGGTGCAGCAGGAGAGAAACAAGCTCCAAGATGCCCACACCCAACTAGGAGAAGAGCTGAAAGGTGTTCGGGCCCAGCTGTCTGGCTCCGTGAAGGAGAATCAGCGGCTTCGTCGCGGCATTTATAGTAAGTGCTCGAGCAAATTCCTTTGAAAAGAAGAATTCGGCGAGGAAGTCGATTGACAGAAATGTGTCTTTAGGTGTGCTCACAGGTCGCCCTGCGGAGGAAATGCCTGGTTCAACTAGTGACCAACTTCCCGAGCTGGTTCAACTGCTCGAACGTGTTCGGCAGGCGATGAGTGGTGTCGTTCAGGCTTTATGGCCTTCCGTCTCCCTACCCGAGGGCCTTGGAGAGCTTGCTGAGAAGCTTCAGGGAGCACGGTGACGCCTCCGTCTGTGGAAAATATCAGCCTGCCGTCAAGGCGCCAGGGAGGCCTGGCCCATGGTGAAGACGCGGTATCCGAAGGCTGACCCAAACCACATGGCCGAGGTCGGACCTACGGGGCCTGATGGGAAGGAGATCCCTGTGAGCTTGATGTACGGCCAAGTAGAACTGGCCGCGAAATATTCCCAACAGGACTATAAATTAGACAGCCTGTTGGATGGGATTGAAGAGGAGTACAATCAGTCAGTTTGACGATGTAATTTGAAATGACATGTAAAATGCCTTCTAGCCGAATTGTAGATCGTTTGTCTTTGCGGACCTTTTCGCTTCAACCTCCGAAACCAACAGTCCGGAGTGTGTCCGAATACCCTTACGGTTATAGAAGAACCGGGGCATGCATGGAGACAAGGCGTCGGGGTCATAATTGCTTTATCAGACAAGTGCCCAACTAGCTATGTTATATTACATGGTTAGTAAGAAGCATCTTCCAGGGAGAATAGTTCTGTTAAGGGTTCCTTTCCCTGGGAGGCATGCCCTAAAGTGCATGTCCGGACTGCGAAAATAGTAGAAAAAGCATCTGGGGGCAAATAAATAAGTAAGTAATAAATCATCTTTCAAGTCACCGACTGAATATTCTCTTAAGAACGCTAGCTTTCGGCTTCACCCAGTCTGAGGTACACATCCGGCTGACCCGGCAGTAACAATCGCAGAGGTGCTCCCTTTACCTCCTAGCCGAACAATCGGGAACATAGGGGTAAGCACAGGAGCCAGGCAACCCAGCTTGGCCAAAACTTAAGTCATATCGATGCATATAATGGTGAATAAAAGGTACATGCGGAAGTATGACACATGTGTTGGGCATGAAGCCCGTATGAATAAGCTTCTATTAAGGAAGCCCCCAGGTATAACGAGTGCTAGGAGCACATCGAGTGTGTGCGAACAATGCGCAAATCAGCCTATCAAAGGTATTGAAAAAAAAGTGGGAAGAAGGAGGGGTACAAGAGATAGTGAAAATGTAAAAAGGTGGACGGAGGAGTGAGACGAACTCTGAGTCCGGCGTTAGGCGTAGAATCTTCGGAGACAGGCTGCGTTCCATGGGTTCGGCTCGAGTCGGTTGTCAGATGCGTTACGTAGACGGTATGCTCCGCCGGTCAGGACTTGGTCGATGATGAAGGGACCTTCCCACTTGGGCTTAAGTTTGTCCTTTTTCTTGTCCGGCAGGCGTAGAACAAGTTCGCCAACATTGTAAGCTTTGGCCCGTACTTCTCTGCTTTGATATCTTCGAGCCTGCTGTTGATAAAATGCGGAACGAGCTTTTGCCACGTCCCGCTCTTCCTCTAAGGCGTCCAAACTGTCCTGCCGATCCAGCTCGGCTTCTCTTTCTTCGTACATGCGCACGCGAGATGAGTCATGAATTATATCGCAGGGCAGAACTGCCTCTGCGCCGTACACCATCAAAAATGGTGTGAATCCGGTAGTTCGGTTTGGCGTGGTCCGCAGCCCCCAGAGTACGGAGTCAAGCTCCTCTACCCAGTGCGTGTTAGATTCCTTGAGGGACCGCACTAGTCTGCGTTTGATGCCGCTCATGATTAGACCATTTGCTCGTTCGACTTGACCGTTAGTTTGAGGGTGATAGACTGAAGCGTAGTCGAGCTTGATGCCCATGTTTTTGCACCAGAGTTTAACCTCGTCGACCGTGAAATTCGTGTCGTTATTAGTGATGATGCTGTTGGGGACGCCAAAACGGTGTACTACCCGGATATGAAGTCTATCATAGGTCCGGATTCTGCCGTTTTAACCGGCTTGGCTTCAATCCATTTGGTGAATTTGTCCACCATGACCAATAAGTATTTGTGCTTGTGGGTTCCCCCTTTAAGGGGTCCAACCATGTCAAGCCCCCAGACCGCGAACGGCCAGGTGATGGGTATAGTTTTGAGGGCGATGGGTGGCATGTGGCTCCGATTAGCAAAGGGCTGGCAACCGACGCATCGTTGGACTAAGTCCTGAGCATCTGCCCGGGCTGTTGGCCAGTAAAATCCTGTACGGAAGGCCTTGCCTACAAGGGCCCGGGCTGCGGCGTGGTGCCCGCCGAGTCCGGCGTGAATTTCAGCCAGGAGATTTCGCCCCTCCTCTTCGGAGATACACCTTTGAAGGACTCCGGTTGTGCTTTTCTTATAAAGTTCTCCCTCATGGACCTTGTAGGCTTTAGATCGCTGAACTATGCAGCGGGCCTCGTTTTGGTCTTCGAGAAGTTCCTGCCTAATTAAGTAGGCTAGGAATGGTTCCGTCCACGGGGAAATTACTGCCATTATTTCATGGGCTGAAGGTGTTATTTCATTGGCTGAGCCGCCGATCGTGTCAGAATTGTCTAAGTTAGGTGATGCAGCTGTCTCCGGATTGTTATTTCCGGACTCCTCTTCCCATAATACGGATGGCTTAAAGAGCCGTTCCAGGAAGATGTTTGGAGGGACAGCGTCACGTTTTGCGCCGATGCGTGCTAACACGTCTGCTGCCTGGTTATTATCCCGGGCTACATGATGCAATTCGAGTCCTTCGAACCGAGCTGACATTTTTAGGACGGCGTTGCGGTAAGCTGCCATTTTCGGATCTTTGGCGTCAAAGTCTCCATTTACTTGGGATATTGCGAGGTTTGAATCCCCGCGCACCTCTAGGCGTTGAATGCCCATGGAGATTGCCATCCGGAGGCCGTGTAGAAGGGCCTCGTATTCGGCTGCGTTGTTGGAGTCCATGTACATTATTTGAAGTACGTATTGGACTGTGTCTCCAGTTGGGGACGTCAAGACGACGCCAGCCCCCAAGCCAGCCAACATTTTGGATCCGTCGAAATGCATGATCCAATTGGAGTACGCGCCGTACTCTTTAGGGAGTTCGGCTTCGGTCCATTCGGCGACGAAGTCAGCCAGGACTTGCGACTTTATAGCTCGCCGTGGTTTGTAGGTTATGTCAAATGGTAAGAGCTCGATGGCCCATTTTGCAATCCTGCCCGTTGCATCGCGATTGTTTATAATATCATTGAGAGGTACTTCGGAGGCCACCGTTATGGAACACTCTTGAAAGTAGTGTCACAGCTTTCGGGATGCCATGAACACCGCATACACTATCTTTTGATAATGTGGGTACCGGGACTTGCATGGAGTTAAGATAGTGGATACGTAGTACACTGGTTTTTGAAGAGGGAATCTGTGCCCTTCAGTTTCTCGTTCGACGACGAGTACCGCGCTGACAACTTGATGTGTTGCTGCGATATATAATAACATAGGTTCGCCCAGGTTGGGCGCGGCCAGGACCGGATTTGTTGCCAGTATGGCCTTGATTTCTTGGAGTCCGGCCGTGGCGGCATCCGTCCATTCGAAGTGTTCGGTGCGCCGAAGGAGGCGATAGAGGGGCAGAGCCTTTTCTCCCAAACAGGAGATGAAGCGGCTTAGAGCCGCTACGCACCCAGTTAGTTTTTGTATTTGCTTGAGGTCTTTTGGGATATCCAATTGTGACATAGCTCGAATCTTGGCTGGGTTTGCTTCAATTCCTCTATCGGATACAATGAAGCCCAAAAGCTTTCCGGCTGGTACTCCGAAGACACACTTTTCTGGGTTGAGCTTAATGTCATATGCTCGGAGGTTGTCAAATGTCACCCTCAAGTCGTCTACTACAGTTTCGACGTGTTTGGTCTTGACGACCACATCGTCTACGTATGCCTCTACTGTTTTGCCTATCTGGGTAGCCAGACATGTCTGAATCATGCGCTGATATGTTGCGCCGGCGTTTTTGAGTCCGAAGGGCATTGTGTTGAAGTAGAATGGCCCATATGGAGTAATGAATGCCATTGCGGCCTGGTCTTCTTCCGCCATCTTGATTTGATGGTATCCGGAGTATGCATCGAGGAAGCACAATGAATCGTGCCTTGTGGTAGCATCGATGATTTGGTCCTTTGGACAGGCCTTGTTAAGGTCTTTGAAATCGACGCAGAGGCGCCAGGATTTGTCCTTTTTTGGTACCATTACTAGGTTGGCTAGCCAGTCCGGATGTTTGATATCTCTGATGAATCCGGCTTCTAAGAGTTTGGCTAGCTCCTCTCCCATTGCCTGTCTTTTGGGTTCGGAAAATAGCCGAAGAGCTTGTTTGACTGGCTTGAATCCTTTTAGGATATTTAGGCTGTGCTCTGCCAGCCTGCGTGGGATTCCTGGCATGTCTGAAGGGTGCCAGGAAAAAATGTCCCAATTTTCCCGAAGGAATTCTCATAGTGCGGCTTCTACATCAGGATTTAATTGTGCCCTAATGGATGCCATTTTTGTGGGGTCTGTTGGATGGACCTGAAATTTAACTATTTCGTCTGCTGGTTTAAAAGAGGTGGACTTGGACCTCTTATCGAGTATCACATCGTTCCTATCCACCATGGAGCGCAGCACAGTTAATTCCTCTGCCGCCAGGGCTTCGGATAATGCCTCTAGGCCAGTGCGGCTGTCTTATTTTCAGCGCAAAGTGCTGTATCTGGATCACTGGCGAGAGTGATTATTCCATTGGGTCCGGACATTTTGAGCTTCATGTACCCGTAATGGGGTATAGCTTGGAAGATTGTGAATGCCTCTCGCCCTAACAAAGTGTGGTATCAGCTGCCGAATGGGGCCACTTGGAACGTGACCTCTTTGGCCTATAATTATCCGGCGAGCCGAACACTACATCTAATGTGATTTTTCCTGTGCAGCGTACTTCTCGACTAGGGATTATTCCCCTGAAGGTTGTGCTGCTTCGCTCAATGCGGCTCCAGTCAATTTCCATTTTTGAAGGGTTTCCTCATAGATGAGGTTTAATCCGCTGCCGCCATCCATGAGTACCTTGGTAAGACGAAAGTCGTCCCCTATCGGACTGAGGACCAATGCGGCTGGTGCTCTAGCTGTTCGGAATTTAGGTTCGTCGCTGGCATTGAAGGTGATAGCCGTGTCGCTCCATGGATTTGTTGTTGCTACTTGGTAGACTTTGGCAAGACCGCGGATTGTTCGTTTCCGCATATTATTTGATGCGAAAGTCTCGAAGACTGTTAATACCGTACTGGTGCTGCTAGGCTGGTTGCCCGGGGCTAAAAAGCCTTCGCCACTTTTGGCCACCTGCCGTAATATCCAACAAGCTCAAAGGCTATGTGTTGGAGTGGCGCCCTCCGTACTGTGGATTTTGCAGGGTCCGTTGAGCCATCCCTCCAGTACGGTTCCGTACCCTTTATGGGGTTTTTGCTTTTTGGTTTTTAACCCAGGTGCTTGAGTATGACGCACCCTTTTATTTCGGACTGGGGTTGTATTCAGGGCCGGATTGTCCCAAAACCTTGTTTCGGTTTTCCAGGCACTTTCCATCGTGCAGTATTTTTGTACAATGGTAGCTAGGTCGGCGAAGTGTGTAACTTCACGACGATTGATGGCGTTTATGATTCCCTTGTCCGTGCAATTGTTGCAGAAGATTGAAATCACGCTTTCTTCACGGCAGTCCTTTATCCTATCCATAACCAGGAGGAATCTGGCCCAGTAATGATGTACTGTTTCATCGGGCTCTTGCCGTATTTGAGATAGATCGCTTATGTTTGGGTGGGCGGGTGGAATCAAGTTCGGAACCCCGCCCAATCTGAGGCTCAAAGGCCAAGAAGCTTCCGGATTCGGAAGCTTGGTTTGTTGGACGCTTTCCAACAAATCTGGTCCGACGCCTGACTTTAGGTTCAGTATTTGATTAGCGTCCGTCCCTCCGCGGGAATCCGACATGGAGGGATCGGGAATCCGGACATAGTTGGTTTTTAACATAGAAGAAGAGTCACCGCATTGTTCCTCTACCACGACAACGTGGTGGGTAACCTGGGGAGAGTTAATTTCTCTCAGATCGGTTTTAAGCCCAATCTGATCATAGTCGGTAGCGACTCCCAGGGCGGCGGCGTGATCCAAGAGCTCGTTGACGGAGGAGAGCTCAATCGGATCTAGCTGCTCGGCAAATTCCAAGCTGACGTGAAGATCGCTTTTAATGACCTGAGAGGTCATTGTCGGAGCGGTGGCCGAACAGGCGGTCATAAGAAAACCGCCTAGCCGGATAGTCTGGCCGGCGGCCAAAGCTCCCTTGACGACGGTGCCATCTTTGAAGACGGGAAAAGGCATCCTTCCTGATGGTGACGACACAGAGGAACTCTCAATGAAAGCACCAATGTCGGTGTCAAAACCGGCGGATCTCGGGTAGGGGGTCCCGAACTGTGCGTCTAGGCGGATGGTAACAGGAGACAAGGGACACGATGTTTTACCCAGGTTCGGGCCCTCTTGATGGAGGTAAAACCCTACGTCCTGCTTGATTAATATTGATGATGTGTGTTACAAGAGTGGATCTACCACGAGATCAAGGAGGCTAAACCCTAGAAGCTAGCCTATGGTATGATTGTTGTCCGTCATATGGACTAAAGCCATCCGGTTTGTATAGACACCGGAGAGGGCTAGGGTTACACAAAGTCGGTTACAAAGGTAGGAGATCTACATATCCGTATCGCCAAGCTTGCCTTCCACGCCAAGGAAAGTCCCATCCGGACACGGGACGAAGTCTTCAGTCTTGTATCTTCATAGTCTTGGAGTCCGGCCGATGATGATAGTTCGGCTATCCGGACACCCCCTAGTCCAGGACTCCCTCAGGGGTCTTCTTCCCCAATGAACCTTATCCTTTGAGCTCTTGTTCTTCCCCCATTGTTGACTTTCTTCGATCTTGCTATCTCTCAATCCCTCCATGGACTCTTTCTAGTTTTTAAGGGAAAAGACAGAGGAGATCTAGATCTACGTTTCCACCAATCACTTTCTCCTCTATGTGAGGGGAAGCCTTTGGATCTAGATCTTGGAGTTCTTCGTGTTCTCTTCCTCGTTCTTCCTCTCATTTTCCTCCCTAGCATTAGTTGCTTTGGTGGGATTTGGGAGAGAAGGACTTGGGCACTCTGTGTGCCCTTGCCATTGCATTTGGTGCATAGGTTTGAGTTCTCCACAGTGATACGTGGAAGTGAAGTTGAGAAGCTTATTACTCTTGGGTGCTTGGCACCCTTGAGCTTGTTCCTCTTGGGTGCTTGGGAGCCCTAGACGGTTGAGGTCACTGTGGAGCCATATTCCATTGTGGTAAAGCTTCATGGAGTCGTTGGGAGCCTCCAATTAAGTTGTGGAGATAGCCCCAACCTTGGTGGTGTTCGGAGCTCAATCATTGTGGTGTAAAGCTCCGGGCAAGCGCCGGGGTCTCCAATTAGGTTGTGGAGATCACCCCGACCAATTTGACGGGTTCGGTGACCGCCCCCAAGGGTTGCCATTTGTACGGGTTCGGTGACCTCCCTCAAGAGTCCCTTACTGGGATCACGGCATCTTTCATTATGCGAGGGCGTGAGGAGATTACGGTGGCCCTAGTGGCTTCTTGGGGAGCATTGTGCCTCCACACTGCTCCAAACGGAGATTAGCATCCGCAAGGGTGTGAACTTTGAGATACATCATCGTCTCCGCGTGCCTCAGTTATCCCGTACCCGAGCCCTTTTACTTATGCACTTTACTTTGTGATAGCCATATTATTGTCTCTTGTCATATATCTTGCTATCACTTAATTTTTTATCTTGCTTAGCATAAGTTGTTGGTGCACATAGGTGAGCCTAGTTGTTGTAGGTTTTATGATTGACAAATTAACCGCTAGGTTTATTCCGCATTTGTTCAAGCCTAAACTGTTGTAGGGTGGAACCCTAGAGGGAGATCTTTCATGAATTGGAGGGAAATCCCCAAGGACAAGAAGAACACAAAGGGGGAAAACAAGAGAAACACTCAAATTTACTTGATCCAATCACACATGTGCTTGATCCAATCACACAAAGGAAGATACAAAGGTCCAAATCCAGCACAAGAAGATACAAGAGGAAGCTAGTTCATCCCAATCCTATGAGGACAGAGGTCTTGATGATCCTATGATGGGGATCCTTCCCTAGATGGGGTCTTGATATCCACAAGAGGATCTTCTCCCTTAGTAGGTCATGATCTCCATGAGGAGGAAGATGAGCAAAGCTCTCTCTTTGTCTATCCAATACTTTGCTATCCCTCTAAATGAGCTAGGTGGGGGTTACTTATAGTCTAGGGATGAACTGGGGGTAAAACATGGCTACATGGGTCATTTGCCATTAGTGCACGCAAGCACAAACCGAACGTGTTCGGGCACCTGGGGTAAAGGGGTCCGGGCACCCGGAGGGAGACGTGCATGGGGGGCCAGGCACCCGGAGTGCGGAGGACTGATACGTCTCCAACGTATCTACTTTTCCAAACACTTTTGCCCTTGTTTTGGACTCTAACTTGCATGATTTGAATGAAACTAACCCGGACTGACGCTGTTTTCAGTAGAATTACTATGATGTTGTTTCATGTGTAGAGAACAAAAGTTCTCGGATTGTCCTAAAAATCCTTGGAGGCACTTTTTGGAAAATAAAAAAAACTGGAGAAAGAATCAAGACCAGGGGCCCACACCCTGTCCACGAGGGTCGGGGGCGCGCCCCCCTCTCTCGTGGGCCCCCTGAGGCTCCGCCGACCTCAACTCCAACTCCATATATTCCGTCTCGTGGAGAAAAAAATCAGAGAGAAAGTTTCATCGCGTTTTACGATACGGAGACGCCGCCAAGCCCTAATCTATCTCGGGAGGGCTGATCTAGAGTCTGTTCGGGGCTCCGGAGAGGGGGATTCATCGCCGTCGTCATCATCAACCATCCTCCATCACCAATTTCATGATGCTCACTGCCGTGCGTGAGTAATTCCATCGTAGGCTTGCTGGACGGTGATGGGTTGGATGAGATTTATCATGTAATCATGTTAGTTTTGTTAGGGTTTGATCCCTAGTATCCACTATGTTCTTAGATTGATGTTGCTATGACTTTACTATGCTTAATGCTTGTCACTAGGGCCCGAGTGCCATGATTTCAGATCTGAACCTATCATTTTTCATGAATATATGTGTGTTCTTGATCCTATCTTGCAAGTCTATAGTCACCTATTATGTGTTATGATCCGACAACCCCGAAGTGACAATAATCAGGATACTTCTCGGTGATGACCATAGTTTGAGGAGTTCATGTATTCACCATGTGTTAATGCTTTGGTCCGGTTCTCTATTAAAAGGAGGCCTTAATATCCCTTAGTTTCCACTAGGACCCCGCTGCCACGGGAGGGTAGTACAAAAGATGTCATGCAAGTTCTTTTCCATAAGCATGTATGACTATATTCGGAATACATGACTACAATACATTGATGAATTGGAGCTAGTTCTGTGTCACCCTATGTTATAGCTATTACATGAGGAATCGCATCCGACATAATTATCCATCACTGATCGATTGCCTACAAGCTTTTCATATATTGTGCTTCGCTTATTTACTTTTTCGTTGCTACTGTTAAATCACTACAAAACCCCAAAAATATTACTTTTGCTATCTTTACCTTTACCACTGTTACCATTACTATCATACTACTTTGCTACTAAATACCTTGCTGCAGATACTAAGTTATCCAGGTGTGGTTGAATTGACAACTCAACTGCTAATACTCAAGAATATTCTTTGGCTCCCCTTGTGTCGAATCAATAAATTTGGGTTGAATACTTTACCCTCGAAAGCTGTTGCGATCCCCTACACTTGTGGGTCATCAAGACTAATTTCTGGCGCCGTTACCGGTGAGCATAGCTCTATTCTCTGAGTCACTTGGGATTTACATCTGTTGATCACTATGAAGAACTTGAAAGACGCTAAAACCAAGATCTATCCCTCAACTACGAGGGGAGGTAAGGAACTGACATCTAGCTCTGCACTAGATTCTCCTTCTGTTATGAATAAGCTTGCGACACCTAAACCTGCTACTGCTATGAATTCTGATATGTCGCATGTTATTGATGATGCCACTTCAGCTTTGCATGATACTTATGATGAAACTACTTCTGTGCGTGATACTACTGTGCCATTAGGTGAATTTTTGATGAACAACTTGCTAGGGCTAGAGAGAACGAAATTATTGAAGATGTTATTATTGATGATAGTGATGATGAAAGATCTCTGAATGATTATGAATTGCCTGTTGTTCCTGAGGGTTATGTTATGGATGAAGAAACTGCTAGAGATTTTCTTGCTTGCAATGATAGATCAGATCTTCAGAAATTGTTAGCTAAGCTGAAACAAAAGACTATAAATGCTAGAATGAGACATGACCCTACTTTTGCTACTTCACCTATCTTTGTTACTGATAAGGATTATGAATTCTCTATTGATCCTGAAAATATTACTTTGGTAGAATCTGATCCTTTTTATGGCCTTGAATCTGAAACTGTTGTGGCACATCTTACCAAGTTGAATGATATAGCTACCCTGTTTACTCATGATGATAAATCTCGCTACCTTGGTATCCTTAAGATATTTCCATTCTCATTAAAGGGTGATGCTAAGACTTGGTATAATTCTCTTGATCTTGGTTGTGTGCGTAGTCCCCAAGATATGATCTATTACTTCTCTGCTAAATATTTCCCCGCTCATAAGAAACAAGCTGCCTTGCGGGAAATATATAATTTTGTGCAAATCAAAGAAGAGAGTATCCCACAAGCTTGGGGGGGGGGGGCTTCTCCGATTACTTAATGCTTTGCCTGATCATCCACATAAGAAAAATGAAATACTTGATATCTTTTATAATGGACTAACCGATGCTTCCAAGGACTACTTGGATAGTTGTGCTGGTTGTGTTTTGAGGGAAAGAACAGTCGACGAAGCTGAGTTATTATTGAATAATATGTTGACTAATGAAAATAATTGGACTCTCCCGGAGCCAATTCCTGAGGCAATTCCTGAACCAATTGATCCAACTCCTGAGCCTATTCCTAAACCCACTCCAAAGAAGAGAGGTGTTCTATTTCTCAGTCCTGAAGATATGCAAGAGGCAAAGAAATCAATGAAAGAGAAAGGTATTAAAGCTGAAGATGTTAAGAATTTACCACCTATTGAAGAAATACATGGTCTTGATAGACTGCCTGTTGAAGAACCATATTGTCTTGATAACCCGACACAGGTAGTAAAGGTAAATTCTCTCTATAGATATGATAAAGTTGAAATCCCCTCTACTAAATTTCATAGCTCATGCTTAGATGAGTTTGATGACTTTATGGCTAGGCAAGAAAGTTTTAATGCTTATGTTGGTAGAGAGTTAAAGAATAATGCTTTCGACATAGGACGCGTGAGTGACAATATGGCTAGAGTTAGATGTGAACTTAAACTCATTAGCAAATATGCGTCTATGGTTGCTACTCAAGCTGAGCAAGTGCTTAAAGCTCAAAATGATTTGCTTGATGAATTAAATAATAAGAATGACTTTGCTGTTAGAGTGGGTACTAGAACTGGTAGAATGACTCAGGAACCTTTGTATCCTGAAGGCCACCCTAAGAGAATTGAACAAGATTCTCAGAATAATAATCTAGATGTTCCTAGTTCTTCTAAGAAGAAGAAAATTAAAAATGATAGGACTTTGCAAACTTCTAGTGAACCGAATGTAGATACACCTGAGAATCCTAATAATACTTCTATCTCTGATGCTGAAACACAATCCGGAGATGAACATGAACCCGATGATAATGCTAATAATGATGTTCATGTAGATGCTCAACCTAGCAAAAATAATGAAATAGAAATTGAACCTGCTATTGGTCTTGATAACCCACAATCAAGAAACCAATGTTATGATAAGAGAGATTTTGTTGCTAGGAAGCATGGTAGAGAAAGAGAACCATGGGTTCAGAAACCCATGCCCTTTCCTCCTAAACCATCCAAGACAAAGGATGATGAGGATATTGAGCGTTTTGCTGAAATGATTAGACCTATTTTCTTACTCATGCGCTTAACTGATATGCTTAAATTAAATCCTTATGCTAAATGTATGAAAAATATCATCACTAATAAGAGGAAAATACCTGAAGCTGAGATTTCCACCATGCTTGCCAACTATACCTTTAAGGGTGGAATACCTAAGAAACTTGGTGATCCCGGAGTACCCACTATATCTTGCTCTATTAAAAGAAAATATGTTAGAACTGCTTTATGTGATTTAGGAGCCGGTGTTAGTGTTATTCCTCTTTCCTTGTATCGTAGACTTGAATTAAGTAAGTTGACACCCACTGAGATATCCTTGCAAATGGTTGATAAATCAACTGCTATACCTGTCGGCATTTGTGAGGACGTGCCTGTTGTTGTTGCGAATGTTACTATCTTAACAGACTTTGTTATTCTTGATATTCCCAAGGACGATAGTATGTCTATTATTCTTGGTAGACCCTTTTTAAATACTGCATGAGCTGTTATTGATTGCAACAAAGGCAATGCCACCTCTCATGTTAATGGAAATGATCATACGGTACATTTTCCGAGGAAGCAAATTCAAGTTCATAGAATAAATACTATTGACAAAATTCCATCAATCATTATCGGAGGTTTTAAATTTCCTCTCCCTACTGTCAAGAAAAAGTATGATATTCTTATTGTTGGGGATTTTCATATCCCCGTTGAGGTAACCTAGTGTCACTTCGAAATTTCTCCGGTTCCGTGTTATTCGGAATGAGTTTGTTAACAAGACTTGACCAACCTTGTTAGTAGATTCATTTTGATGATCATGAGATGGATGAAACTAGAAGGCACAAACTTCTGTACTTTCTTTTTACTTTCTGTCATGTACAATAAATAAAGCAAAAATAGTATTATCCGTGTGTTTTCTGAATTATCCGAGCAATAAAAAATATCCCGAAAATAAAAGTGCTCCAAATGCCCTTCAAATTTAGTATGATTTTTTATGGAATATTTGAGGATTTTAGGCACTGAAATCACTGCAGGAGGGCAAGCACCAGGCCACGAGAGTGGAGGGCGCGCCCACCCCACCTGGGCACGCCCCCTATCTTGTGGGCCCCTGGTAGCCCCCCTCCACTTATGCCAGCATCCACACACTTCATCTTCTACCCAAAAAAATCCCCATCCGGCTCAAGCACGAGTTCTAGCTCATTTTGCTGCAATTTTCTATATCCTTGCTCAAAGCTCCATTCACAAAACTGCTTTGGGAGATTGTTGCTTGGTATGTGACTCCTCCATTGATCCAAATAGTTTTTGTTCTAGTGCTTTATTCATTGCAAATCCTTGCTGTCTTGGTGACCCTGTCCTTGAGCTTGCATGTTAAATTTATGAGGTTCCAAGTAATTCTAATGCATGATATAGGCTCTAGGCACTTGTAGGAGTAGTTTCTACCATTCTTGTTAAGTTTTATTCACTTTTATTTTGAAGTTACTAAAATTTCAGAAATTTTCAGAAAATGTTAAGGAGACTTTTGAGGGGATCTTCTAGCCAAGGCTCTTAGGAAAAACAAGCTAAAGAGAAGGAAAAAGCCAAGTATAATCTTCCTCGCTTAGCGGAAGTACGGTCGTGTGAGTGGCCATGTGATAATTTCTTGAAAGAAGCTGGAATTCATGAAGATTTTTATTCTTTGATCGAGAGTGCGGGCCTCAACGATTTCCTCCTCGACCGGATCGATCAGTATCTCTTACTTACCAATACTTTTGTGCAAAACTTTTATTATTATCCTAAGAAGTCACCACCTTCAGTATCATTTCATTTATATGATGAATTCAGAGAAATGACTTTACGCGACTTTTGCGCGATATGTAGGATACCTTTTGAGGGAGAGTTAGAGGAACCCCATAGGGAAGATGTGGATGGCTTTGTTAACACTATAGCTGTAGAGGAGCCAAAGAAAGGTTCCGAGGCAAAAATCTCTAGCATACACTTTCCTGTTTTACGTTACTTTGCTATATTTGCTAGTAGATGCTTGATTGGTCATGGAAATAGTGGAAACTTTAATGTTCCTGATATTATCATTCTTCAGCATGCCTTGTTTGGAGACAATAGTTTTAGTATGGGTGCCGTCATTGCTAAACGGCTAAGCCTGAATCGTACAAAAGGCCCCATATTTGGAGGTATCTATGCTTCATGTCTTGCTAGACATTTTAGGATACCTATTAGGCATTATGAAAAAGGGGAGACAATCTTGCCTTCTTACATTTTAGATTACAGGAGCATGATAGCACACAACTTTATCATTCAGAATGAAGATAAGACGCTCCTGTATAACTTGAGATTTAATAAGAAACACACTAAGACTATTATTTTGCCTGCACCCTTGTTGTTTGATTTGACTGCAGATAATTTTCTTGTTACACTGGAGGCGGTATACGCTCATCGAGGTTAAGCATCCACTCCCGAACCTGAACCTGAGCCGGAACCTGCATTGGACCCTTATCCTGCATCATCTTTCTAGTGGGATCCGAAGATGGCCAGCTAGTGGTATCCTGATTACACTTCCCAGTATACCGGGGAGAGCAGCAGCGGTCCTTGGCATTAGACCAACTTAGGCCAAAATCCTAAGCTTGGGGGAGTATGTATTTCTCACCGACTTTACATTCATGTTCACACACTAGTCGTCGGTGCTCATACTCTTTCATTGTATTATCAATGCTAGTTTAATTTTCTTTTTCTAGTTTTCTTCTTGTGTGTTTGATAAACCTTAATAAAAACTAAAAAAATAGTTAGTTTAATTTCCATGCTTGTAGTAGAATTAAAATGAAAACCCAAAAAGATTTCTCGTTCTTCTTTTACTTGTTGGGAGCTTTCCCGTGTAAATAAGTTTTCTTTTCTTTTCTTTGGGGGTCGAGAAGACCATATTGAAAATGTTTAGTGGCTCTCTTATGCATGATTGTTTATTTAACTTAGAGCCCATATTACTTTGTCTTCTCTCTTGAGTTGAATGCTTGCAGATTCCAGCTTAGTTCAATGCACGTAAACTCTTATTATTATACACATCGTTCGGTCGTGTGGGTGAAAGGCAATAATGATGATATATGATGGACTGATTGAGATGAGAGAAGCTGGTATGAACTCGACCTCTCTTGTTTTTGTAAATATGATGAGTTCATCGTTCCTGATTCAGCTTATTATGAAGTAAATATATTTGCAATAACATTTAGAGATTATAGCTGTTTGTACCATGCTTGATTAGCTTTGAGTTATAATGGTTTACCTTGCGTGCCAACATGCTTTTAGAATGATTATGATGTGGTATAATGGGATGGTATCCTCCTTTGAATGAATTGAGTGACTCGACTTAGCACATGTTCACGCATGTAGTTGAAATAAAGTCAACATAGCCATCACGATATTTATGTTCATGGTGGATTATATCCTACTCATGTTTGTATTCGGTGTAAATTAGTTTTAATGCATGTTTATGACTGTTGTCGCTCTCTCAGTTGGTCACTTCCCAGTCTTTTGCTAGCCTTCACCTGTACTAAGCGGGAATACTGCCTGTGCATCCAAACTCCTTAAAACCCAAGGTTGTTCCATATGAGTCCACTATACCTTCCTATATGCGGTATTTACCTGCCGTTCCAAGTAAATTTGTATGTGCCAAACTCTAAACTTCAAATGAAATTCTGTTTTGTATGCTCGAGCCGCTCATGTTTCCACTAGGGCTGCCTATATCTTCCATGCTAGGTGGGTTATTCTCAAGAGGAGTGGACTCCGCTCCTCATTCACGAGAAAGGGCCGGTAACCGGGATGCCCAGTCCCATGATCCAAAAAGATCAAAGCAAATCAAAATAATTAAACAAAACTCCCCCAGGATTGTTGTTAGTTGGAGGCACTCGTTGTTTCGAGCAAGCCATGGATTGATGCTTGTTGGTGGTTGGTGGAGTATAAACTTTTACCATTTTGTTTGGGAACTGCCTATAATGCATGTAGTATGGAAGATGCAGCCATCTCATAGTTGTTGCGTTGACAGCGAAAGTATGCCTCTCAAAATGTTATTCAATCTCTATTTTAAAATCGAGCTCTGGCACCTCTACAAATCCCTGCTTCCCTCTGCGAAGGACCTATCTATTTACTTTTATGTTGAGTCATCACCTTCTTATTAAAAAGCACCCGCTGGAGGGCACACTGTCATTTGCATTCATTATTATTGGTTTATATTGGGTATGACTTGACTGGATCTCTTTTACCATGAATTACAATGTTTAGTCAATCCTTGATCTTTAAAGGTGCTCTGCATTTATGTTTTGTGGTCACAGAAAGGGATAGCGAGATACCATTGTGTTATATCATGTTATGATTGTTTTGATAAAGTGTTGTCATCCGAGTTTTATTATTATCGCTCGCTAGCTGATTATGCCATTGATATGAGTAACTGTGAGACCTAAGTGTTATTGTGAGTATGGTTAGTTTATAATATTGTTGAAACTTGCATGATGGCTTTGCATATTTACAACAACAAGAGAAAATAGAGTTTGTAAAAGTTTTTCTTTATCACTTTCAGTTTATCAACTGAATTGCTTGAGGACAAGCAAAGGTTTAAGCTTGGGGGAGTTGATACGTCTCCAACGTATCTACTTCTGCAAACACGTTTGCCCTTGTTTTGGACTCTAACTTGCATGATTTGAATGAAACTAACCCGGACTAACACTATTTTCAGCAGAATTACTATGATGTTGTTTCATGTGTAGAAAACAGAAGTTCTCGGAATGTCCTGAAAATCCTCGGAGCACTTTTTGGAAAATATAAAAAATACTGGAGAAAGAATCAAGACCAGGGGGCCCATACCCTGCCCACGAGGGTGGGGGCGCGCCCTCCCCCTGGGCGCGCCCCCCTGTCTGGTGGGGCCCCTGAGGCTCCGCCGACCTCAACTCCAAATCCATATATTCCGTCTCGCGGAGAAAAAAATCAGAGAGAAAGTTTCATCGCGTTTTACGATACGGAGCCGCCGCCAAGCCCTAATCTCTCGGGAGGGCTGATCTGGAGTCCTTTCGGGGCTTCGGAGAGGGGGATTCATCGCCGTCGTCATCATCAACCATCCTCCATCACCAATTTCATGATGCTCACCGCCGTGCGTGAGTAATTCCATCGTAGGCTTGCTGGATGGTGATGGGTTGGATGAGATTTATCATGTAATCAAGTTAGTTTTGTTAGGGTTTGATCCCTAGTATCCACTATGGATGCGTTTGTTTGGCTGGCTATCCCTCCCTAGGATAGGGATATCCATTTTTTTAAGGATACCAGGTGTTTTCTTCGTGGACAGGGAGGGATACGGGCAGCCAGATTCATGGAATATTCTCGAAAAACTCGGCTCCGCAGATCCGTGAAAAAGTGGCGGATGTAGCCATCCCTCCGTCCGAATCGTTTTCTTCGCCTCGCCTCCCCCGTCAAAAGACACGGAACCCTCTTATCCTTTCACCCCTCTCCAGATCTCTCTTTCGTGGGCGGCGGGCGGCGGCCGACGGCGGCTGCAGATAAAAGGAGCGACGGAGCAACGACGAGGTAGAGGACGCATCAAGGTAGTCCGGTGATCTGCTCGTGTCCCCCTTCTCGTTGGCAAAGCGTCACGTGCCAGGCAGAGAAGGTAGTGTTGGCGGAGCTGGCTTCGGGGTGCGGTTGCTGCTGTCGGGCATAGCGCGAGCGGATGCGACTTGTGGAGCAGAGCACGCAGGAGTGGCTGCCGGAGCGGAGCGCCCGTGTGCGGCGGCGGAGTGTGGCGTGCGTGCTTGCATGCAGGCACAACATGGTGTGCTATGCGTGCGTGGTGGACAACACGAGCATGCAGGCTCCAATCTAAGATTTTCTTGTTGGTTTTCTGCTGCATGCGCTTCAAGGAAATAGGGGACTACACGAGCTGGATGCATAATATTTTCCTCCTTGATTTTCTTTAATGGATATCCTCAACATTTCATCCTTCAAACCAAACATAATATGGATTAAGCTCACCTACCCAACCAAACAGGAAAAAAGGCTATCCCTAGCCAGTTGGATGGGGATGCCCATATCCATTTAGCTTGTCCCTTCAACCAAACACATCCTACGTTCTGAGATTGAGGTTGCTATGACTTTGCTATGCTTAATGCTTGTCACTAGGGCCCGAGTGCCATGATTTCAGATCTGAACCTATTATGTTTTCATGAATATATATGTGTTCTTGATCCTATATTGCAAGTCTACAGTCACCTATTATGTGTTATGATCCGACAACCCCGAAGTGACAATAATCGGGATACTTCTCGGTGATGACCGTAGTTTGAGGAGTTCATGTATTCACCATGTGTTAATGCTTTGGTCCGGTTCTCTATTAAAAGAAGGCCTTAATATCCCTTAGTTTCCACTAGGACCCCACTGCCACGGGAGGGTAGTACAAAAGATGTCCTGCAAGTTCTTTTCCATAAGCATGTATGACTATATTCGGATACATGCCTACATTACATTGATGAATTGGAGCTAGTTCTGTGTCACCCTATGTTATAGCTATTACATGAGGAATCACATCCGACATAATTATCCATCACTGATCCATTGCCTACGAGCTTTTCATATATTGTGCTTCGCTTATTTACTTTTCCGTTGCTACTGTTACAATCACTACAAAACCCCAAAAATATTACTTTTGCTATCTGTACCTTTACCACTGTTACCATTACTATCATACTACTTTTCTACTAAATACCTTTCTGCAGATACAAAGTTATCCAGGTGTGGTTGAATTGACAACTCAACTGCTAATACTCAAGAATATTCTTTGGCTCCCCTTGTGTTGAATCAATAAATTTGGGTTGAATACTATACCCTCGAAAGCTGTTGTGATCCCCTACACTTGTGGGTCATCAAGGACCAGGCACCCGGTCCGTTCAGGGAGGCCGCGACCAAGTGGCACGGGATCGGGCACCCGGGGCAGTGGCAAGTGCTACGTCTTGAGCTTGCATTGGTTTTCCTTGAAGAGGAAAGGGTGATGCAGCACAATAGCACAAGTATTTCCCTCAGTTTTTGAGAACCAAGGTAGCAATCCAGTAGGAGGCTCCTCACAAGTCCCATGAACCTACACAAACAAACAAAGAACTCACAACCAACGGCGATAAAGGGGTTGTCAATCCCTTCACGGCCACTTGCGAAAGTGAGATCTGATAGAGATAATATGATAAGATAAATATATTTTTGGTATTTTATGATATAGATTGGAAAAGTAAAGATGCAAATAAAAGTAGATTGAAAGCGTATATGATAAAAGATAGACCCGGGGGCCATAGGTTTCACTAGAGGCTTCTCTCAAGATATTATAAGTATTACAGTGGGTGAACAAATTACTGTCGAGCAATTGATAGAAAAGGAATAATTATGAGATTATCTAGGCATGATCATGTATATAGGCATCACGTCCGTGACAAGTAGACCGACTCCTACCTGCATCTACTACTATTACTCCACACATCGACTGCTATCCAGCATGCACTAGAATATTAAGTTCATAAGAATAGAGTAACGCATTAAGAAAGATGACATGATGTAGAGGGATAAACTCATGCAATATGATATAAACCCCATCTTGTTATCCTCAATGGCAACAATACAATACGTGCCTTGCTGCCCCTGCTGTCACTGGGAAAGGACACCGCAAGATTGAACCCAAAGCTAAGCACTTCTCCCATGGCAAGAAAGATCAATCTAGTAGCCAAACCAAACCGATAATTCGAAGAGACTTGCAAAGATAACTCAATCATACATAAAAGGATTCAGAATAGATTCAAATATCTCTCATAGATAAACTTGATCATAAACCCACAATTCATTGGATCTCGACAAACACACCGCAAAAAGAGTTACATCGAATAGATCTCCACAAGAGAGGGGGAGAACATGGCATTGAGAACCAAAAAGAGAGAAGAAGCCATCTAACTAATAACTATGGACCCGAAGGTCTGTGGTAAACTACTCACAACTCATCGGAAGGGCCATGGTGTTGATGTAGAGGCCCTCCGTGGTGGATTCCCCCTCCGGCAGAACGCCGACGACGGCTCCATGATGGGATCTCGCGGATACAGATGGTTACGGTGTCATAAATAGTTATTCAGTGGCTCCCCTGATGGTTTTGGGATATATGGGTATATATATGAGGAAGAAGTACGTCGGTGGGTGCCCGAGGGGCCCACGAGAAAGGGGGCGCGCCCTATAGGGGGGCGCCCTCCACCCTCGTGGCCACCTCGGGAGCTTCTTGACTTGCACTCCAAGTCCTCCGGATCACGTACGTTCCAAAAATCATGCTCCCGAAGGTTTCATTCCGTTTGGACTCCGTTTGATATTCATTTTCTTTAATATACTAAAATAGGCAAAAAAACAGAAATACGGGTTGGGCCTCTGGTTAGTAGGTTAGTCCCAAAAATGATATAAAAGTGTAAAGTAAAGCCCATAAACATCCAAAACAGGTAATATAATAGCATGAAACAATAAAAAATTATAGATACGTTGGAGACGTATCAGCGAGCCGGCTGGAGGGGGGGCACCCGGGGTTGATGGCCCAGGCACCCGGGGCGGCGGTGCAGCTCCCTGCCGGGGGGCCGGGAACCCGGGCTGCTCAGGGGCGCCACCCAGGCCACGGCCGGGCACCCGGGGCTCCAAGGGCCGGGCACTCGGGGGCATGGAGGGCCAGGCACCCGGGGGTCCTAGAGCCTCCGTGACTTCGTGCTTCTCGTCCTTCTTCCTTCCCTTCCTTCACGGGTGCTTGGGTCTCCCTCCGAGCTTCTTCATGGATTTATTCTTGGTACCTAAGATTGCATAGAGTTTCCATTTGAGGTAGAATCCTACTCTTGTGTGAATACGAATGAAACTCGAAGAGTAAAGAGTTCACCTCGGTTCCGACGGCCCGTGCGCGTGCTCTTGTCGTTGGTATTCTCCGTCCTTGCGGTGGTGGTGTGACGTCCATGGTGATGGTCGAGGGATGCTCCGCATCATCTCGCCCCTTGGGAGAGATCCGTCCACGGATCGTGATCTTCATCACCAAGGGAAGGAGATGGCGTCGTCGTGTAGAAGTGGACGACCACCAAGCACTTGAAGGCGTGTCCTTGTTCATTCTTCACCATGCCAAAACACAAGCAAGTGCGATGTAGATGTGTCGTGATCGAAGGTGTTTCTCTCTCAAGAGCTCGAATGGTTAACTCACGTGAAGTGGAAGTCGAGACGAAATCCAAGTATCCTACACAAAACAAAGAACGCATGCACATGGTAGATAAACACATCATCCATCATGATGGTTCTCTTCTCTTGCACATCACCGTTAGAAGAAGAAGATGCAACAATGGCTATATTCATGACACGAGGTATATGGTGCAAAGAGGTAAGACAAGCATGCTTCGCAAGAAATATGTCAAAAGCTCCAAATATATACGAGAATGCTATGGGGGCAATCTCATTATCAAGACTAAAAGCATTGTTGCGCTCAATATATGGCAAATCATTTAGCATGAGAGAGGCAACACATGGAGATATATGACAAGAAGCAATAACAATCATGTGCAAATCATGTAGACGGTTGTCATCAACTGCATGAAGTGAGCAAGTATGAACCATGAGTGATGCAACAAGGCAATCAATCATAGTAACCAAGTCGTGCAAGCTAGTAGTGCAAAGATGCAACATACTAGAAGAAATCATGCCAGTCATGTCATGTGAGCAAATAATAGGCATAGGCAATGCACATGACATATCGCAAGCACGAACACAAAGCAAGATCATAGTATCATCATAGGCATGGGTCATAGGTAGAACATGGCAATAACAAGCAATATCTCCACCAAGCTTGCAAATACACATACAAGTAGTAGAATCAATCATCATGTGTAATGCGAAGCATGGGTCACAAATGCATGTCAAAGGCATAGGAATGAGCATATTATGCAAAGTGAACATGTCAAGATGGGAATATAATATGTAATGGACAATAACCCATAGCCAAGTGAGGGCCATGTAGAAGAAATGCGTGAAGTCTTTGCGCGAAGAGAGCGGTGGGAAAGACACTCCAAGGGATCCCAAGTCATTGTTGCTCTCTAGAGCTCGTTTTGTCAACTCGTGGGATTGCGAGGTTGACAAGTATTCATGGGTACCTACACAAAAAAGACACAAACCAAAGAAAGTGTGTGCGTGGTAAATGTACACATCATCCATCATGATGTGTATGTGCATGTGAGTGTTAGCGCAAGATAAGCATCGCTCAAAGAAATTTGTTGCATGGTATAAGAACATGTCATCCATCATGAAAGAATAGTTGTTATGTATGACACGATGGGGACACAAATTGAGAATGCAAGTATATGGCACATCACTAGCATGTTTATTTAGGGGGAGCATATGGTGCACACAAGTAGTGGGATCATGCAATGGATAGGATGAATCAAAATCTCCTAAAATATATGAGGAAACTATGGGGGTGTCCTCATGAGCAATAGTGGAAACATCATATGGAGAAAATGGAGAACATCCAAAACAATGCATATCCGAAGGTAGGTGGTCATGGCATGGCATATGAGATAAATGATGCAAATGAAGCATATCAATATCATCACAAGAGAAACAAATGCTAATAACCATGGGCTTGTCATCTATGCCATAAGTGCAAATTGGGTTTAATTTGATGGCATATGCATAGTCACTATGAAGAGATTGTAAATATGACATATTGTTGATCTCATGCATAGCATATGACAAGTCAAGCGGATTGTCAAACATGATGTGACCAAGAGAATTATCACAAGAAATCCTATGTAACATTGCATCACAACTAATAGACTCCTCATGGCAATCATCATCGCATGGAGAAGTCGCACTAGCATGAAGCATGACAATAGGTGGATCAACATCATGCAAGCAATCAATTTCAAGAATGTCCACTAGTGGGACTAGAGCATCACCTTCACCTATGTTACCTTGTTCATTCCACTCAAGTGGTGTAGATGAGGTGGCAAAGACCAAATGGTGGTCATCATCTTCATCTTGATGGAACCTTGTGGGGGGTGCATCATATTCCACCATGGCCATAGTCTTGTCCAAAGGAAGGGTGAAGTCGTCGAGGATCGGCGCGGCATCATAAATGGGACGTAGCACCAAAGGAGAAGACACAATAGAGGTAGAGGTTAAGTAGTTAGAAATCATAGTGGCCTCACATCCCCAATCAACTACCTCACTCTCTCTATGTGGTGGTGGCTCAGTTGCTCCCTCAAGGTAGGTGCACCCAATTTCACATATGGTGGAGTCACTCAAATAACTCAAGTGGTGGTGGTGGTGGCTCTCCTCACATGGGAATTGGGGCAACTCATCATATATGGGGCTAGTGGTGAAGTAACTCTCACTCTCAATATGGTGGCACAAGTCACTGAAGTCATCATACGTCGCCGTGGTCGAAGGGAAAATCCCATGCTCAACCATCTCATCATCGTCGCCGTGGATGAAGGCCAAAGATGGCCCATCATCGCTCTCCTCCATGACCGAAGGGAAAATCCTATGCTCGATCATCCCGTCACTGTTGCCGTGGTTGGCCTTGAGAAAACTTGGCGAAGATGCCGAAGTGGTGGTAGTAGTCGTAGCTCCATCTTGTTGGTACTTGTCTTGCGGTCTTCTCTTGTGCTCACAAAGTTTGGCCGTAGCTTGATGTAGAGCCTTTTGGGACTTGTAGCCGGACGCATTGTGAGCATCTTCATCTTGATGGTGTTGTAGTGCTTGAGCTCGATGACATTTCGAAGATTGGCCACTTGAGCTTCGCTGCCTTGAAGATGATGAAGGGGAAGAAGACTTGTAGTTGGCCACCATGTCTCGTACTTGATCCATATGTTCGGCCAACTTGGTGTCGATGTAGTCCCTTTTCCTTGCTTTGTTTTGCTAAATGTTGATGGCGAGTCGCTCAATGCCTTGCATTGCTCGTTATAGTCCGACGGTGGAAGTTTTGGTGATGTAGTTGTTCGTGTTGTCGTTGTCGTGGAAGACCAGAGATGAAATGCCTTGCCTATCCATCACAAGACTCGAGCAAATGTGAGTGGAAGAAAGGAAAGAACTAGACCAAATGTACCTTTCCATTGTTTAAGATGGATAGATGATCACTCAATAATGTATCAAGGAAACAGCACAATTGGTACCGGATCTTGTCAATTCTCACACCTACACAAGTAAGGCTTATGGCGGAGCTCGGTGAGGATAGTGGCACAAAAATTTAATGCAAAATGTTAGCAAGAGTCAATAATGTTGGAAAAGATTCACAAATTCACAAGTGAAACAAGTAGACCAATAGCAATGGGTGGCACACAGAAACACACACACTGATAGATAAATGGGGTCCTGCAACCAAGTAATGAGCACAAAATGTGGAATCCATGGAAAACGCTCATGTTGCACAACTCAAGAGAGATGCTAGCACGATTGCTCAATAGGCGGATACGACACTTGTGCACAACCTATAAGATGCAAAATGTATGAGCTTTCTATCCCAAGTATGCTATGTGTATGATGTTCCCGGTGTTCTTCTCAAGATGATCCAAGATGATCGGATATGACAATCTTATGTGCAATGTGGTATGATGCTATGGTTCTTGCTCACAAGCTCTTTGCTCTATTTTTGCTTAAAATGTTATTCTTTTTTTCTTTTTTTTTGATATGGCCACTTATGCGAAAGGCACAAACCAAGATATCAATTGTGTATATGCGGGAACGATCTTGTGACACAAGGGATGATATGATGATATCAAGATGATACCAATATGATATGGTATGTATGCAATGGAAGGTACGGATAACTAATGTGCACAAGTAACGTTGCCAGCAATACTCAATGGCTAGTCTCGATAAGCAAGTGATGCAAAATGGGCTAAGGGGTTAACAATGTAATGGCAAGAATGTACAATGAATGGATACCACGATACCAAGGTGATATGGAGGTTATAGTTCTTGCTTACGGTTAGGTTGTCAAAAATGGTGAAGCGGTCGATGTCGAATCCTTGTCGAAGGTGAGCGGCGGTGTCGTCGATGTCGAACCGTTCCTAGGTTTCCGAAACACCCTAGCAAACAGAAAAACCGCAAACTCAAAATCACAAAGGAAAATGTCAAATGGAGGTAGCAGCATGCGTTGGTGGTTCCGAAGTTAGCAAAGCGGAAGTGGTGGTTGATGATGAAGAAACCATTCCTAAGTAGCCGAAACACCTTAGGATACTCAAGTCACCACTCAAGCAACCACAAATGCTAAATGGAGCAAAATGGATTATGTTGCGGAAAGCGATGTTGGTATGGCAGATGATATGGTGGATGGCCCATGCAAAAGTGCCAAAATTTAAAATTATTGATGGAGTCACATGGTGTTGGAACCTATCTAGATGCAAGGGGGATGTCAATAGCTACTCAACGAGCTAAAGAACGTCAAAATCGGACTCCGGGAGTGAAAGTTATGGCCGAAACGGTTTTCGTTAATGAGCTCAAACTGGGAGGTGCGGGTGCCCGGGGTGGAAGGTGCGGGCACCCGGGATGGTCAGCGAGGTTGGGCGGAGAAGATGGCCCGGGGGTCCGGGTGCCCGGGGGTAAGGGGTGCGGGCACCCGGGGTGGTCAACGAGGATGCACGGGGGGTCCGGGTGCCCGGGGGTCGCGGATTTGGGCGGAAATTCGTGGGAAAAGGGGAGAAATTGGTGAATTTTATGGAGGGAAAGGTGGAGATGGACGGGGGAAGGCTAGATCCACTTTAAACCAAGCAAATCCATGGATCAAATCCAACAAAAACTCATCAAACCCACAAATCACAAAAAAATTGGGGCTATTTTTGGCGGGGAATCTTCGAAATTGGGAAAGAACACACAAAATTAGCCTAGAAAACAAAGAGGGGAGGCTCCAGTTTCGTGATCAACGTGGCTCATGATACCAAGATGTTGTAGGGTGGAACCCTAGAGGGAGATCTTTCATGAATTGGAGGGGAAATCCCCAAGAACAAGAAGAACACAAAGGGGGAAAACAAGAGAAACACTCAAATTGACTTGATCCAATCACACATGTGCTAGATCCAATCACACAAAAAGAGATACAAAGGTCGAAATCCAACACAAGAAGATACAAGAGGAAGCTAGTTCATCCCAATCCTATGAGGAGATAGGTCTTGATGATCCTATGATGGGGATCCTTCCCTAGATGGGGTCTTGATATCCACAAGAGGATCTTCTCCCTTAGGAGGTCATGATCTCCATGAGGAGGAAGATGAGCAAAGCTCTCTCTTTGTCTATCCAATACTTTGCTATCCCTCTAAATGAGCTAGGTGGGGGTTACTTATAGTCTAGGGACGAAGTGGGGGTAAAACAAGGGTACATGAGTCATTTGCCCTTAGTGCACGCAGGCACAAACCGAACGTGTCCAGGCACCCGAGGTAAAGGGGTCCGGGCACCTGGAGGGAGACGTGCCAGGTGGGGCTGGGCACCTGGGGTGCAATGGACCGAGCACCCGGTCCGGTCAGGGAGGCCGCGGCCAAGTGGCAGAAGGGACCGGGCACCCGGGGCGGCGGTGAGCCGGCTGGAGGAGGGGGGGTACCCGGGGTTGATGGCCCGGGTACCCAGGGCGGCGGTGCAGCTCCCAGCCGGGGGGCCGGGCACCCGAGGCCAGCTGGCCGGGCACCCGGATTGCTCAGGGGCGCCACCCAGGCCATGGCCGAGCACCTAGGGTGCACAGCGGGCAGGCTCTGGGCGGTGGCCTAAGGCCCGGGCACCCGGGGGCATGGAGGGCCGGGCACCCGGGGGTCCTAGAGCCTCCGTGGCTTCATGCTTCTCGCGTCCTTCTTCCTTCCCTTTCTTCATGGGTGCTTGGGTCTTCCCCCGAGCTTCTTCATGGACTTCTTCTTGGTACCTAAGATTGCATAGAGTTTCCATTTGAGGTAGAATCCGACTCTTGTGTGAATCCGAATGAAACTCGAAGAGGAACGAGTTCACCTCGGTTTTGACGGCGCGTGCGGGAGCTCTTGTCGTCGGTCTTCTCTGTCCTTGCGGTGGTGGTGTGACGTCCATGGTGATGGTCGAGGGATGCTCCACATCATAAACTGTAATTATTTTAAAGCACCTATTCACCCCCCCTCTAGGCGACATCCACGTTCTTTCAACTTTCCTTGCAAGGCTTCTTATGATGTGTATTACCGGGAGGGCCCAGAGATACCTCTCTGATACTCAGAGTGACAAATCCTGATCTTGATCTATGCCAACCTAACAAACACCTTTGGAGATACCTGGAGCATCTTCATAATCACAATGCAATAAAACTGAAGAAAGCAATAGCAATAAAACTGAACGATCATAATGCTAAGCTAACGAATGGGTCTTGTCCATCACATCATTCTCCTAATGATGTGATCCCGTTCATCAAATTACAACACATGTCTATGGTTAGGAAACTTAACTATCTTTGATTAACGAGCTAGTCTAGTAGAGGCTTACTAGGGACACGGTGTTTTGTCTATGTATCTACACATGTATCAAGTTTCTGGTTGATACAATTCTAGCATGAATAATAAACATTTATCATGAATAAGGAAAAATAAAATAACAACTTTATTATTGTCTCTAGGGAATTTTTCCTTCTGTCTCCCACTTGCACTAGAGTCAATAATCTAGATTACATTGTAATGATTCTAACACCCATGGAGTCTTGGTGCTGATCATATTTTTCTCGTGGAAGAGGCTTAGTCAACGGTTCGGCCACATTCAGATCCGTATGTATTTGCCAAATCTCTATGCCTCCCTCCTTGACTAGATCACACATGGATTTGAAGCGTCTCTCGATGTATTTGGTCTTTTTGTGAAATCTGGATTCCTTCGCTAAGGCAATTTCTCCAGTATTGTCACAAAAGATTTTCATTGGACCCGATGCACTAGGTATTACACCTAGATCGGATATGAACTCCTTCATCCAGACTCCTTCATTTGCTGCTTCCGGAGCAGCTATGTACTCCGCCTCACACGTAGATCCCGCCATGACGCTTTGCTTGGAACTGCACCAACCGACAGCTCCACCATTCAATATAAATACGTATTCGGTTTGTCACTTAGAGTCATCTGAATCAGTGTCAAAAATAGCATCGACGTAACCAGTTATGACCAGCTCTTTGTCACCTCCATAAACGAGAAACATATCCTCAGTCCTCTTCAGGTACTTCAGGATATTCTTGACCGCTGTCCAGTGATCCACTCCTGGAGTACTTCAGTACCTCCCTGCTAAACTTATAGCAAGGCACACATAGGGTCTGGTACACAACATAACATACATGATATAACCTATGGCTGAGGCACAGGGAATGACTTTCATTTTCTCTCCATCTTCTGCAGTGGTCAGGCATTGAGTCTGACTCAACTTCACACCTTACAACACGGGCAAGAATCCTTTCTTTGACCGATCCATTTTGAACTTCTTCAAAATTTATCAAGGCTTGTGCTTTGTGAAAGTCCTATTAAGTGTCTTGATCTATCTCTATAGATCTTGATGCCCAATATATAAGCAGCTTCACCGAGGTCTTTCATTGAAAAACTTTTATTCAAGTATCCTTTTATGTTATCCAGAAATTCTACATCATTTCCAATGAACAATATGTCATCCACATATAATATTAGAAACACTACAGATCTCCCACTCACTTTCTTGTAAATACAGGCTTCTCCGTAAGTCTGTATAAAACCATACGCTTTGATCACCTCATCAAAGCATATATTCCAACCCCGAGATGCTTGCACCAGTCCATAGATGGATTGCTGGAGCTTGCACACTTTGTTAGCACCTTTAGGATTGACAAAACCTTCTGGTTGCATCATATACAACTCTTCTTTAAGAAATCCATTAAGGAATGCAGTTTTGACGTCCATTTGCCAGATTTCATAATCATAAAATACGACAATTGCTAACATGATTCGGACAGACTTAATCATCGCTACGTGTGAGAAAGTCTCATTGTAGTCAACTCCTTGAACTTGTCGAAAATCTTTTGCGACAAGTTGAGCTTTATAGACAGTAACATTACCATCAGCGTCAGACTTCTTCTTGAAGATCCATTTATTCTCCATGGGTCGCCGATCATCGGGCAAATCCATCAAAGTCCACACTTTGTTCTCATACATTGATCCAATCTCAGTTTTCATGGCCTCAAGCCATTTATCGGAATCTGGGCTCATCACAACTTCTTCATAGTTTTTAGGTTCATCATGGTCTAGTAACATGACTTCCAGAACAGGATTACCATACCAGTCTGGTGTCGATTGTGTTCTGGTTCACCTACGAGGTTTGGTAGTAACATGATCTTCTCTAGTTGGTGTAGGCATCACGGGAACGGATTTCTCGGATGAGCTACTTTCCAAATGGAGAGAAAGTACAATTACCTCATCAAGTTCTACTTTCCTCCCACTCACTTCTTTCGAGAGAAACTCCTTCTCTAGAAAGGTTCCATTCTTGGCAACAAAGATCTTGCCTTCGGATCTGTGGTAGAAGGTGTACCCAATTGTTTCCTTAGAGTATCCAATGAAGACACACTTGTTCGATTTGGGTTTGATCTTATCAGGCTGAAGCCTTTTGACATAAGTGTCGCAACCCCAAACTTTAAGAAACGACAGCTTAGGTTTATTGCCAAACCAAAGTTCATACGGTGTCATCTCAATGGATTTAGATAGTGCCCTATTTAACGTGAATGCAGTTGTCTCTAATTCATAGCCCCAAAACGATAGTGATAAATCGGTAAGAGACATCATAGATCACACCATATCTAATAAAGTACGATTACGCTATGATGTTCCAAGTGGCATTAGTTGTGAAACTATTCCAGATTGCTTTAAATGAAGGCCAAACTCGTAACTTAAATATTCGCCTCTGCGATCAGATTGTAGAAACTTTATTTTATTGTTACGATGATTCTCCACTTTACTCTGAAATTCATTGAACTTTTCAAATGTTTCTGACTTGTGTTTCATTAAGTAGATATACCCATATCTGCTCAAATCATCTGTGAAGGTCAGAAAATAACAATAGCCGCCGCGAGCCTCAACACTCATTGAACCGCATACATCGGTATGTATTATTTCCAATAATTCATTGGCTCACTCCATTGTTCCGGAGAACGGAGTTTTAGTCATATTGCCCATGAGGCATGGTTCGCAAGTATCAAATCATTCATAATCAAGTGGTTCCAAAAGTCCATCTGCGTGGAGTTTCTTCATGCGTTTTAAACCAATATGACCTAAACAACAGTGCCACAAATATGTTGCACTATAATTATCAACTTTGCATCTTTTGGCATCAATATTATGAATATGTGTATCACCACAATCGAGATTCAATAGAAATAGACCACTCTTCAAGGGTGCATGACCATAAAAGATATTACTCATATAAATAGAACACACATTATTCTCTAATTTAAATGAATAATTGTCTCGCACTAAACAAGATCCAGATATAATGTTGATGCTCAAGCTGGCACCAAATAACAATTATTCAGGTGTAAAACTAATCCCGAAGGTAGATGTAGAGGTAGCGTGCCGATGACGATCACATCGACCTTGGAACCATTCCCGACATGCATCATCACCTTGTCCTTATCCAATCTTCATTTAATTCGTAGTCCTTGTTTCGAGTTACAAATATGAGCAACCGAACCGGTATCAAATACCCAGGCACCACTATGGGCATTAGTAAGGTACACATCAATAACATGTATATCAAATATACCTTTGTTCACTTTGCCATCCTTCTTATCCGCCAAATACTTGGGGCAGTTCCTCTTCTAGTGACCGGTCCCTTTGGAGTAGAAGCACTCAGTTTCAGGCTTAGGTCCAATTTTGGGCTTCTTCCCAGGAGTGGCAACTTGCTTGCCATTCTTTTTGAAGTTCCCCTTCTTTCCCTTGCCCTTTTTCTTGAAACTAGTGGTCTTGTTAACCATCAAAAGTTGATGCTCCTTCTTGATTTTTAACTCCACAGCTTAGAGCATTGCGAAGAGCTCGGGAATAGTCTTCTCCATCCCTTGCATACTATAGTTCATCATGAAGCCTTTATAGCTTGGTGGCAGTGATTGGAGAACTCTGTCAATAACACTATCATCTAGAAGATTAACTCCCAGCTGAGTCAAGTGATTATACCCATACATTTTGAGTATGTGTTCACTAATAGAATTGTTCTCCTCCATCTTGCGGCTATAGAACTTGTTGGAGACTTCATATCTCCCAACTCGGGCATTTGCTTGAAATATTAACTTCAACTCTTGGAACATCTCATATGCTCCATGACATTCAAAACATCTTTGAAGCCCTGATTCTAAGCCGTAAAGCACGGCACACTGAACTATCGAGTAGTCATCAACACGCAACTGGCAGGCATTCACAACGTCTGCAATTGCTGGAGGGGTGGTACAACTAGCGGTGCATCAAGGACATAATTCTTCTGTGCAACAATGAGGATAATCTTGAAGTTATGGACCCAGTCTGTGTAGTTGCTACCATCATCTTTCAACTTAGCTTTCTCTAGGAACGCATTAAAATTCAAAGGAACGGTAGCACGGGCCATTGATCTACAACATAGATATGCAAAAACTATCAGGACTAAGTTCATGATAAATTAAGTTGAATTAATCATATTACTTAGGAACTCCTACTTAGATTGACATCCCTCAAGTCATCTAAATGATACGTGATCCAGATCAACTAAACCATGTCCGATCATCACTTGAGATGGAGTAGTCATCAATGCTGAACATCTCTATGTTGATCATATCTACTATATGATTCACGTTTAACCTTTCGGTCTCTAGTGTTCCGAGGCCATGTCTGTACATGCTAGGCTCGTCAAGTTTAACCCGACTATTTCGCATGTGCAAAACTGTCTTGCACCCGTTGTATGTGAA
The DNA here is from genome assembly GCF_018294505.1 of Triticum aestivum. Taxonomy (NCBI): domain Eukaryota; kingdom Viridiplantae; phylum Streptophyta; class Magnoliopsida; order Poales; family Poaceae; genus Triticum; species Triticum aestivum. Next base: position 716,126,037 of record NC_057813.1, read on the forward strand.
CATAGAGCCTATTGCTACGTCTTGAGCATTCGTTGGTTTTCCTTAAAGAGGAAAGGGTGATGCAGCACAGTAGCGTAAGTATTCCCTCAGTTTTTGAAAACCAAGGTATCAATCCAGTAGGAGGCTCCTCACAAGTCCCACGAACCTACACAAACAAACAAAGAACTCGCAACCAACGCGATAAAGGGGTTGTCAATCCCTTCACGGCCACTCACGAAAGTGAGATCTGATAGAGATAATATGATAAGATAAATATATTTTTGGTATTTTATGATATAGATTGGAAAAGTAAAGATGAAAATAAAAGTAGATTGAAAGCGTATATGATAAAAGATAGACCCGGGGGCCATAGGTTTCACTAGAGGCTTCTCTCAAGATAGCATAAGTATTACGGTGGGTGAACAAATTACTGTCGAGCAATTGATAGAAAAGCGAATAATTATGAGATTATCTAGGCATGATCATGTTTATAGGCATCGCGTCCGTGACAAGTAGACCGACTCCTGCCTGCATCTACTACTATTACTCCACACATCGACCGCTATCCAGCATGCATCTAGAGTATTAAGTTCATAAGAACAGAGTGGCGCTCTAAGAAAGATGACATGATGTAGAGGGATAAACTCATGCAATATGACATAAACCCCATCTTTTTATCCTCGATGGCAACAATACAATACGTACCTTGCTGCCCTTGCTGTCACTGGGAAAGGACACCGCAAGATTGAACCCAAAGCTAAGCACTTCTCCCATGGCAAGAAAGATCAATCTAGTAGGCCAAACCAAACCGATAATTCGAAGAGACTTGCAAAGATAACTCAATCACACATAAAAGAATTCAGAATAGATTCAAATATCTCTCATAGATAAACTTGATCATAAACGCACAATTCATCGGATCTCGACAAACACACCGCAAAAAGAGTTACATCGAATAGATCTCCACAAGAGAGGGGGAGAACATGGTATTGAGATCCAAAAAGAGAGAAGAAGCCATATAGGTAATAACTATGGACCCGAAGGTCTGTGGTAAACTACACACAACTCATCGGAAGGGCTATGGTGTTGATGTAGAAGCCCTCCGTGGTGGATTCCCCCTCCGGCAGAGTGCCGGCAACGGCTCCAAGATGGGATCTCGCGGGTACAGAAGGTTACGGTGGCGGAAATATTTCTTCGGGGGCTCCCCTGATGGTTTCGGGGTATATGGGTATATATAGGAGGAAGAAGTACGCCGGGGGATGCCCGAGGGTCCCACGAGTCAAGGGGGCGCGCCCTATAGGGGGGGGCCTCCACCCTCGCGGCCCCCTCGGGAGCTTCTTGACTCGCAATCCAAGTCCTCTAGATCACGTTCGTTCCAAAAATCACGCTCTCGAAGGTTTCAATCTGTTTGGACTCCGTTTGATATTCCTTTTCTTTGATATACTGAAATAAGCAAAAAAAACAGCAATACGGGTTGGGCCTCCGGTTAGTAGGTTAGTCCCAAAAATGGTATAAAAGTGTAAAGTAAAGCCCATAAACATCCAAAACAGGTAATATAATACCATGGAACAATCAAAAATTATAGATACGTTGGAGACGTATCAAGCATCCCCAAGCTTAAATCCTGCTCGTCCTCGAGTAGGTAAATGATAAAAACAAATTTTTTGATGTGGAATGCTACCTAGCATAATTCTCAATGTCTTTCTCTTTATTGTGGCATGAATGTTCAGATCCAAATGATTCAAAATAAAAGTTCATATTGACATAAGAAATAGTAATACTTCAAGCATACTAAGAAATCAATCATGTCTTCTCAAAATAACATGGCTAAAGAAAGTTATCCCTACAGAATCGTATAGTCTGGCTATTGCTCTATCTTCATCACACAAAGTATTTAATCATGCACAACCCCGATGAAAAGCCAAGCAATTGTTTCATACTTTAGTAATCTCAAACTTTTTCAATTTTTCACGCAATAATGAGCGTGAGCCATGGACATATCACTATATGTGGAATAGAAGGGTGGTTGTGGATAAGACATAAAGGAGAAGATAGTCTCACATCAACTAGGCGTATCAACGGGCTATGGAGATGCCCATTAAAAGATATCAATGTGAGTGAGTAGGGATTGCCATGCAACAGATGCACTAGAGCTATAAATGTATGAAAGCTCAACAAAAGAAACTAAGTAGGTGTGCATCCAACTTGCTTGCTCACGAAGACCTAGGGCATTTTTGAGGAAGCCCATCATTGGAATATACAAGCCAAGTTCTATAATGAAAAATCCCCACTAGTATATGAAAGTGACACCATAAGAGACTCTATATCATGAAGACCATGGTGCTATTTTGAAGCACAAGTGTGGAAAAAGAGATAGTAGCATTGTACCTTCTCTCTTTTTCTCTCATTATCTTTTTTCTTTTTTTCTTTTCTTTCTTTCTTTCTTTTTTTTCTTTTTTTTTCTTTTTGGTGGGCTTCTTTGGCCTCTTTTATTTTTATAAAGTCCGAAGTCTCATCCCGACTTGTGGGGGAATCATAGTCTTCATCATTCTTTCCTCACTGGGACAATGCTCTAATAATGAAGATCATCACACTTTTATTTATTTACAACTGAAGATTACAACTCGATACTTAGAACAAGATATGACTATATATAGATGCCTCCAGCGGTGTACCGGGATATGCAATGAATCAAGAGTGACATGTATGAAAACTAATGAGCTGGCCTTGCCACAAATACGATGTCAATTACATGATCATGCAAAGAGCAATATGACAATGATGATGCGTGTCATAATAAACGGAACAGTGGAAAGTTGCATGGCAATATATCTCGGAATGGATATGGAAATGCCATAATAGGTAGGTATGGTGGCTATTTTGAGGGAGGATTATGGTGGGTGTATGGTACTGGCGAAAGTTGCGCGGCACAAGAGAGGCTAGCAATGGTGGAAGGGTGAGAGTGCGTATAATCCATGGACTCAACATTAGTCATAAAGAACTCATATACTTATTGCAAAAATCTACAAGTCATTGAAAACAAAGTACTACGCGCATGCTCCTAGGGGAATAGATTGGTAGGAAAAGATCATCGCTCGTCCCCGACCGCCACTCATAAGGAAGACAATCAATAAATAAAATTATGCTCCAACTTCATCATAAAGCGGTTCACCATACGTGCATGCTACAGGAATCACAAACTTCAACACAAGTATTCTTTAAATTCACAATTACCCAACTATCATGATTCTAATATCAACACCTCTATATCTCAAAACAATTATCAAGTATCAAGTTGATCATAGCATCCAATTCACTTTCTATGATAGTTTTTATTATACCCAACTTGGATGCCCATCATTCTAGGACCAATTTTATAACCATAGCAAATATCATGCTGTTCTAAGAGACTCTAAAAATAATATAAGTGAAGCATGAGACATCAACAAGTTATTTAAAATTAAGCCACCGCCATGCTCTAAAAGATATAAGTGAAGCACTAGAGCAAAAGTTATCTAGCTCAAAAAGATATAAGTGAAGCACATGGAATATTCTAATAAATTTCAATCAAGTGGTCTTCTCCCAAAAGGTGTGTACAGCAAGGATGATTGTGGTAAACTAACAAGAAAAGATTCATATCATACATGCGCTCCAAGCAAAACATATATCATGTAGCGAATAAATATAGCTCCAAGTAAAGTTACCAATGAACAAAGACGAAAGAGGGGATGCCTTCTGGGGGCATCCCCAAGCTTTGGCTTTTGGCTATTCTTGAATATCTTGGGGTGCCATGGGCATCCCCAAGAGTAGGCTCTTGCCACTCCTTATTCCATAGTCCATCAAATCTTTACCCAAAACTTGAAAACTTCACAACACAAAACTCAACAGGAAATCTCATAAGCTTCGTTAGTGAAAGAAAGAAAAACCACCACATAAGGTACTGTAATGAACTCATTATTAATTTATATTGGTGTTAAACCTAATGTATTCCAAGTTCTCTATGGTTCATGCCCTTACATACTAGCCATAGATGCATCAAAATAAGCAAACAACACACGAAAGGCAGAATCTGTCAAAAACAGAACAGTCTGTAGCAATCTGTAACTTTCGGTTACTTCTGGAACTCGAAAAATCCTACAAAAATAGTACGTACTAAACAATTTGTCTATTGATCTACAGCAAAAAGAATCAACGCAAAAGCACGTTTCTGTGATTTATTGAATTTTTTTCTCGTGAGCGCAAAGTTTCTGTTTTTCAGCAGAATCAAATTAACTCATATCATAGGTTATCCTATAGGTTCTACTTGGCACAAACACTAAATAAAACAAGAAAACACATCTAAACAGAAAGTAGATGAAAAATTTGTTACTAAACAGGAAAAAAAAAACAAAAAACACAAATAAAATTGGGTTGCCTCCCAACTAGCGCTATTGTTTAACGCCCCAAGCTAGGCATAAAAGCAAGGATAGATCTAACTAGTGCCATCTTTGGCACTTGATTCATAAGTAGGTCGCATGATAGATTCATAAGGTAATTTGATTTTATTTCTTGGAAAGTGTTCCATGCCTTTCCTTAATGGAAATTGGAATCTAATATTCCCTTCCTTCATATCAATAATCGCACCAATAGTTCTAAGGAAAGGTCTACCAAGAATAATAGGGCAAGGAAGATTGCAATCTATATCAAGAACGATAAAATCTACGGGCACCAAATTTATATTTGCAACAATGAAAACATAATTGAACCTTCCCATTGGATTTTTAATGGTGGAATCCGTAACATGCAAATTTAAAGAGGAATCATCAAGATCATGGAAGCCTAGAATATCACATAAAGTTTTTGGAATCGTGGAAACACTAGCACCCAAATCACATAAAGCAAAACACTCATAATATTTAATTTTAATCTTTATAGTAGGTTCCCACTCATCATTAAGTTTTCTAGGTATAGAAACTTCGAAATTAAGTTTTTCATCAAAAGATTGCATCAAGGCGTCAACAATATGTTTGGTAAAGGCTTTATTTTGACTATAAGCATGAGGAGAATTAACAACGGATTGCAACAAGGAAATACAACTTTCTAAAGAACAATTATCATAATTAAATTCCTTGAAATCCAAGATAGTGGGTTCAATGCTATTTAAAGTCTTGACCTCTCCAATCCCACTTTTACCAAATTTAGCATCAAGATCTAAAAACTCCAAATTATCGGAACGCTTTTTAACCAAAGTTGATTCACTTCCAGTCCCATTATTATCAAGATTAATATTGCAAAACAAAGATCTAATAGGGGACACATCAATAACTTTAAGATCTTCATCATTAATTTCATGGAATCTAGCGGCAATCTTTCTTAGCACGCAATCTTTCTTAGCACGCTTTAACAAAGCAATCTTTCTTAGCACGCAATCTAGCGGTTCTTTCTTTGCACTCGTCAATGGAACTTCTCATAGCTTTGAGAGACTCATTGATATCATGCTTAGGAGGAGTAGATCTAAGTTTCAAAGAATCAACATCAAGCGAAAGTCTATCAACGTTCCTAGCCAAATCATCAACTTTAAGCAATTTTTCTTCAAGCAAGGCATTAAAATTCTTTTGAGAGATCATAAATTCTTTCACACTATTTTCAAAATCAGAGGGCATCTTATTAAAATTACCATAAGAATTATTGTAGGAATTTCCATAATTATTAGAGGATTACTAGGGAACGGTCTAGAATTAAAGTTTCCTCTATAAGCATTGTTACCAAAATTATTCCTACCAACAAAATTCACATCCATAGATTCATTATTATTCTCAATCAAGGTAGATAAAGGCATATCATTGGGATCAATAGAAGCACTCTTAGTAGCAAACAATCTCATAAGTTCATCCATCTTTCCACTCAAAACATTAATTTCTTCTATAGCATGCACTTTTTTATTAGTAGATCGTTCGGTGTGCCATTGAGAATAATTAGCCATGATATTATGAAGGAGTTTTGTAGCTTCTCCTAAGGTGATTTCCATAAAGGTGCCTCCCGCACCGAATCTAAAAGATTTCTATAAGCAAAATTCAATCCGGCATAAAAATTTGGTATGATCATCCATAAATTCAAACCATGAGTAGGGCAATTGTGAATCATTAATTTCATTATTTCCCAAGATTTGGCAACATGCTCATGATCAAGTTGTTTAAAATTCATAATATCGTTCCTAAGCGAGATGACCTTAGCGGGAGGAAAATACTTAGAGATAAAAGCATCTTTACACTTGTTCCAAGAATCAATACTATTTTTAGGCAAAGACAAAAACCAAACTTTAGCACGATCTCTAAGTGAAAATGGAAATAACTTCAATTTAACAATATCATTATCCGTATCTTTTTTCTTTTGCATCTCACACAAATCAACAAAGTTGTTTAGATGGGTAACGACATCTTCACTATGAAGGCAGGAGAATTGATCTCTCGTAACAAGATTCAGCAAAGCAGTATTGATTTCACAAGACTCAACATCATTAAGAGGAGCAATCGGAGTACTAAGGAAATCATTATTATTGGTATTGGAGAAATTACACAATTTGGTATTATCTTGCGCCATGGCGATAAGTAATCCAACACACAAGCAAACAGAAAAAGGCAAGCAAAAGAGAGAGGAGAAGAAGGCAAGCGGAAAAGAGAGGAGATTGGGAAAGAGATGGCAAATAAAACGGCAAGGGTGAAGTGGGGGAGAGGAAAATGAGAGGCAAATGGCAAATAATGTAAATGCGAGGGAGATGAGTTTGTGATGGGTACTTGGTATGTCTTCACTTGAGCGAAGACCTCACTGGCAACGACACCAGAAATCCTTCTTGCTACATCTTGAGCTTGCGTTGGTTTTCCTTCAAGAGGAAAGGGTGATGCAGCACAGTAGCGTAAGTATTTCCCTCAGTTTTTGAGAACCAAGGTATCAATCCAGTAGGAGGCTCCTCACAAGTCCCACGAACCTACACAAACAAACAAAGAACTCACAACCAACGAGATAAAGGGGTTGTCAATTCCTTCATGGCCACTTGCGAAAGTGAGATCTGATAGAGATAATATGATAAGATAAATATATTTTTGGTATTTTATGATATAGATTGGAAAAGTAAAGATGCAAATAAAAGTAGATTGAAAGCGTATATGATGAAAGATAGACCCGGGGGCCATAGGTTTCACTAGAGGCTTCTCTCAAGATAGCATAAGTATTACGGTCGGTGAACAAATTACTGTCGAGCAATTGATAGAAAAGCGAATAATTATGAGATTATCTAGGCATGATCATGTATATAGGCATCACGTCCGTGACAAGTAGACCGACTCCTGCCTGCATCTACTACTATTACTCCACACATCGACCGCTATCCAGCATGCATCTAGAGTATTAAGTTCATAAGAATAGAGTAACGCTTTAAGAAAGATGACATGATGTAGAGGGATAAACTCATGCAATATGATATAAACCTCATCTTTTTATCCTCAATGGCAACAATACAATACATGCCTTGCTGCCCCTGCTGTCATTGGGAAAGGACACCGCAAGATTGAACCCAAAGCTAAGCACTTCTCCCATGGCAAGAAAGATCAATCTAGTAGGCCAAACCAAACTGATAATTCGAAGAGACTTGCAAAGATAACTCAATCACACATAAAAGAATTCAGAATAGATTCAAATATCTCTCATAGATAAACTTGATCATAAACCTACAATTCATCGGATCTCGACAAACACACCGCAAAAAGAGTTACATCGAATAGATCTCCACAAGAGAGGGGGAGAACATGGTATTGAGATCCAAAAAGAGAGAAGAAGCCATCTAGCTAATAACTATGGACCCGAAGGTCTGTGGTAAACTACTCACAACTCATCGGAAGGGCTATGGTGTTGATGTAGAAGCCCTCCGTGGTGGATTCCCCCTCCAGCAGAGTGCCGGCGACGGCTCCAAGATGGGATCTCGTGGATACAGAAGGTTACGGTGGCGGAAATATTTCTTCGGTGGCTCCCCTGATGGTTTCGGGGTATATGGGTATATATAGGAGGAAGAGGTACGTCGGTGGATGCCCGAGGGGCCCACAAGACAAGGGGGCGCGCCCTATAGGGGGGGCGCCTTCCACCCTCGTGCCCCCCTCGGGACCTTCTTGACTTGCACTCCAAGTCCTCTAGATCACGTTCGTCCCAAAAATCACGCTCCCGAGGGTTTCATTCCGTTTGGACTTCGTTTGATATTCCTTTTCTTTGATATACTGAAATGGGAAAAAAAATCAGCAATACGGGCTGGGCTTCCGATTAGTAGGTTAGTCCCGAAAATGATATAAAAGTGTAAAGTAAAGCCCATAAACATCCAAACCAGGTAATATAATAGCATGGAACAATAAAAAATTATAGATACGTTGGAGACGTATCACCTATCACGCCCAATCATCAAATGGTGTCTCAGCACGAAGAACTGTCAGAACGGTGCATACTTAGGGAGAACACTTATACCTTGAAATTTTAGTTAAGGGATCATCTTATAATGCTACAGCCGTAATAAGCAAAATAAGATGCATAAATGCTAAACATGACATGCAATCAAAATATGTGACATGATATGGCCATCATCATCTTGTGCTTTTGATCTCCATCTCCAAAGCATCGTCATGATCTCCATCGTCACCGGCTTGACACCCTGATCATCATTGCAGCGTCGTGGTCGTCTCGCCAACTATTGCTTCTACAACTATCGCTACCATTTAGTGATAAAGTAAAGAAATTTACATTTCATACAATAAAGCAACAACCATAAGGCTCCTGCCAGTTGTCGATAACTTTTACGAAACATGATCATCTCATACAACAACATATATCACATCTTGTCTTGACCATATCACATTACAAGCATGCCCTGCAAAACAAGTTAGATGCCCTCTACTTTGTTGTTGCAAGTTTTACGTGGCTGCTACGGGCTTCTAGCAAGAACCGTTCTTACCTACGGCAAAAAAACACAACGGTGATTTATCAAGTTTGCTGTTTTAACCTCCAACAAGGACCGGCCGCAGTCAAATTTGATTCAACTAAAGTAGGAGAAACAAACTTCAGCCAACCACCTTTATGAAAAACTAGTTGCATGTCTGTCGGTGAAACCGGTCTCATGAACGTGGTCATGTAAGCAAACACTAAATATCATAGGTTATCCTATAGGTTCTACTTGGCACAAACACTAAATAAAACAAGAAAACACATCTAAACAGAAAGTAGATGAAAAATTTGTTACTAAACAGGAAAAAAACAAAAAACACAAATAAAATTGGGTTGCCTCCCAACTAGCGCTATTGTTTAACGCCCCAAGCTAGGCATAAAAGCAAGGATAGATCTAACTAGTGCCATCTTTGGCACTTGATTCATAAGTAGGTCGCATGATAGATTCATAAGGTAATTTGATTTTATTTCTTGGAAAGTGTTCCATGCCTTTCCTTCATGGAAATTGGAATCTAATATTCCCTTCCTTCATACCAATAATCGCGCCAATAGTTCTAAGGAAAGGTCTACCAAGAATAATAGGGCAAGGAAGATTGCAATCTATATCAAGAACGATAAAATCTACGGGCACCAAATTTATATTTGCAACAATGAAAACATAATTGAACCTTCCCATTGGATTTTTAATGGTGGAATCCGTAACATGCAAATTTAAAGAGGAATCATCAAGATCATGGAAGCCTAGAATATCACATAAAGTTTTTGGAATCGTGGAAACACTAGCACCCAAATCACATAAAGCAAAACACTCATAATATTTAATTTTAATCTTTATAGTAGGTTCCCACTCATCATTAAGTTTTCTAGGTATAGAAACTTCGAAATTAAGTTTTTCATCAAAAGATTGCATCAAGGCGTCAACAATATGTTTGGTAAAGGCTTTATTTTGACTATAAGCATGAGGAGAATTAACAACGGATTGCAACAAGGAAATACAACTTTCTAAAGAACAATTATCATAATTAAATTCCTTGAAATCCAAGATAGTGGGTTCAATGCTATTTAAAGTCTTGACCTCTCCAATCCCACTTTTACCAAATTTAGCATCAAGATCTAAAAACTCCAAATTATCGGAACGCTTTTTAACCAAAGTTGATTCACTTCCAGTCCCATTATTATCAAGATTAATATTGCAAAACAAAGATCTAATAGGGGACACATCAATAACTTTAAGATCTTCATCATTAATTTCATGGAATCTAGCGGCAATCTTTCTTAGCACGCAATCTTTCTTAGCACGCTTTAACAAAGCAATCTTTCTTAGCACGCAATCTAGCGGTTCTTTCTTTGCACTCGTCAATGGAACTTCTCATAGCTTTGAGAGACTCATTGATATCATGCTTAGGAGGAGTAGATCTAAGTTTCAAAGAATCAACATCAAGCGAAAGTCTATCAACGTTCCTAGCCAAATCATCAACTTTAAGCAATTTTTCTTCAAGCAAGGCATTAAAATTCTTTTGAGAGATCATAAATTCTTTCACACTATTTTCAAAATCAGAGGGCATCTTATTAAAATTACCATAAGTATTATTGTAGGAATTTCCATAATTATTTGAGGGATTACTAGGGAACGGTCTAGAATTAAAGTTTCCTCTATAAGCATTGTTACCAAAATTATTCCTACCAACAAAATTCACATCCATAGATTCATTATTATTCTCAATCAAGGTAGATAAAGGCATATCATTGGGATTAATAGAAGCACTCTTAGTAGCAAACAATCTCATAAGTTCATCCATCTTTCCACTCAAAACATTAATTTCTTCTATAGCATGCACTTTTTTATTAGTAGATCGTTCGGTGTGCCATTGAGAATAATTAGCCATGATATTATGAAGGAGTTTTGTAGCTTCTCCTAAGGTGATTTCCATAAAGGTGCCTCCCGCACCGAATCTAAAAGATTTCTATAAGCAAAATTCAATCCGGCATAAAAATTTGGTATGATCATCCATAAATTCAAACCATGAGTAGGGCAATTGTGAATCATTAATTTCATTATTTCCCAAGATTTGGCAACATGCTCATGATCAAGTTGTTTAAAATTCATAATATCGTTCCTAAGCGAGATGACCTTAGCGGGAGGAAAATACTTAGAGATAAAAGCATCTTTACACTTGTTCCAAGAATCAATACTATTTTTAGGCAAAGACAAAAACCAAACTTTAGCACGATCTCTAAGTGAAAATGGAAATAACTTCAATTTAACAATATCATTATCCGTATCTTTTTTCTTTTGCATCTCACACAAATCAACAAAGTTGTTTAGATGGGTAACGACATCTTCACTATGAAGGCAGGAGAATTGATCTCTCGTAACAAGATTCAGCAAAGCAGTATTGATTTCACAAGACTCAACATCATTAAGAGGAGCAATCGGAGTACTAAGGAAATCATTATTATTGGTATTGGAGAAATTACACAATTTGGTATTATCTTGCGCCATGGCGATAAGTAATCCAACACACAAGCAAACAGAAAAAGGCAAGCAAAAGAGAGAGGAGAAGAAGGCAAGCGGAAAAGAGAGGAGATTGGGAAAGAGATGGCAAATAAAACGGCAAGGGTGAAGTGGGGGAGAGGAAAATGAGAGGCAAATGGCAAATAATGTAAATGCGAGGGAGATGAGTTTGTGATGGGTACTTGGTATGTCTTCACTTGAGCGAAGACCTCACTGGCAACGACACCAGAAATCCTTCTTGCTACATCTTGAGCTTGCGTTGGTTTTCCTTCAAGAGGAAAGGGTGATGCAGCACAGTAGCGTAAGTATTTCCCTCAGTTTTTGAGAACCAAGGTATCAATCCAGTAGGAGGCTCCTCACAAGTCCCACGAACCTACACAAACAAACAAAGAACTCACAACCAACGAGATAAAGGGGTTGTCAATTCCTTCATGGCCACTTGCGAAAGCGAGATCTGATAGAGATAATATGATAGGATAAATATATTTTTGGTATTTTATGATATAGATTGGAAAAGTAAAGATGCAAATAAAAGTAGATTGAAAGCGTATATGATGAAAGATAGACCCGGGGGCCATAGGTTTCACTAGAGGCTTCTCTCAAGATAGCATAAGTATTACGGTCGGTGAACAAATTATTGTCGAGCAACTGATAGAAAAGCGAATAATTATGAGATTATCTAGGCATGATCATGCATATAGGCATCACATCCGTGACAAGTAGACCGACTCCTGCCTGCATCTACTACTATTACTCCACACATCGACCGCTATCCAGCATGCATCTAGAGTATTAAGTTCATAAGAATAGAGTAACGCTTTAAGAAAGATGACATGATGTAGAGGGATAAACTCATGCAATATGATATAAACCTCATCTTTTTATCCTCAATGGCAACAATACAATACATGCCTTGCTGCCCCTGCTGTCATTGGGAAAGGACACCGCAAGATTGAACCCAAAGCTAAGCACTTCTCCCATGGTAAGAAAGATCAATCTAGTAGGCCAAACCAAACCGATAATTCGAAGAGACTTGCAAAGATAACTCAATCACACATAAAAGAATTCAGAATAGATTCAAATATCTCTCATAGATAAACTTGATCATAAACCTACAATTCATCGGATCTCGACAAACACACCGCAAAAAGAGTTACATCGAATAGATCTCCACAAGAGAGGGGGAGAACATGGTATTGAGATCCAAAAAGAGAGAAGAAGCCATCTAGCTAATAACTATGGACCCGAAGGTCTGTGGTAAACTACTCACAACTCATCGGAAGGGCTATGGTGTTGATGTAGAAGCCCTCCGCGGTGGATTCCCCCTCCAGCAGAGTGCCGGCGACGGCTCCAAGATGGGATCTCGTGGATACAGAAGGTTACGGTGGTGGAAATATTTCTTCGGTGGCTCCCCTGATGGTTTCGGGGTATATGGGTATATATAGGAGGAAGAGGTACGTCGGTGGATGCCGAGGGGCCCACAAGACAAGGGGGCGCGCCCTATAGGGGGGGCGCCTTCCACCCTCGTGCCCCCCTCGGGACCTTCTTGACTTGCACTCCAAGTCCTCTAGATCACGTTCGTCCCAAAAATCACGCTCCCGAGGGTTTCATTCCGTTTGGACTTCGTTTGATATTCCTTTTCTTTGATATACTGAAATGGGAAAAAAATCAGCAATACGGGCTGGGCTTCCGATTAGTAGGTTAGTCCCGAAAATGATATAAAAGTGTAAAGTAAAGCCCATAAACATCCAAACCAGGTAATATAATAGCATGGAACAATAAAAAATTATAGATACGTTGGAGACGTATCACCTATCACGCCCAATCATCAAATGGTGTCTCAGCACGAAGAACTGTCAGAACGGTGCATACTTAGGGAGAACACTTATACCTTGAAATTTTAGTTAAGGGATCATCTTATAATGCTACAGCCGTAATAAGCCAAATAAGATGCATAAATGCTAAACATGACATGCAATCAAAATATGTGACATGATATGGCCATCATCATCTTGTGCTTTTGATCTCCATCTCCAAAGCATCATCATGATCTCCATCGTCACCGGCTTGACACCCTGATCATCATTGCAGCGTCGTGGTCGTCTCGCCAACTATTGCTTCTACAACTATCGCTACCATTTAGTGATAAAGTAAAGCAATTTACATTTCATACAATAAAGCAACAACCATAAGGCTCCTGCCAGTTGTCGATAACTTTTACGAAACATGATCATCTCATACAACAACATATATCACATCTTGTCTTGACCATATCACATTACAAGCATGCCCTGCAAAACAAGTTAGATGCCCTCTACTTTGTTGTTGCAAGTTTTACGTGGCTGCTACGGGCTTCTAGCAAGAACCGTTCTTACCTACGGCAAAAAAACACAACGGTGATTTATCAAGTTTGCTGTTTTAACCTCCAACAAGGACCGGCCGCAGTCAAATTTGATTCAACTAAAGTAGGAGAAACAAACTTCAGCCAACCACCTTTATGAAAAACTAGTTGCATGTCTGTCGGTAGAACCGGTCTCATGAACGTGGTCATGTAAGCAAGTGCGGATCCAGCCCAGCCCAGCGCCCCGGGCCTCCTTTTGTATAGTGTAGTAGTTGCTATAGTATTTTCGCAACATCCCACAAAGAAAATGGGCCTCATGCCCCGAGCCTGGGCCCCCCGTCCTGGGGCCTAGATCCTCCACTGCATGTAAGGTTGGTCCGGGCCGCTTCATCCAACAATACTGCCGAATTAAAATAAGACATAGATGGTAAGCAGTATGACGATCACCACCCACAACTCTTCCATATCATCTACGCATAAACCTAGCTCGGATGCCACTGTTGGCAAGTGTAGCATGCAATTTAAAAAAATTACTACGCTCACACAAGATCTATCTAGGAGATGCATAGCAACGAGAGAGGGAGAGTATGTCTACGTACCCTCATAGACCGAAGCGGAAGCGTTTGACAACACGGTTGATGTAGTCGACTTCTTCTCGTCCCGACCGATCAAGCACCGAATGTACGACACCTCCGAGTTCTGCACACGTTCAGCTCAATGACATCCCTCGAACTCTTGATCCAGCAAAGTGTTGAGGAAGTATATGAGTTATGTCAGCACGACGGCATGGTGATGGTGATGGTGAAGTGATCCACGCAGAACCTTGCCTAAGCACTACGAGGATATGACCGAGGGTGTAATCTGTGGAGGGAGGCGCCACACATGGCTAACAGATGTTGTTTTTGTTTCTAGGCACCCCCTCCCCATGTATATATAGGTGGGAGAGGGAGGGGAGCAGCAGGGATGCCCCAAGTAGGAAGAATCCTACTTGGGAGCCTCCCCAAATTCGGCGTGCCCATTTTACTTATTCAACGGAGGGGAAAGGAAGGAGGGGAGGAGGGAAGGAAGGGGGAGGTCAAATCCCTACCCTTCCTTTCTCTCTTCCCCTCTTTCCTTCCGCTCAGGAGCGGCCTATATGGGGGGCGTAGCATCCCCTGCTGCCTGTTGTGTTTCCTCTCTTGGCCCATTAGGCCCATATCTTTGCTGGGGGATGCCCGGAACCCCTTCCCATGACCCTATATGTACCCGGTACCCTTCGGAACACTTCCGGTGTCCGAATACTATCGTACAATATATCAATCTTTACCTCTCAAGCATTTTGAGACTCCTCGTCATGTCCGTGATCTCATCCGGGACTCCGAACAACATTCGGTCACCATATCACATAACTCATATAATACAAAATCATCATCGACCGTTAAGCTTGTGGACCCTACGGGTTCGGGAACTAAGTAGACATGACCGAGACACCTCTCCGGTCAATAACCAATAGCGGAACATGGTTGCTCATATTGGCTCCTACGTATTCTATGAAGATCTTTATCGGTCGAACCATAATGACAACATACGTTATTCCCCTTGTCATTGGTATGGTACTTGCCCGAGATTCGATCGGCGGTATCTTCATACCTAGTTCAATCTCATTACTGGCAAGTCTCTTTACTCGTTCCGTAATACATCATCCCGCAACTAACTCATTAGTCACTTTGCTTGCAAGGCTTCTTATGATGTGTATTACCGAGAGGGCCCAGAGATACCTCTCCGATACTCGGAGTGACAAATCCTAATCTTGATCTATGCCTACCCAACAAACACCTTCGGAGATACCTGTAGAGCATATTTATAATCACCCAGTTACATTGTGACATTTGATAGCACACAAGGTATTCCTCCGATATCTAGGAGTTGCATAATCTCCTAGTCAAAGGAATATGTACATGACATGAAGAAAGCAATAGCAATAAAATTGAACGATCATAATGCTAAGCTAACGAATGGGTCTTGTCCATCACATCATTCTCCTAATGCTATGACCCCATTCATCAAATGACAACACATGTCTATGGTTAGGAAACTTAACCATCTTTGATTAACGAGCTAGTATGTTAGAGGCTTATTAGGGACACGGTTTTTTGTCTATGTATCCACACATGTATCAAGTTTCCGGTTAATACAGTTCTAGCATGAATAATAAACATTTATCATGAATAAGGAAATATAAAATAACAACTTTATTATTGCCTCTACTGCATATTTCCTTCACAACCATCACTATCGGATCTCCGATCCAATGGCTCGGGTACCATGGGAATACGGGGGCATGCGACTCTCAGACGCACCTAATATGCACACCCGTACTCATGATACCCTTGAAATCTTTTTTTGCGGGTAATGATACCCTTGAAATCGAATATGCTAATTCATGTTTCGTCTCTTCAAATGGCCAATTACCAACTCCGGGCCATATTATATTATTAGACCTAAAGAAGCTTATGATGCGGCTTGAACTACGTCGGTATTTCCCCAAAGAGGAAGGGATGATGTATCACAGCTATGGTAGGTATTTCCATCAGTGATGAGACCAAGGTTATCGAACCACTAGGAGAACCATGCAACACTACGTAAACGGTACCTGCACAAAAAGAACAAATACTTGCAACCCACGTAAAAGAGGGGTTGTCAATCCCTCCTGGGTAAAAAGATAGATAAAATTGTAGTAGATTGGATAAATAGATCTCGCGGGAACGCAAGATAAAATAAATAACAATAAATTGCAAGGTAATTTTGGGATTTTGGATTAATAGATCTGAAAATAAAGTGAACAAAAATAGACCTCGAAGGCAAATATGATAAAGAAGAGACCCGGGGGCCGTAGATTTCACTAGTGGCTTCTCTCGAGAAAAATAACATACGGTGAGTAAATAAATTACTGTTGGACAATTGATAGAACTTTAAATAATTATGACGATGTCCAGGCAATGATAAATATATAGCATCACATCCAAGATTAATAGACCGACTCCTGCCTGCATCTACTACTATTACTCCACACATTGACCGCTATCCAGCATACATCTAGTGTACTAAGTTCAGGGAGAAATGGAGTAATGCGATAAGAACGATGACATGATGTAGACAAGATCTATTCATGTAGGAATAGACCCCATCTTGTTATCCTTAATAGCATCGATACATACGTGTCATTTCCCCCTTTGTCACTGGGATTGAGCACCGTAAGATCGAACCCATCACAAAACACCTCTTGGCAAGAAAAATCGATCTAGTCGGCCTAACTAAACCAAAGATTCGAAGAAGAAATACGAGGCTATAAGTAATCATGCATATAAGAGAGCAAAAGACTCAAATAACTTTAATGGATAAAAACATAGATCTGATCATAAACTCAAAGTTCATTGGATCCCAACAAACACACCGCAAAAAAGAGTTACATCAAATAGATCTCCAAGAGACCATTGTATTGAGAATCAAAAGAGAGAGAGAGGAAGCTATCTAGCTACTAACTACGGATCCGTTGGTCTACAATGAACTACTCACGCATCATCAGAGAGGCACCAATGAAGATGATGAACCCCTCCATGATGGTGTCTAGATTGGATCTGTGGTTTCTGGAACTTGTGGCGTCTAGAATTATTTTTCTGTCGACTCCCCTAGGCTTTCTGGAATATTGGGGTATTTATAGAGAAAAGAGGCGGTGCGGGAGGTGGTCGAGGTGGGCACAACCCACCAGGGCGCGCCTGGGCCCCCAAGCACACCCAAGTGGGTTGTGATCCCCTCGAAGCCCCCCTCAGGTACTTCTTTGGCCCAGCAGGTGTCTTCTGGTCCAGAAAAAATCTCCAAAAAGTTTCGTTGCATTTGGACTCCGTTTGGTATTGATTTTCTGCGAAGTAAAAAACAAGCAAAAAACAGCAACTGGCACTCGGTACTATGTCAATAGGTTAGTCCCAAAAAATGATATAAAGTTGCTATAAAATGATTGTAAAACATCCAAGAATGATAATATAACAGCATGGAACAATAAAAATTATAGATACGTTGGAGACGTATCAGCTTACATTTTCGTACTTGTGTTTTGAATCATATTTTGCACAGATAGCAAAATTATAGCGGTTTGCACATAGCCGGTCGACTCGGCCATGGTTAAATTAAGCCTGATGCATACATGTTAAGACAAAATAAGTTTTCCCCCCGCTTTGTACTACAAAGCAACCATCACTAATACAACCAACGAAAGGTGTTGGGGCGGAAGAAGCACATGCACGCCCAGAAGAAACGAAGAGAAAAACAAAAGAAACAAACGTTGACACCGGTGGATCAAATAAAACGAAGAAATTTAGCGACCGTCGACCCCACCGGGGAACCTCCACCAAGCTCCTATACCCTGAAGCGTCGGTACCAATCAACACATCTAGGAAGGGATGTGATGATGACGACGCTGGTGCCAAGTGTTTCCCCGGTACTCGACGAGGAGAGAGGAAGGGTAGATCCCGACACCCTCCAGAAAGGTTGGGCAGCACCGTCAGGCACCACTGTGTCGGAGTCGGCTCAGCCAACAAGGATTTCCCCCGATCCCAACCTTCACCTCGGGCGATCTGGAGCACGCCACCAAACAAACCACTCCCTTGCGCCAAAACGATCTTGAAGCTTCCGCACCGTCTCACCACGGCACCGTCAAAGGGGCTTGCTCAACGAAGAAGAGGAGCCGAGACTAGGGACAGCAACACCGTCGGCATGCGGGAGGGCCCAACCTCCACCGTCAACGACGGTAACCGACCGGACGCGACAACAGGAGCATACCAGGCCCATGGGCCCACAGGCCAGGTCGGGAACTCAGATGCACGTACAACTCCCGCTGTCACGCTGCAGAAGGCACACCGTCAGTGGCACACCTGTAGTCCGAGCTGTTCCTCCTCCACGCCACGCAGAAGACGTCGAAGCCGCGCCAATGGTCGGCCCGCTAGGAATCAGATGGGGCCCGCATGGCCCGGATCTGGGCCCGGGGCGCGCCGTCGGCCACCTCACGTCACCATGCCGCCCCGCCGCCAAGTGGCAGCACCGCCACCTTGCCTGCCGCTGGGTCACGGGGCCGCCACCTTCCGGTTAATACAGTTCTAGCATGAATAATAAACATTTATCATGAATAAGGAAATATAAAATAACAACTTTATTATTGCCTCTACTGCATATTTCCTTCACAACCATCACTATCGGATCTCCGATCCAATGGCTCAGGTACCATGGGAATACGGGGGCATGCGACTCTCAGACGCACCTAATATGCACACCCATACTCATGATACCCTTGAAATCTTTTTTTGCGGGTAATGATACCCTTGAAATCGAATATGCTAATTAATGTTTCGTCTCTTCAAATGGCCAATTACCAACTCCAAGCCATATTATATTATTAGACCTAAAGAAGCTTATGATGCGGCTTGAACTACATCGGTATTTCCCCAAAGAGGAAGGGATGATGTATCAAAGCTACGGTAGGTATTTCCCTCAGTGATGAGACCAACGTTATCGAACCACTAGGAGAACCATGCAACACTACGTAAACGGTACCTGCACAAAAAGAACAAATACTTGCAACCCACGTAAAAGAGGGGGTATCAATCCCTTCTGGGTAAAAAGATAGATAAAATTGTAGTAGAATGGATAAATAGATCTCGCGGGAACGCAAGATAAAATAAATAACAATAAATTGCAAGGTAATTTTGGGATTGTAGATTAATAGATCTGAAAATAAAAGTGAACAAAAAAAGATCTCGAAGGCAAATATGATAAAGAAGAGACCCGGGGGCCGTAGATTTCACTAGTGGCTTCTCTCGAGAAAAATAGCATATGGTGAGTAAATAAATTACTGTTGGACAATTGATAGAACTTTAAATAATTATGATGATGTCCAGGCAATGATAAATATATAGCATCACATCCAAGATTAATAGACCGACTCCTGCCTGCGTCTACTACTATTACTCCACACATTGACCACTATCCAGCATACATCTAGTGTACTAAGTTCAGGGAGAAACGGAGTAATGCGATAAGAATGATGACATGATGTAGACAAGATCTATTCATGTAGGAATAGACCCCATCTTGTTATCCTTAATAGCATCGATACATACGTGTCATTTCCCTATTTGTCACTGGGATTGAGCACCGTAAGATCGAACCCATCACAAAACACCTCTTGGCAAGAAAAATCGATCTAGTCGGCCTAACTAAACCAAAGATTCGAAGAAGAAATACGAGGCTATAAGTAATCATGCATATAAGAGAGCAAAAGTCTCAAATAACTTTAATGGATAAAAACATAGATCTGATCATAAACTCAAAGTTCATTGGATCCCAACAAACACACCGCAAAAAAGAGTTACATCAAATAGATCTCCAAGAGACCATTGTATTGAGAATCAAAAGAGAGAGAGGAAGCTATCTAGCTACTAACTACGGATCCGTTGGTCTACAATGAACTACTCACGCATCATCAGAGAGGCACCAGTGAAGACGATGAACCCCTCCATGATGGTGTCTAGATTGGATCTGTGGTTTCTGGAACTTGCGGCGGATGGAATTATTTTTCCGTCGACTCCCCTAGGCTTTCTGGAATATTGGGGTATTTATAGAGAAAAGAGGCGGTGCGGGAGGTGGTCGAGGTGGGCACAACCCACCAAGGCGCGCCTGGGCCCCCAAGCACGCCCAAGTGGGTTGTGCTCCCCTCGAAGCCCCCCTCAGGTACTTCTTTGGCCCAGCAGGTGTCTTCTGGTCCAGAAAAAATCTCCAAAAAGTTTCGTTGCATTTGGACTCCGTTTGGTATTGATTTTCTGTGAAGTAAAAAATAAGCAAAAAACAGCAACTGGCACTCGGCACTATGTCAATAGGTTAGTCCCAAAAAATGATATAAAGTTGCTATAAAATGATTGTAAAACATCCAAGAATGATAATATAACAGCATGGAACAATAAAAATTATAGATACGTTGGAGACGTATCAGCTTACATTTTCGTACTTGTGTTTTGAATCATATTTTGCACAGGTAGCAAAATTATAGCAGTTTGCACATAGCCTGTCAACTCGGCCATGGTTAAATTAAGCCTGATGTATACATGTTAAGACAAAATAAGGTTTCCCCCCGCTTTGTACTACAAAGCAACCATCACTAATACAACCAACAAAAGGTGTTGGGGTGGAAGAAGCACATGCACGCCCAGAAGAAACGAAGAGAAAAACAAAAGAAACAAATGTTGACACCGGTGGATCAACAAAAACGAAGAAATTTAGCGACCGTCGAGCCCACCGGGGAACCTCCACCAAGCTCCTATACCCCGAAGCGC
Source organism: Triticum aestivum (assembly GCF_018294505.1). Taxonomy (NCBI): domain Eukaryota; kingdom Viridiplantae; phylum Streptophyta; class Magnoliopsida; order Poales; family Poaceae; genus Triticum; species Triticum aestivum. The sequence continues at coordinate 716,147,188 of NC_057813.1, forward strand.
CGGTACAAATCAACACATCTAGGAAGGGATGTGATGATGACGACACTGGTGCCAAGGGTTTCCCCGGTACTCGACGAGGAGAGAGGAAGGGTAGATCCCGACACCCTCCAAGAAGGTCGGGCGGCACCCTCAGGCACCACTGTGTCAGAGTCGGCTCAGCCAACAGGGATTTCCCCCGATCCGGAGCATGCCACCAAACAAACCACTCCCTTGCGCCAAAACGATCTTGAAGCTTCCGCACCGTCTCACCACGGCACCGTGAAAGGGGCTTGCTCAACGAAGAAGAGGAGCCGAGACTAGGGACAACAACACCGTCGGCATGCGGGAGGGCCCAACCTCCACCGTCAACGACGGTAACCGACCGGACATGACAACAAGAGCATACCAGGCCCATGGGCCAACAGGCCAGGTCGGGAACTCAGATGCACGTACAACTCCTGCCGTCACGCTGCAGAAGGCACACCGTCAGCGTCACACCTGCAGTCCGAGTTGTTCCTCCTCCACGCCACGCAGAAGACGTCGAAGCCGCGCCAATGGTCGGCCCGCTAGGAATCAGATGGGGCCCGCATGGGCCAGATCTGGGCCCGGGGGGCGCCGCCGGCCACCTCACGTCACCATGCCGCCCCGCCGCCAAGTGGCAGCACCACCACCTTGCCTGCCGCTGGGTCGCGGGGCCACCGCCCAACCGAGCAGCACCGCCACCGTCCCCTACCCCGGGAAGGGGACACGCGTGAGGGGATCGGATAGGAGGTCCCGCCGCCAACGGCACCAACCAGGCCAGCGCCGGGGGCACCTGCCGGCGACGGCGGGGGAGATCCAGCGGAAGGGACGACCAAGAGGGAGGGAAGGGAGTGCCCCGCCCCAACCACCTCCCGGGGAGGCGGCGTAGGGGCAGGATCAGGAGGGGGAGAGGGGTCGGGACGGGGCGGGGCACGCGCGGTGGCGTGGGTAATCCTAGCGGGAGGGTACGGGTCGGGACCTCAGAAACTCTACTTAACCTATATGATGGATACATGTTATACAACTCTTGTTTATGATTGATTCCTTATAGTAGAACTAATACCTCAGTAACCAAATTATAGATGGGGGATTGGATGGACGAGCATATATAGGCCATGGCTAGGGAAGGGGAAGGTCTGGTCGCTTTCTACTATGCATGTGCATTGAGGACAGGTCCACCTTTCATGTCCCTCCCGCATTGTATCTGTAAAGAAGCAGTGCGAATGAACAGTAATCACTGATCCCTATTGATTGACTGCAATGATGTACATACTTATATGTCCGGAGGGGACACGTCGCACAGTCGCGACGCTTACAAGAGGCAAGATTAGAAGGACGCGTCCGTTACATTAGGACGTGACCCATCGAGGGAGAAACCGCACATCGGTTTGGAAAAGCTCGGATTTCCCTTTAATTAAACTAATTAACTAAATATTAACACTCCCCCTAATCACTGCTTTCATTATTCTTGTAAACATCATCATCACCATCACCATCATCATCATCATCATGATCAGTCTCCTCCAGAAACCCTATAGGAAAAATATGAGGAGATATGTACAATATGTCATCAAAAACTCCTTCCAAAAACCCAATGGGAAAATTAGGAGAAACCGACATATCATAATGCACGTATTACTATTGCCTCATTAAAAACCTTCCATAAGAAACCATTTAGGAAAAAGTTATAAAGGAAAAGAGTGCAATATCAAAGATCCGAGGATCACAAACAGATTATCATTCAGGGAGACACTCCCACCGAACTTTGCAAGTCCCGAAGTCGTTTCATACCAATTCCATTGATGTACTTCTCAAATAAAGAACGTGGTAATGACTTTGTGAACAAATCAGCAAGATTATCACATGACTTCGTTTGCAAAATATTTATCTCCCCGGTTTCCTGTAACTCACAGGGATAAAATAATTTAGGAGAAATATGCTTTGTAATATTGCTCTTTATATAACCTATTTGCATCTGTGTAATACATGCAGCATTATCTTCATAGATAATAGTGGGTGATTCCAATGATCCAACCCCACTTGTACTTTCAATAAAGTTTATCATTCTGCGAAGCCATGCACACTCACGTGATGCTTCAAACAAAGCAATAATTTCAGAATGATTCGTGGACGTAGCCACCAGAGTTTGTTTTGTCGACTTCCAAGAAAAGGTTGTACCTCCACTCAAGAAGACAAAACCAGTCTGTGATCTGGCATTATGGGGATCCGATAGGTATCCATCATCACAATATCCCACCATGGTCTTATCTTGATTTTTCTGATAGAATAAACCAAGATCTTTGGTGCCTTGAAGATATCTGAAAATGTTCTTCACACCAACCCAATGCCTCTTTGTTGGTGATGCACTGAATCTAGCCAATAAATTTACTACAAATGATATATCAGGCCTGGTGCAGTTTGCTAGTTACATTAGTGCTCCAATAGCACTGAGGTAAGGAAACTCAGGTCCTAATACCTATTCTTCATCACCCTTAGGTCTAAATGGGTCTTTATCTCTATCAAGAGATCTAACCACCATTGGTGTTTTTCGATGGATATGCTTTATCCATATTAAATTTCTCAAGAATCTTTTGGATATAAGCAGACTGATGAACAAGTATTGCTGAAGGAAGATGTTCAAGTTGTAAGCCCAAACAAAATTTAGTCTTACCCAGATCTTTCATCTCAAATTCCCTCTTAAGATGATTACTTGCCTCATGTATTTCTTGTGTAGTCCCAATGATATTCAGATCATCCACATACACGGAAATAATGCAAAATCCATTCTTAGATTTCTTAATAAACACACATGGGCAATCATTATTATTTGAGTAACCCTTTTGAAGAAGGAATATACTCAGTCGATTATACCACATTCTTCCCGACTGCTTCAAGCCATACAATGACTTTTGAAGCTTTACACAATACATGTTGCGATTAGCCTTTGGATTCGGAAGCTTCATTCCCTCAGGAACTTTCATGTAAATATCTGAATCCAGTGACCCATATAAATATGCAATCACAACATCTATCAGTTGGATAGACAAATTCATTTTCACTGCCAGTGATATTAAATATCGGAACATTGTTCCACTGATAACAGGAGAATATGTTTCATCATAATCGATGTCGGGTCTCTGCGTGAATCCCTATGCTACAAGCCTCGCCTTACATCTCACCAACTCATTGTTCTCATTCCTCTTACGAACGAAAACCCATTTTGCTCCCACAGGGAACACATGCCGAGGAGTGGGTATTACTGCAGTAAATACCCCTCTTTTTATGAGCGGGCGCAATTCATCCTCAATTGCTGCCTTCCATTTGGACCAGTCTGAGCGCTTCATGCACTCTGCCATGCACTTAGGTTCTCGATCCAAATCAAGGCCTTCTGCAATTCTAGAGGCGAAATAAATGTCGACAACTATAGTCTTTCTATTGTATGATTCTCCTGAATCAATATAATTAATGGATATCTCATCAATACCTTTTGATCCTTCGTGATTTCCCTCAACAATTGGATCAAGGTCTTCCGATGTCCCAGCATCAAAATGTGTGTGCACACTTGTGCTGGGTACTGGATGTCCAACATCCATCAGGTGTCCTTCAACCCTAGGTTGATTATCAACATTTTGTTGACTTCCATTTACTATGTGAGGATTCCTCATTCCCCTTGGACGCTTCTGCAAAGCCTTGTCCTTTGTGTCCAGATTCCTCCCCCTCTTAGGTGGCTGAGTAGACATGTGGGTCACATCCACTCTCTCTGGCACATTCATAGCGGGAACATTTGATTTTGTGACACCTTTATAATCAGTAAATGCATCAGATTATTTGCAATATTTTGCAAATTTATAATCTTATGAACCCCCAGTTCAGACTCATCCGTACGTGGATCTAAGGACTGGATGCCTTTTACATCCCAATCTATTTCTCGGCATTCTTTGTGGTTATTCTCTCCCCCTAATGCTGGGAAATTGTCCTCATCAAAAATGCAATCAGCGTACTGGGTTGTAAATAAATCCCCTGTCAGGGGTTCTAGGTACTTAATAATTGACGGAGAATTGTACCCCACATAGATCCCCATTCGTCTATGAGGGCCCATTGATGTACGCTGCGGTGGTGAGATCGGTACATATACCGCGCAACCGAATTGCCGCAGATGGGAAATACTTGGTTGGTTTCCACGTACTAACTGCAACGGGGAGACCGTATGATATGCAGTTGGTCGAATTTGTATCAATTTTGTAGCATGTAAAACTGCATGACCCCAACATGAAGCTGGAAGATTACAATTCTGCAGGAGCGGTCTTGCTATCAACTTGATCCTCTTGATAAGTGATTCCGCAAGACCGTTCTGGGTATGTACATAAGGTACTGAGTGCTCCACAGGGATGCCCAAAGCTAGGCAGTAATCATTAAATGCTCATTAACTAAATTCTACAGCATTATCCATTCTGATGGTTTTTATCCTATGCTCAGGATGATTTTCTCTCAATTTAATGATCTAAGAAATTAGCTTTGCAAAAGCATGGTTCCTTGTTGACAGTAGACACACATTTGACCATCTTGTTGATGCATCAATTAGGACCATAAAATATCTGAATGGTCCAGATAACGGTTGTATTGGACCATAAATATCTCCTTGAACGTGTTCAAGGAAATCAAGTGGCTCATCCTTTAATTTCACATAAGATGGCCTTGTGATCAATTTCCCAGTTGCACATGATGTGCATACAAAATCCGATGATTTTGGGAACTTTCTATCTGTTATGTTGTGTCCAACAGAACCATCAATAATTTTTCTCATCATCCCAATACCAGGATGACCCAGGCGACCATGACAAATCTTGAACTTATCAAGATTCTGAAAAATTATCTTGTACGCCATATGCATCTCTGGTTTAATGTATGTATAATACAACCCAGAAGATAGAGAAGGCAAATTCTCAAGGACTTCCTTTCGAAATCCCTTTTGCTGAGTTGTGAGTAGGCATTCAGCCCCACTCTCTTCATTAGTTTCCATATGGAAACCATTTTTCCGGATATCCTTAAAAATCAGCAAGGTACGAGTAGAATCTGGATACAGTAGAGTATCCGGGATTATTAATTTAGTACTCATAGGGAGTGTAATTGTGGCTTGACCAGAACCAACAATTACGGTGTCTCGACCAGCAATTGTCATGACACTTTCATTACTCTTCTTGAGTGTCTGGAAATACTTCATCTCCCTAAGTATCGTGTTAGTAGATGCACTATCCACTAAACGCATTTCCTCCTCCATGGTATTATTCCTTGAAGTTCGTTCCAGATTCTTCTCCGACGAGTTCTGGCCTGTCGCTCTCGCTGGAGAGAAGTGCGTGATAACGTGTAAAGAAACAGTGCGAATGAACAGTAATCACTGATCTCTATTGATTGACTGCAATGATGTACATATTTATATGTCCGGAGGGGACACGTCGCACAGTCGCGACGCTTACAAGAGGCAAGATTAGAAGGACGCATCCGTTACATTAGGACGTGACCCATCGGGGGAGAAACAGCACATCGGTTTGGAAAAGCTGGGATTTCCCTTTAATTAAACTAATTAACTAAATCTTAACAGTATCAAAACACCCAACTCTATCACGTCTAAGTACAAGACTGACATACCAATTCAACTGAACGCATAGAAAAACATAGGAAAATCCGATGAATAACACAGTAAAAAATATCCATGCAACTCCATGCGAACTCCCACTGTTTTTATTCACTCTGGATATTAGCTTTGTCCTATGTCAAACAAGATAAACATTTACAATGACAAATATATATATGGTGTAAACATATATTCGGTAATGAATCCACCAGTATTGATTTGGTATTTTATATGTCAATACATTTTTCTGTAACTTTGATCACTGTTTCTAAAATTTGACTTCAGTCAAGCAGTAAACAAAAACGGAGTGACTAAAAGAATCGCAAATAAAACGACTGCGCTGGAGCAGCCCCCCTGCAGGTCGATCAATGTCAGAATTGAACATAAATGGATCATCCATGCAGCTAGTGTGCATTCGTCTCGCGTACACAGTAGTCGGTACGTGCAGAGGCCTGTCCCGGGTCCCTCGGCGATCATCAGGAGGATACTAACACGTACGTACGTCGTCTCATTACTGTGCACTGTGCAGACACAGAGCAAAGCTAACCCAGTAGGGTAGTCCCTCCGGCGAATGTGAAACGGGGTTGGGGTCCTTGGGGAACGAATCTTGATGCATGCATGCAGCCATGCAGCTTTTTGCCATTGCCGTCACGTCGACCCTCCTCCTGTCTTTGTACAGATGTGTGCGAGTGCGTGTAATCATGCCATGGCCCAGGTGTAACATGCATGGCATGGTGTGTACGCTCGCTGTGTGCGTGTGTGCGCGCGCGCGCGCGTGTGCGCGTGTGTGTGTGTGAAGCCTAGTGCGTGTCGTACTGTCGTTGTTGTTCTTGGCTACGAAAATGATGCTAGCTTAGTACGCTAGGTGTACATGTACCGATGTACGTATATGATTAAGTTTGTTCGAGCCAGCTGAAGTTTGTTGCTTGTTCATCGTCGTGCACAGCAGTCGACCGACAACGTACGTTAGGTCGTCCGCCGACGGTAACCATGCATGCATGCATGCATGATTGATTGATTCGTCCATGAAGCTAACAGCGTATGTCCAGGACGCGAGGTTGGCTAAGATGCCACCACGTACTATGTCATAGGGCTGTTTGGTTTGAGACTAAGTTTACCTAAGGTTGGCACACCTAAGGTTAGGCAAGTTTGACCAATTTAGGTGGGTGTTTGGTTCAAGACACACCTTAGCCAAGCCACACTAGGATCCCACATCTCATACACTCAAAAAGTGTGGCAAGATTCCCTTAGACTTGCCAACTTGTGGCTCTCATTTTAAAGAACTAACCTTAGGCAAGTGGTAAAATTGTATGACAAAGTGTGGCATAGTTAGGTCTAGAACCAAACATCCCTATAATCATGTCGTAATTTCGGCTGTCTGCGTATAGACGACCAGTCAGCGTCATCATGGTCCAGCAGAGTATCTATCCTGCTAGGGGGCATGTAACCATCGGCACCTTTGTTAACAAACAGACAATTAATTAAACACGTGGTGGCTAGTGTGGCCAAATTTCGTGTTTTGACCCTTTTTGCAAAGAAATTCGAGATCTGACCCATGTCTGAAACAATTTCAGGATCTGATCCTTTTGACTACCGCCAGGAGGACCGACGGTAGGTTTGCACGTCCTACCGCCATCAGCAATGGCGGTAGGCCCTCTAACCGCGACTGACGGCCGTCGGCGCGTACTGATGGGGAAAAGGGCCTACCGCCACAGTCTGTTACAGTAGGGTTCGGTGGCCTACCGCCCGAGGTGGCGGCGGTAGGTACCGAAGAGGCAAGTGATGCTGCGGGCGGGCCCTACCCCACCCACCAGCCCGTTCTTCCTCCTCCCCTCGACTCGAACAGAGTCGAGCGCCGCCTCTCTCCTCCTCTCGATCCCCTCCCTCGATCTCCCTCTTCCCTCCACCATTTTCGCGGATCTTTGGGGCAAATCGAAGAGGCCGGCAAGCTCCTCCATTCCCTCCAATCAGTTTTTGCAATGATTTTTTATTTTTGAAGTTATTTTTGGCACTAGGTGCAACCTAGGTTTTGGTGTTGATTTTTTTATGATGTTTTAGTTGTTTAGGAGTATATGATTTAGTAGTAGGCCTATGTGAGGATGTGTGGGTGAAACAATTGCAAGATATGTGAGGGTATGTTGGTGAATGCATATATGTTGGTCCATTTTGTTTTGTTATGTATATATGAATTTTATAAGAAATCTTTCTGTATGTTGAATGCAAGATTGTGAGGATAAAGGCATACCAAAATTCGTAGATGGTTAATGTATTGCAAATTTGTGAAGATGGATGTTTTGCAAAATTGGTAGGTGGTTAATGCATAGTGTGAAAATGTGTGTATTTCTATTTCATATAGTTGCAAATGTATGAACCCTAGGTTTAGTCTTTCTTATAGCCATACGAGGAACCCTTTCTAGTTGATATGATGAACCTTAGAACCTAGATGAACCCTAGGTTTAGTCTTTCTTATAGCCATATGTGATGATTTCTTGTGTGAATATTGTAGATATTTGTTTTGCTATATATCTCCATATGTGATATTTGCTTAATTAACTTTATCCAATCAATGCTTATATAAGGAACATGGCGCCACCACCACCACTTGATGAGGATGATGACTATGAAGACCCACTTGAGGAAACCATCTGTGCTCAAAGAGTGAGGCTGAGCGAACAGGAGGTGTGCAACCTATGGGACAACTTTCTGCCACGTGCTGAGTTGATCGGGGCGCCATTCGTGACCCGTCTGACAACTACCATGATCGATCGACATGACATGGTATGTTATTAGTGTAGAATCCAATGAATTTTTAATAGTTTAGATAATCCATACTTATTAATTGATATGTTTTTCTTATTCAGAAATTACCAAAGAGCCTATCTGAGAGTTGTGTCATCGAGGCTGATGAAGAAGGCTATGATGTAATACGCCTTACCGCAAGGGGCCCCGTCACTACTTGTGCGTACGGCGTGGACACGGACAGTCGCACAAATTTAAGCACAGATGGGTGGAAGAGCTTCCTCATTGACAAGAATCTTCATGTTGGACAGGCCATCCTTATTACTATCAGGAAGACCAACCGTCAAGGCTTGAAGATGATGATCGTCATCGATATCATCTAAACTATATATGCGTGTGGCTGCTGATGATCGTCATGTTTGATTGCTACCTATGTTGGCTTCGTGAAACTATTTGGATGTGATCAAACTATGTTATGTTTATGTCTATGAAATTGTGATCAAACTATGTTATGTTTATGTCTATGAAATTGTGATCAAACTATGTTATTTGGTACTTGTTTCTTAATCCGTAATGGCAAAACTAATTATGCTTATGTCTATGAAATTGTGCTTATTATTGGTTCTTATGTTCAGGGCCCTTGCATATTTCTATGAAATTGTGATCAAACTATTTGGATGTCTATAAAATTGTGATCACACTATTTGGATGTGATCAAACTTCTTATGTTTACAAAACTTTACACGAAACACAGGACCCTACCGCCAGGCTCCCTGGGGGTAGGGTCAGACAGCCTACCGCCGTGAGCCCTGGCGGTAGGGTGAACCTACCGCCAGGGCGCTTGCATATCTCATTACAGAAGGCATGCACGGCAAAACCCTGCCACACCTTACCGCCAGAGCCGTTGGCGATAGGGTTAGACAGCTTACCGCCAGGTTGTCTGGCGGTAAGGTGCTTATCCACGTCAGCGCGCGGTGACGGCCCCCGTCTCCCTCCGTCACACCCTACCGCCAGGGTATCTGGCGGTAGCCTGTCTAACCCTACCGCCAGGGGATCTGTCGGTAACAAAAGGGTCAAATCCCGAATTTTTTTCGAACGGGGGTCAGATCTTGATTTTGTTTGCAAAAAGGGTCAAAACACGAAATTCGGCCGACTAGTGTTGACCACGTACAAACACGCAATACATATGAGTTTCTTTTTTCGCGAGATTTTTTTTCAATATATCTATAAATCATGGCGGTACATATAGAACACCAGAGGTAAAATAAAAATTATAACAACGTCCAAAAACCATCTAGTGACGATTACAAGCGCTGGCGCGAGGCGAAGGCGCGCCACCGTCATCACCCCTCCCTCACTAAAACCGGGCAAACCTTATTATACTAGACAGTCGGAAAGTCGTTATGCTCGGGCCCTAAAGGACTAGTGCACCAGAGCAGTAACCATCACCGATAAAGCGAGTTGTAGATCGGAAAGATCAAAAATGTAACCATGCGAACGAAGGCAAACAAAAACAAGATCCAAATATATCCATCGAATACTACCATTGACCGAATCCCACGAGATTTGACGGAGACACATCTCCACGCATCCTCCAACGACGCTATTCGCATCATCAGGACGGGATAGGACGTGAGAGACATTACTCCTATTGAGGAACATCGTCACCGCCACACAGCCCCAACCAAGACGTTAAACCTAGCAAAAACGAGAACGGGGTCCCTCCCACCGGTGGGGGCCGAGATCCTTCGCACCTCCGCGTCCCAAAAGGCGATCGAAGGTGGGACGGATCGGCGGCGCCGTTGGCGGGAGGAGGAAGGAGGCTTTTGTTAAGGAGGAGGAAAGACACCCGCGTGCGTCACCCTGTTGGCGGAACCGACTGCCCCCCCCCCCCCCGACACAGTCGCGACCGCAACCAAGAAGCCGCCTCGCCGCCCCGGCCAGATCCTCACCGGCACGCTCGTCGGACGACGGCCCGCTCGTCAAACACCGACAGGGCAGCTAGCTGGTCCGTGCGTGTCAGGACTCCCTTCGTCGGCCATCTCCTTCGTCAAAGCCCGCAAGTTGTTCGACAATTTGCCAAGGTACAAAATGGACTCCGACGATGAGTTCTTTTTCACAATTTCCTTTGCGACTCCGACGATACGTCGTCCGATGATGAGGAGGAGATATTGCCTGCCATGTTGGTCCATCGCCACCTCAATAGCCAGCGACCGTTGTTCTGTGGCTCCATCCCGGGCCACCTTCCGGCGTTGAATCGCAACCGAGAGAGCAGGCATCTCCTTCTTTGGAAGGACTCCTTTGATACAACAAATCTGTTGTTCAAACCTCAGAAATTCCGCGGTCATTTTCGTATGAGTAGGCATCTTTTCAACCGTATTAGAGAGAGGGTGGTGGTCGGCTACGATGACTATTTCGAGTGCAAAGAGGATGCAGTTGGAAAGATTGGTTTCTCCTCTTATCAGAAATGCACTGCCGCCATCTGAATACTTGCATACGGAGTGCCCAATGATCTCGTTGATGAGTACATCCGTATGAGCGAGTCTACATGCCTAGAGTCCCTGTATAAGTTCTGCAAGGTTGTTATTGCTGTGTTTGGCCCTGTGTACTTGAGAGAGCCGGCTCCTGAAGATACAACCCATTTTTTGGCGATGAATGCCAACAAGGGCTTCCCAGGGATGCTTGGTAGCATAGACTGTATGCACTGGGAGTGGAAGAATTGTCCTTCTGCTTGGCAAGGGCAGTATAAGGGCCATGTCAGGGCTTGCATTGTCATACTAGAGGCCGTGGCGTCTCAAGATCTCTGGATCTGGAAATCTTTCTTTGGTATAGCCGGATCACACAATGATATCAACGTGCTTCAGCGCTCGCCGGTGTTTGCTAGGCTTGCCGAAGGCAACAGCCCATCGGTGAACTTTACTATCAACGGCCACAACTATGACAAAGGATACTACCTGGTTGACGGTATCTATCCTCAGTGGACCATTATTGTCAAGACAATCCCCAACCGTGTCGGAGAGAAAAGGAAAAGATTTGCCCAAGAGTAAGAGAGTGCTAGGAAGGATGTCAAGCGTGCCTTTGGTGTTTTGCAATTTTGATGGGGTACCATTCGGTATCCTGCTAATACCTGGAGCACGCAGAAACTATGATCACAGAAGATGAGCGCCCGAAACGTCTGTACAACCAAAGGTTTCAATTTCAGGGTGAGAATGTTGTGCCTGAGCATGGAGGAGCGGCAACGTTTGAACAGTTCATCCAATTTCATCATGACATGCGTGATTGGGAAACTCACGTGCAACTGCAAAATGATTTGATTAAGCATATGTGGGCTCATGTTGGCAACCAATAAATGTATCTTCTTTATTCGGCTTGCAAAACTACGTGAGACATTTTTATTTTTATTCGGATTGTAAAACTATGCTATTTATTCGGTTGAAACTATGTTAATCGACTATATTTTTTAAAGCAAAATCAATAACAAATGAGCTATTTGTTGAAATAGGGCGGTCAGACGGCCACACAGGTATATATGGGTCGGCGCGTTGGGCGCGCTGCTGACCCATATCTAAAACAGGGCGGACGCCGGACAGGCGGCCAACCCAAACGAACAAAAAGGGGACTAAATCGCCGTCCGTTTGGGTCAGCCCGTTGGAGTTGCTCTTAATACAGTATATGGCTTCAAAAATATCAAGTACACTAAAATGCTCTTAGGTCTTATTACGTACAAAATGCTTAGAGCATCTCCAACGGGCGCGCTAAACAAAGCGCCGCGTTGCAAATTTACCCATTTTAGCACGCACGCAATCGCAAGTTTGTCTCCGGCGGGCGTGCAATAACCGCGCGCGGGGCATATAGAGTTGGGCACGCGGTCCGAATGCTATCGCGCGCTGCGTATTTAGGGCGCCCGCTTCCGCGCGTGGCACACACGAACGCTTGCGCCGCAGTCTCTCCCCCGCGCCACCATCGCCCCGCACGCGCCGGTGCCGGTGAGCTGACCCGATGGACCCACGCGCCGGCACTCCCCTCACCCCATCCTATAGCCATGAACCCTCCAGCGCCGGCGCCGCCGCCGCCGCAAACCCTAGCGCTGGGATCGTTGGCCGCGCTTCCGCCAGAGCTTCTCCGAGCATCGGCCTCGCGCGCCCCCTCTTCATCCCGCCGCGGATGACCTCGGTGGCTGGTGGTGTCGCACCAGCGCGCGCCGTGATGAAGAACAAGGCGGCGGACGGCTCCGGCACCTCGAAGTTCCCAAATGCGCCGCGTCCGAAGAAGGGCAAGACATCCTCGTTTGTGTCATCATAAACTTGGTTTGCATGTTGAACTTAGTTTAATTATGTTGTGCGCATGAATTTGAACTTGTGGACATGAACTTTTGGGCACGAACTTGGTTGGAATGATGTTTGTGATTCAATATATGCCATGTGTTTTGAGTTGCAGTATGAAATTTGTGCTCAAAATGAACAAATATGTGCGCCGGCTGCTCGCGCGCTGCATGTTAGCGCGCTGTTGGAGCAGCGCGCGCCGCATTTTAGCGTTTCTGCTGGAGCAAGCGCTACGCGATGCGCCAAATCAGGTGTTGCGCGCGCCGCAAACCAGATTTTAGCGCGCCCCGCGCGTGATTTGGGCCCCCGTTGGAGATGCTCTTATAGTTAACTAATCCACCGTCATTCATGTTCACCCAGAAATCTGAGCAAAACACCATTTTAAATTTAAAAAATGAACACCCAGATCGATGGGCTGCACTGCAGAGACATGCATAGGTACGTAGTACGTGCTACATGCCCCGCCGGGAGAAGACACGCATTAGATCGAACCAAGAGTATGACGCAGGATTACGTCGGTGGTTAATCTTCACAAATCACGTGCATGCACGCAGGAGTTGCTCGACCGATATGCTATCCGTACACGTACAAAAGCCTAAGCTGGCAGGCCAGGTTAATTTTACCTTTGGCTCCACGCGTACATGGTCGGTCGACTCACATGCATGCCACCCATTTTATCTCGTCCCCATAGCACTTATTTACCGTGTAATCAATCCATGGGAATGGACAAACAACGCCATGCATGCATGCAATTACTTACAGACTCACATTACCGGCCGACACATCTTACGCCAGGAGGGCGCGTACGTACGTACGGCCAACAGTTGTCACCAGTAAATGAATTTGTTGTGTTCTACACATATTCACCTGATGGTTGATCATGTGAACAAACCCAACCGATCATGTGAAACTCTTATGGATCTAGCTGCGCGCGCCTTTTACTACTGGCCTGATCTTCTGGATTTCACCGTGATCCCTCCCTGCAGGAAAATCCCCCATTGGCGCAGGCTACGGATGGTGGCCACGCATCTCCCTCACCGTGTTGGACCATGTCCATGCGCGTGGCCCTCCTGGTTTGGGTTTGACAAGGAGGATATGTGGGCGCGTGGACTCCATCGTCTACTCATCTGCCATGCCAATTGCCATGCACCATGAATTCGTAGATGGCGTAGTAGGTGCAGTAGTGGCCTTCACCTCCCCTGCAGCGCAACGGGTGTCTGTCCTTCTGGGCATCATCCGCTACGACTCCGGTCTGAACACATTAAGTTTCGTGTACCACGGCAGATAAGTCATAAATGTGCCCATGCACGTACGTTTGTGTGCAGTAGGCATCCGTGGACCCAAACTAAATGCATGTTAGACCTGATTGGGGGGTCAGACTAAGTTTGCCAAAACTTGCCACATTTAAGGTTAGGCCCATTTGACCAATTTAGGTGTGTGTTTGGTTCAAGCCAAATCTTAGGCAAACCACACTATGGTCCCACATCACATACACACAAAAAGTGTGGCAAGATTTCCTTAGGCTTGCCAACTTGTGGCTCTCATTTTGAAGAACTAACCTTAACCAAGTTTGGCAACTTTGTATGGCAAAGTGTGGCACTCCTAGGCCTAGAACCAAACAGCCGCAAAATTTCATATGTGTTTTTTATTCAACGACTGCGGTGGCCCTCTCATGGCGGCTGCTGCGGCGGCTAGATGCGTTGATTTCAGCGACGATGGCGTCGCTCGGCGAACGAATCGAAGTGTAGTGGCAGGTAGGCGGGGTGCCGTCGGGCGAGCATGGTGGCGGCCAAGGGCAAGGCGCTGGCGTGGAGGCGGCCAACCGAGGGCGAAGGAATCTTTTGTTGAGAACTCGTTTCGACTGCTCAAATTTGAGACGAGGCGATGCCTCTCCTCAAAAGTTTGAATGACTAAAACTTTTGAGAGTTCGGTCAGGTGTGCTTTTATTAACCCTTAAAGAGAATCTTTTGAGAACTTAAACTCTTTTAAGGCTCCGCCCTCCTCTCACCATCTCCCACCGCTATGTTATCACCACCCAAGGCCATCCCTCTAACCCCTTCCCTGACCTTCTGTTCTTTGTATGCGGCAGTCCCTCCTCCGCGCATCAAAACAATTAAACACCCTTGATCGCCTCCGTCTGGGATGCCACCGCTTTCTGCCACTTACATCGCCTTCCCCATCTCTGACGAGGCCATGTCTCAGCCTCGCCGGGGTCGATGTTCCTCGTTGCCACTCATCATGTTTCGCCGTCTTCGGCCTCGGTGGAATTGATTGACATGTGCGAAAATTTCAAGCACACATGATATTTACCGAACGCCTAGAAAATGATATAAAAAAAATGACTATGAGGAGGGTTCAAGTCTTGGTGCTCGCATTTATTCCTGGATTTATTTCAGAATATCCGATGATGCGCGTTCATTGAAAAAAGATGTACCCGTCGACTACGAGACGCCTTTGGTGATTTCGTCAATCTCAAAATGATATGTTGGCTTAGTCTCTTGGAGGTGCTCATAGCGGTAAGGCGCGTGTGTGTTCATAGGGATAACTGTATGCGCGTTTATATGAGCGTCCGCATCTATATTGTGTAAAAAAAATGACTTTACTTTGAACAGTCCTCCTGCTGCCCGAAACTTTGTTACCGGAAGTAAAATATGAATAGGGCCCCAGGAATAAATGGATCAGCATCCAATACATGCAATTAATGGCAGTTCTTTCTCCTCACGTCAATGATAGAGCTGGAGTCGGCAAGTGCACAGGCCCCGGCCGGCGCCCTCACCGCTCAGAAGAGGAGGGACACGTTGGTCACATTACTGTGCGAACACACAGCTACCAGAGCTAGTAGTAGGGTAGGATATGTGTTGGCTAGAGAACGAATCCTGATGCATGCATTATCGACCCAACTTTGCCATTGCTGTCCATTTGGATGAGCAGTGAAGTGAAGTGAACACACGTCCTTTGTACAGACGTGTGTGTACGTTTAATCATGCACTGGCCCAGGGTGTAACATGGTGTGTACGCTTGAAATTGTGCGGGTACGTGTGTATGTTTTTAGCCAGTCGTGTGGCAACTAGAACGGCACAGTGCGTGTTATTTTCAGCTAGCTAGCTAGGATACAGTGCATATGATTAAGTTTGGTTAAGCCACCTCAAGTTTCTTGCTTATCCAACGTCATGGAGTGGAGAGTGGATCGACAACGTACGTTAGGTCGTCCGTCCATAACCAGGGTCAGTGTGCATGATTGATCCATGCAGTACCAACGTACGTCGATCACGTATGCCAGGGGTAAGATGCTAACCATAGCTCACAATCATGTCGTATTAATTTGGATGTCTGCTTGTCAACAATTAGTCAAGATTGTTATCAAGCATAGTATCCTACTAGCTGGTGTGTAGTGAGACATGTCGCCATTGGTTTTCGGAACAGCCAAACAACTTGCTAAAAACGTGTGCGTAGTACTTGGTGTCTAGTGTCTACTAATAGTACATATACATGTGGGCATTTTGCCAAGTCGTTTCTTTTCTTGTAAGAGTTGTCATGCAAGCTGGAGTGGAATACATATATGTCAGGTTCTCCGCCAAAAAAGTACTACCTCCGTTTTTTTAGTCTGCATATAACTTTTTGTCTAAAGTCAATCTTTATTTTGACCAAACTTTTAGAGAAAAGTATCAACATTTACAAGGCCAAAGGAATTTTTTTAGATTCATTATGGAATGTAGCTTCATATTATGTATATTTGATATTGCAGATGTTGATTTTTTTTATACAAATTTGGTCAAAGTTTGTAAAGTTTAACTCGACACAAATCTTATATGCGGAGTAAAAAGGAACAGAGGGAGTATATATAGTCTGAATTGCAGGCCTTCTTTTCTCAAAATAAACTGATGAAACGTTCTATTTAGTGCAAACAATGTTTTAAGTAAAATACATCGAGAAAGTTGCTACAACACAAAACACTAAGGGCGTCTTCAACGCTAACCCGCAAATTTGCTACGGCATCCATCTGCGGATAGAGAGGGGACAAGTTCATCGACATGGATGCGGGAGCCGGCCATCCAATGTTGCTCACATACATTTTAGGCCGGGTTTCACTAACTGGACGAAATTCATGCAAACACGACAGATTTTCATAAACCAAACAAAAATCATTATATTTCAAACATTTTTCATTAAAAAGAAGCGGCCCGACCCTAAATCTATCCTCCAGCGGCGGCCGTCGTCCAGGGGCGGACCTATTTAGAGGTGAAATTCGAAATTCCAATAGTTTTGCTTGTTATTTTTGAAAAATATACATAAATATTTGAATTTGTATAGAATATGCCCCCACTCAAGTAGTTTGCCCCCAGCCAAAATACTCTCTAAGTCCGCCACTGCCGTCGTCCACTTCATTTGTATTCTGCACCGGCATTGGAGATTAGGATGGTTTAAGAGTCGACAGTGGAGATGCCTTAACTAAACCTAGGACATCACAATGTATGCATAATTAAGCTAGGGTGCAGTTTGCCGTTGGCATGTCAAGCTCGATCGATCTACCATCCACGCCTTTAATCTGATGGTCCTCCATCGACGACCCATCGATCATGCATCCCTGGTACGTGCTGAGTCGCTGACCCAACTTGCATTCTGCAGTTGCATGTGATGTATGCAACTTTATCGCGACGACCGCATGGCTCCGAAGGCCACATGCATGGAGATCTCATGTCATAACATGGGGTGATGTTAGCACTGTTAAGCATCTGTCAGTTCGAGGTTAGTTTAAGAGAAGTGGATTCTCGTATATCAACTAGCACTGTCCTTTGTGAGTCTATTTAACGGATTAGGTAGATTTGGAACATCTAGCTAGGTGTAGGCGGGGGTTTAGGCATCTCCATGGCGGGCATCCATTCCGGCCTCAAGTGTCTGCTCTGTATGGCCCAGACATTTTTAGGGCAACTCCAACGGGGATTATCAAATCGATCATGAATGTTTGGATCGAATTGTCGAACATTTTAACCATCCAACGTCGGTCATCAAAATTGTCTGGTCACACAGGAGGATCCTGTCCTCGATGAGTGCCAGAACTGGTATCCAAAAATACACTCCATTGTGTAAGATATCAAGATACGTGCAGATCCGTGTGAGAAGGATGAGAGACCTCTTCCACGCAGCTCATATAGATATAGGCCATCGTGTGCCCCAGATCAGACGATGACAGCTCAGACAGCTGCGCGGATGGCGAGGAGGTACTATGTTACCGTCCAACTAGTTAGGATTAGATTAAATTTAGATTGAACTTATTTAATTTCATCTGTTTAGTTGTAATATATCAAGGTTTATTTAAATTTTGTTCGTGTTTCTGTACGGCCCATTTCAAGTGGCCCAAACATTTGGTGCCGGCGCTTGGATGGTCGGCGCTCCGCCCGCTGTTGGTAGACATGTATGGACGTGCCCGCAGACATTTGATGCCGTCTATTTGGGGATGCAGGCACCCATTTTTGGGTGAGTAGTCCAAAATCCTTGAGTCTCGTCCCAAATCAAGGTCGGAGTAGTGGATTTCTGGACTGTCCATCACCTCGACTAAACAACTCGTCCCAGTCGTTCAATCCACATTCACTGTCCCTACACTCCCATTTGAACCCTAAACGTCTCCCACCGCTTACTACCCTATGACCAGACGCCGCTCCATCGGGATGAGCAAGAAGATGACCGTTGAAGTAATGTGGCTACTTAGTGGCTACCTGTCTGATGTGTCGTCCCCTCACCGCGACGGCGGATCTAGCGAGATTTTAGACCCCCATATGCGCCGCCATGTAAGCTGCCGCTGGCTCGCCTATCCACGCTGCCTCGCCGAGGCCTGGACCATCTTCCTCTATATCGTCGACGCCCGCAAAGTCAGAGTCCAGCTACCGCAAGGCCATGGTGGTAGCCAAGAAGCCGCCACATGACCGTGATGCAACATCCAAAGACAGATGGGCGGCACCCGCAACTGGAGTGACGACGACCGTGGTCGTAGTAACGGTCTCGCGGGCATGCATTAGAGACCACCGTATGATTTGTGTGGTAGATTCAGGTTTAGTTTAAATAATTTCATCCAAACCATTTATGATATAACAGAATCACGTTAACTTTTTTTGTTTGAAATAGTTAAAATGAGAAGTTTCTGGATATTGCCAATTTGCCATTAGGTGGTTGGACGTGGACCCGATGTCCACGGGCACATTTAATTGTACAGTTTTGCTAAGTCCCAGTCAACTAAGAGTTTGTTATGTCTCAGTCGATATTGTATTCCTTTGATCATACATGGAGATTTGTACAATTTTTTTCTTTTTTTTCTTTTTGCTTCTCATATACATTATATGATTTGGCTGAGACTTGGTTAAGTCTCAGTCGACTGAGACCTAGCCACACCCTTAATTGTATGAGGGGTCGTCCGTTTGGGTATTTGCCTTGGAGCTGCCCTTAATTTTTGTTTTCCTGACCTATGTCCAGCTTTGCCGATGGATGTTTGCTCCCGATGAAGTGTTAATTATTGGTGTTGGAGACGCGGTTCCAACAATATAATGCCACTAGGTTGGTAGTACGTATTCACAGTACGTTCGCGCGCACTGATAAATTAACCCACCGTTGTGTCCAGAGATCTGAGCACAACACCACTCATCTTTTTTAAAAGACACCCAGATCGATGCGAATACACACACACACACCCTGTGGAAGAAGACAAGCAGTAGACCTAAGTTGTAAACGTCTATATGACGCAAGAATACGACGGGTTAAGTTCACATGCATGAGCTGACCATGTTGGTTTTACCTTTGTCTCCGCGCGTACATGTTCGGTCGACTCACGGACGCTTTGGCACTCGCTCGTTCACACGAGTGGTGCCGCTTGCCACGTGATTAAAGCCAAGCCAAGCGGCTCGACGAAAATCAAAGCCCAGTCACCGTGCATGCATGGATATGCATGCGATAGAAACGCAAGGTAACACACATGCACGTAAGAATTTAGCCGTTTCCTTCTTCCCGGAGGAGGTCGCGTACGTGCGTACCACCGTGAATCGCGGTTGGAATTGGGTCATGTGAAGCAGCAACCCAACCGGTCATGTGAACTCCCGGGGATTTAAGCTGCGCCGGACGTACGTTACGTGCCCTCTCGATGGAAGGAGCCTGGAAGTATGAAAGGTGGACCGAGATCGATCTCAAGGGGAGTTCACGGCCAGTATCGCTGTAGTAGAAGAGACCCCATCGGGGCCTGGCTGCCGGGTGACTTGAATCTGCCTCCTCGTGTGCATGGACCATCCATATGGGTGCGTGGCCGTTTTGATTTGGCAAGGAGGATTTGTCGGTGCCTGGACTCCCGTACCGTATACTGGTAGGACTTGTAGATACAAGTGGTACCCCTCGACTTTATCCATTTTTAGGACAAGTATTTCCGGACGGAGGGAGTACGTGCAGTAGCATGGATCCAGAAGTAGTAGGTGTAGTGGACTCCAGCTCGCAACGGCTATTGTGTAACTGCACGTACATGCCAGTTTATGGCACGTACTACGTCCCACTGGCCCTGCCCTGCATGCCCGTCCTTTTGGGCGCCATCGGCTACTCCGGTCTCAACATCTGGTGGAGTCGAGTAGCATGGCAAATCGCCGTGAATGCGCGCATGCACGCGCACTAGTACAACTGCCCCGTGACCCCAAACTAAATGCCTGTAAAACCTGATTTCATGGAGTGGTCACAACTCACAAGTACTACGTAGTAAATCGGTGGCGTAATATAGGTTTTACCATTCCTGGCCAGCTGTATGTTTGGTTCCTCTCTTGAACGTCCCTGCTGACAGGCATCTTTGCACCAAGCCGACCTGACGAGACGAGAAAAAGTTTATCCCTAAAGAACCCAATCAGCACTAACTGTCTTTGGATAATAATGCAAAATAACATGTGGAACGGGGCACGGCATCTGATAGGTAGCTCAGCCATGCAAACAGCACCTTTTATCCCTTGACGATGATCCAAATGCAAGTGAACAAAACCCCAGCAAAGCAAAGCTGAGCCACTGACTTTTGCTACAACCCTACCGCCTTTTACGCATGGTCGGTCTTATGGTCCATGCTTAAGGTCAACTGAACGTACTGTCAATTAGTACTTATCAAATTATTATGCCTTCTGCCAAGTGGATAGGTGGTCTCCAACTTGCACAAATCTGGATCACTAACCACACTGTCAAGGGAGGGCAGCTTGGTAGGAGTACCTTAATTTACACTACACATGACGATAATAATGAACTCATCATGGTGCTGAGCTTCCCTTTTTCCTAGGACTAGTTGGCTGCCGATCTACATTTATTTCAGCACATGCCGTTTACTCTAGTTTAGTGCCTCCCAGTTATTGTTGTTTTGGAGTAATACATTCCCGGTCCTGCACAGATCTGCTCCGGGAATAGGAAATGTTTTGCTGTGCATAAATAGATTGCAAAACATATACAGATCTGTCCGTGTCTTAGGAATGTTTGTTGCAATACACTAGATTCAAGAACAGTTGGGAAATGAATCACTTAGGGTGGCTGCTCTAGATCCGAGTGGTGTGGTTTCTTGCTTGGCTACGACGGCGGCATTGAGCGGAGTTGGGTTTCGGTTGTGTTTTCGGTTGTGAACTAGGCAGGCATAGCATCAACCTCATCATTAATCAATCTTCGATGCAATAATTTAACACAAGGCCTCAATGATGGCACTAAGGTTACAAACTAGTACTCCTTCCGTTTCACAATACATGCCTTCCATTTGTTAAAATATAGATGTATCTAGACATGTTTTAGTATACAGGTACATCCATTTTTAGACAAATGGAAGTCAAGTATTTTGGAACGGAGGGAGTACTGGCCAAGGTTAGATTAGGCCTACTGTCTTCTTGTTTGCACTAGTTCATCTACAGAGAGGACAATGATGTGGAGTAATAATGCCAAAGCTGGCTTGACACTTTAGCCACCACCCATGGCATTGCTCTCTTGTTCTATGCAGCTGCACATGCAGAGTATACTCAATATCCACTGTAGTCATGTGTTAGCAGAGCACGCGTGCAGCTGCAATCACGGATCATCAGATTCAGAAAGCAGCAGTGGCCTGTAGGAAAAGAAGTGAGCAGAGCACCGCTGAGAAAATTCCGGCCTTTGTGATCATTGACAGCCCAGTTAGTAGCAGTAGTGAATTCACATACACTCATACTTGAAGATCTGAACTATTTGGAAGCTCCTTTTTTCTTTCCCTGTAGATTTGTGCACAACTGGCCTCTCTGCTACTTGTCTCCCGCTATGGATAACAGAGATCCATGACTGCAACCAAGTCAGTGTAAATTCCAGCCGGTCACTGAGTGAGCGAGTGAGTGGAGCAAGTAGTATCAAACACAGACAAGAACTGGTGCAGAGAAAATGAAGTCTATTCCCTCCGTTTCTAAATATAAGTCTTTTTAGAGATTCCACTACAAACTACATACGAATGTATATAGACATATTTTAGAGTGTAGATTCACTCATTTTGATCCTTATGTAGTCCATAGTGTAATTTCTAGGAAGACTTATATTTAGGAACGGCGGTAGTAGTTTTTTTCTTTCTGTTTCTCTTTCTTATTTTCTGTGTGGAAGAAATGTAGTCTAGTGGGAGGTAATCAGGTGATGCAATGGTCACATCATGGGAAGAAAAGGAAGCATCTTGCGCTTATGAGTCATAGAGCAACATACTACAGAGCATGTTACTTACTTTGCTGCCTGTAAACTTCCTGGCAAATCAAGCACTAGTGGACACATTCCTCGCAAAAAAAAAAAGCACTAGTGGACACATGATGACATGAAGTAATATCCAAATCCAGTCTCACTATGCTTCGGATCACCGACACATCTAGACAAGTGAAATGTTTTCTCTTTTCTGGGAGGAGCACTAGAGGACATGAAACTTGGCATCACAAAAAGTGAAGAGCAAAATGCATTAACGTGTAATTATCATCATCAAGCTTGGAAGCTTCTCCCTTAACATAATGATTAATGAAAGCAGCGCTGCTGTTCTTCGTGACTTTTGTCAGAAAAAAAGACGCTTGGAAGTTTAACACCGCCATCAGCATTACCTTTTTAGTGCAAAGCTCAGGCTCTTCCCAGGCACTAATGAACATATTTCTGTTGTTTAACTGAATAAAGATGGGGATGATTAAGTAGTGAACTTCTCGTCCGAAGAAAAAAGGTCTTCCATTACCCTTGTAATAATAAGAACTACTGCCTCCGTAAAGAAAAATAAGAGTGTTTAGATCACTAGCTAAAAAAACTCCTAATATCATTAACCATCTGACTTTTTTGCGCATGCTAACTTCATAGTTAATTCAAATCAAATACAACAGTACCCAAGCACCGGTAGTTTTGTTATTCAACGTCATGGAGTGGAGAGTGGACCGATGACGTACGTTAGGTCGTCAGTAAATAGCCAGCGTGCATGATTGTTCCAGAAAGTACCTACGCACGTCGACGACGTACGTATGCAACGAGTAAGATGCTACATGGGTCATAATCACGCCGTAATTTGGCTGTGTAGGAGTCGTCTACAGTAGATCAACATCATGGTCAAGCATAGTATCCTACTGTGCAAGTGTGACATATAACCATAGGGTTTTCAGAACAAGCAAACAACTGATTAATCAGCACTTAGTTAACATCATCAGGATCAATCTCGGGGATTAATCTAGCACGGAGCAGTTTTGGCGATGGGAAAGTGCCAGATCTGATCGTCCAGGGCTCCAGGCCGGCGGTAAGCGTACCTACGTCGGCATGGGAGGTACTACGTGGTGCGACCTAGCTTACATTTGGCGGTTCATTTTTTTAAGAAAGGCAATATATTAATATCGGTAAGATACCAATTACACACATGCTCTATACTAACAAGATGTTCAAAGACATCAAGTATACACACAACCAAAAAACAAAATAAAAAGAATAGAATAAAAAGACCCCACCAAGGTGATTAATCACTAGCATCAGTAGCACTCTAACCACCACAGAAGACAACATCCGAAATACAAAAGAGGTTCTCCAAAAACAACGTCTCCAAGAAGAAAATAATGCACAAGTGTTGTCGTTGCCCGATCAAAAATCTTAGGTTTTCACCCTGGAGAAAGTTCGAGTTCACCCAAAAGCAATTCTTTCAGCAAGGCCATTGCCAGGTACACCCTATAAAGGCCAGACCTTGAGTTTTCACCCTGGGAATAGTTACTCGGTACTCGAGAAGTACCACCAAAAATGCAGTCCACCAGTGCTGCCGCCCCCACTTCCCGAGGCCGTAGTTGCAAGTCACCAAAGGCCTTGCACACAGTCTGCAGTGGAGGAGCTAGCAGAGAATGTTAGGGGAGGGGGGGGGGGGGAGGGGGGCAGAGCATAAAATATGATTGTTTGAGGGGGGTGGCTAGTGACTTTTTTTCCTTCAATCTTAGCCCCTACAAAAAAAAATCCTTCCAGAAGTGTACATAGCTCCGCCATTGACAGTCTGCATCACATCCAATACACCCTTCCGCCAAAGCTTCAAGACATCAAATGTTAGCCGCCACGACTTTCTCCATCTCTATCAATGCCTTGGAAATCTTGACTTAGACATGTTTTATGGCACCGATACGAAGAGCGAAGCTTCGCGTCGTGCCCTCTTGAAGCCACGACGACTGAGATTATGAGCTCGCGCGACCAGAGCCTTTCCAATCTAGATATCCATGGGCGACATACTCCAATCCATATAGATCTCTGACGGGGAAGACGAGAACTCATCAGCAGTCAGATCCAAGAGGTCGACATTTAGTAGAAAGACGACTTGACGGAAGAAGAGCGGTAGGGCCAAACCACCATTATTAGGCCGAAGCCAGCAACCCCCACGCCTCCCTCCTCTCGATCCATACCTGCAAACAAAGGTCAGCGACGCCACATCGTGCCAACGACAACAGCGAAGGATCGAACTTGGGGGGGCGCCAATCATGGCAGAAGACGAGGACCAGCCACTCCTGACCAGATCAGGTGACTCCCAGCCCCACCACTCCCACTAGGGCGGCATCGCATGTAGCCTACAAGCCCAGATGCGACGCCGCCCAAGCCGCCATCGGCTCAAAAAGGAGCTGCCGCCCCGGAGCCCTATCTCCACCTCCACATGGGACGACCGGAGAGTCCCCCGCCCCCTTTGAGACCGGAGGTGCCGCCATTGTGGCAGAAGCCGGCGGCAGCGCCGGGAAAGACCTTGCTGGTGGCGCTAGGGTTTGGCAGTTGATGTGATCTGTGCAAATTAGCTACCGAACGCTAATGAATTACTCCCTTCAGAAACGTTTTATATTGTGAAACAGCGGAAGTAGTTACCAACGGGACGCGTCATTTATCCAGAAGGTAACAGGTACGCACGTACACGAGTTCAACTTCCGGCGAGGGCTGGCCGACACGTACATTCCACTGCAGGAGAGTATGGATATTCATTTGGCGGCCTACAACGGTACCGCGAGAATTTTGTTGTTTCCGGAGTACGCTAGCTCCTGTTGGAATTCGATCAGGCATGTGAAGAATCAACAAGGCGAGCATGCATATGTGTGCGTACATGCATTTGTATGGACGTAGGAGAGTGCGCTGCACTTGCAAAGGAGCTGGTCTGGTTACGACCGACCGGAAATCGTCGATCGCTGTAGAAAAACCCAGTGCGTGCGTGCGATTTATGAATGAACGGTGGAACCATTTATGCATGTGCCCAAGCAGCCGAGGCGGGCGGCTTCTGGATTTCACCGCTGCCGCAGACGTGCATGCAGGAGTAGTAGGTTTGGCAAGGAGGATATTTGTCGGTGCATGCAGGAGCAGTGGCTGCATGGCCATGCATGCGCGTGTGGTTTTGGCAGTGGCTGCATGGCCACGCGAGCTGGAGTCTACTACTCCACGACAGCAAAGAAAAATGAGACCATAGTCCCTGACTCTAGTCACTCAACGCGAGCCATCATCTATGGGACCTAGTGATGCATACAAAGGATGATGAGTGCTCGTCCTTTTCTCAAACAAGGAGAGCATGAGCACAGCAACCGGGGTCATTTCTCTTGCTTTTTCTTCTTTATCTTGTTTTTGTCAGCGAGGAGACGAGTTCCTCTACAGGAGCCCGCTTTCATATGCAAGCAACATGTTGATGTGAGCTGGACTGCTGAATCCAACGTGGAGACCCGGAGCATCTGTCCACTGTCCAGCGTGGTCCGTTGGCCATGCCCTTAGGACCGTACTAGCTATCTGCGGATAATGCAGAATAACATGTGCTGCTACGTGCACACACACCTTTTATCCCTTGACGAGGATCCAAACGAATCACAACAAAACCACAGCAAAGCTGAGCCACTGACTTTTGCTCCAACCCTCAACTTTACGCATGCATAGTCACATGTCATGTGTGTGTGCGGGGAACCTGCAAAGGCAAAGCAAGGTCAACTGACAGTACTGTCAATTAGTATCAAATTATCATGTCTACCTACTGCCAAGTGGATGGTTACACATGATGAGTTTTGTTCATCTGAGAAAACAAGTGGGGTGCAAATAAGCTGTGCAGCAAGACGAATTGTACTGCACTTTTGCTCACTGTTTGCAGGGGAGGCAGTGCCGCTCCAGTTTGGCATTGAATCCGCAGTCTCAAAAAAGACGGAGCCCAAACCAAGAAAAAACTGTTGAGTAATCACGTTATTAGCGTAATATTCCATTTCATTCGGCAGGAGGTAAAGCAACCAAGTACACATAGTCAACCTGGCAAGAATCAGACATCCATATTAGACAGATCTTCCCAAAATATTGTAGACAGATTCAGACATCCAGACTAGATAGATTTTGTCATATGTACTAACTCAGCACCACGAAAGATTTGATTTGCTATCACCCTACAAGCTAGCTAGGGCTCTGCTATCATGGACAAGCCAAATAACAATAAATGAATATATGTTATCTAGGCAGGCATAGCATCAACCTCATCATTAATCAATCTTCTCTGCAATAATTAAGCAGACGGCCCTAATAATGAAGTAGCAGCTCTCACCAAGGAACATGTGCCCACAGTTGGGTTAGAGTAGCCCAAATCAATGTTCAACAAATCGTTAGCTGGTAGTTGGTCGGTCAGTTTAGGAGTAGCGATTAATCGGCGAATTGGTCTATGAACTGGATTAATCGGTCGACCATTAATCGGTAGATTGAATAGAAACTTGCCAACATATATCTAGATTTTTTATGTATTATGCCATACTCTCATGCTCCCAGCTATGTATATACCAAAACATGCTAGATGTACACATATGGAAAGCATAAATAGCAGGTAATTTTATTAATCCTAGCTATTGAGGAGAGGGATAGGTCTGGAAGGGGTTATGTACAAAAAAATTGGGCTTTGTTTGCCCATCCATTAAATGGGCCAGCAGGGATTAATCGTCCTGACAACCGATTAATCGGCCTAACTGGCCAATTAATCGGTCTGACAAGTTAAAGCGACGAATATGTGCTATTCGATTCGGCCACGCTAAGAGTAGCGGTTAATTGGCTCGTTAACTGATTAATCGGGTGAATTCTTGAACAGTGGCCACAATGGATAGTAACATAGACTAGTAACATGCCCATGCTACCAGTCTATATTACTACCTCTATAGTGGGGAGTAACATATGTGTGATAACATGCAACACTTCATTTATTAGGCTATAGACACATCTTGCCTTGATATGTGTGGTGTTACTCATAATACTAGTAAGGGCATCTCCAACAGGTTGTATGTTAGTCTTGTTGGTAAAATGTCCATGTAATCAATCAACAAACTATCATACAACTACTTTAATAGGTTGTACCTAAGTTATCCAATAGATCGTGAGAAAATAAATGTGATTGCTCTTTATTTTACCTTGAAGCTTGTGCAAAGGTTGTTAGTTAATCAACATACAACTTTGCTCTCTCTCTCCACATTTGTTACATGTCACATCATCACTATATCCTAGGTGGCAAATTTACCAATACCTATCTTACAATTGTTGGAGATGCCCTAACTAGCTATATTACTACTTTCCTCTCTTTCTTCATTTATTGCTTGCCACATCATCTACTTTATCTAGATATGTGTGGTGTTACTACCTATGTTACTCCCACTGTGGGTAGTCTTAGGCTAATGTTGTTTTCTGCACCAGTTCATCTACAGATAGGACAATGTCGTGGCAACGACACCTATGGGATCACGTGGATCCCTTCTACCATCTAGCAGGGAAAGAGGAGTGCGCAAAGAGCAGATCCAACGATCAACACGAGGGATTTTTACCCAGGTTCGGGCCGCTGAGAAGCGTAAAACCCTAGTCCCGATTTTAGTATATTGAGTGTTCTTGAGCTTCGCCTAGCTGCTACGCATGCAAAGTGCAAACTGGGCCGGAAAATCCCAAAAGATCCCCTCATGTATCGCCTTTGGGCCTCCTTCTATACCAGGGGGCTACCACACTGGCGTACATGCATACATGAGGTGTAAAGTTGCTACAGTGCACATACTTATCTCTGTCGTCTTAGGACAAACGCATTTAATGCGCCATTTACGTGTCTCTAACTTTGTCGGGGACGGAAACAGAGCCCTTCCCGTCCGTCGCCGCCTCACCTCATCTCGACACGCATCCAGGATTACAAGAAAATTTATTGAATGTGATGGAACTATATCAAGAATTTACACAAGTAAATGACATCAAAATGATGGACAAGCAACAATTTTTGGTGCAAATTACACACAAAAAATTGTATATCCAGGAAAAAATGTCTAACTCGTTTGTAAAGAAATATCTGTCCAACCCCAACCATCCCCAAAATTTATGTGACTTAGTTCTGTTGTCATTTTTGGAGAACCTCATTTACTTCCGAAAATGAATGTTTGAATTATTGAATGTTTGAATTAACCAGAAAACTAAAAATGACCTAACACCTCAGACGATGTGATGGTAACTATTTTGTTATTATTTCTTGTGTAGAGTTGATGTGATGATGTTTTTATTTACATTGCCTATGAAGAAAAAATGGCAAACAAGGAAAAATCTCGCCTTTTCCCTAGAATTGTGTTACATGTCTTTGTTGTTAGCGTGCTTCGATTCTATCTGGTTGAAACTGAGACGAAACCAATTTTAGTTCTTATTAACACGTCAAAGACCCAATTGATCAACGGTCTTTTAAAAGACCAAACTTCTTCACACACACGAAACCGACCGGTTTGGTCTATCTAAACGGCCAACCTATAGACGTATGTGTTCACAAAACAAAATTATTGAACGCGAAAGGCTTTATTGTATGATTTATGCAACTATAATCGGCATAAAAAATCACGGGTACAAATAAATTTTTGGGCACCAAAAACTTGAACAGCCAGCAAAAAGGCCCAAATTAACTGTGGAGAAATTACCTCCGGCATGACCTGACCCAAACCAAACCTGAGCCCGCTCCCTGTGCGGTAACCATGGAATACCAAAGATTCTAGCCAAAATTAATTGACTATACGTGTTATACATAGCCAGCCAGGCATCAGGAAACCACACACAAACTGTAGTTGAGTTGGTCGCTGCGGCTGTTTCCAAGCCCTTGCGTTGCTGATTACCAATACGTGTCCTCTCGTACCTGGCGGCTGCAACCCTAGCCGCTGCCAGGGGCCGATCTTCCAACGCCGTTCTCCGGCGGCTCCCTTCCGCCGGCGACTTCGGTCGTCGGTGGTGAGGGGGGTCGCCGGATCCACGTGTGTGGATCGTTTTTACTCATCCATAGTCTAGTTTTTTAGGTTGTTCATCGTCTTTGCTTCGGCGACGACGATGACGACGCTGAATAAATATTCTTCGGATCCTTTCCTGACGAGGCCATCGGTCCTATGATTGGGGATGGATCTGGAAATCAGTCTGTTCAAGCAAGGATGGCGTGACGGCGGCGGCATCCTCGTGGTGGACCCGTGTCCTCGAGCTTCGTCGTTACGACGACGTTTGCTCCAGCGTCGACGTGGAGCTTGGGAGGTAGTCCAGGAGCGGATGCAGATTGTGGTCTGCATCGACGACATCTGGAAGACGGAACGTGTGCTGGGTTCGTGGTTCGTGGATGGCAGGTATGGTTTCCTCCTTCGGCATTTTAGTCGTGGTGGGGTGCCAGATCTAGAGTTCGATGGCGTGTCCGGGGTGTTGCCCTGGTCTGATTCGTTCAACGGCAATGGCTTCACTTTTGGCGAGCCACTTTGGAGGTCCGCAAAGCTGCATATCAGCGATGGAGCCGCGTCGAACTGGGGTGAGGAGGTGATCCGTCATTCTTTTTTTCGGTGGCTGCTGTGGTGGTGCCGGAGGCAGGTGACGGGCGTTAGTGTCAAGCTCAGAGATGTTCTGCTATCTTTTCAGTTTTGTCATGTCGGTTCTTACGTGACTTGTACTTTGTTCTTTATGATATGAATAAGACACGTATTACCATGCAAAAAAAAAAACACAAACTGTAGTTCCAAGCACAAAACCGCAGAGCAGCCCATCCCCCGTCGGTGCTACGGCGGACCCTATTTGGCGCTTCAGGTGTCCGATCTCGTGTAGTTAGGCTGTCCCATGTCTCCTTCGCACGCAACCCCTCCCACTTATGTTAAAACTCAAAAAAATGGGCATGGCGCCGGGATTCTAACTCAAAACTCTTCGTTCGTAGCGAAACGTACTAACCAACTTGGGGATCGCATGACTTGTGTTAGGTTACATATTTTTTATCTTTTTCTTCTTTTCCGTTTGTGCACGGAAACCGCGGTTTGGTTTTTTTACCTGGTTTTCTTCCCCCTTTTTCCTCCGGTTTTTGTTTCTTCTTCTTTTCTGCTTGCCTTTTCTTTTTTGTTTTTTGTTCTTTTTCTTGTTTCTCCCTGTTTCTTTTATTTTTCATATTCAATGAAACTTTTTGTCCGATTCAATGGACTTTTTTTTTTCAAATTCGGTGAACTTTTTTTCAAATTTGATGATTTTTTTTCCAAAATTAATAAACGTTTTTTCAAAATTTATAAACTTATTTTTCAAATCAATGAATCTTTTTTTCAAATTTGATGAACTTTTTTTAAACTCAATGAATTTTTTAAAACTTGCTGAACGTTTTTTAAACTCGACGAACTTTTTTTAAATGCACAGGTTTTTTTGCAATTTTTCTGTTTTTTACTTATCATGATTTTTCTTGACAATATCAATGTTCAAATGGTGAACCGTTGACTAGATAACGGTAAAACGAGCGAACATTGAACGAGCGCAGGAAGGGAGCGGGCAACCAAAGCCAGGAAGCAAGTGAGCGCCCAACTTGTTTAATTGGGCCGGCCCAAGAGGAGCTGCTGCCTCGATCTGGCGCCTGAAGCGCCATATAGGAACCCCCCGACGCCCTCCCCAAACCTAGCTGACGCTTGACGGCGACACTGGAGCGGAGCCCTTAGGCCTTAGCCCTCTCCCTTCGCGGCTCCTCTAGTTCGCCACACTCCGCCTCCGGCCTCCCACCTTGGTGACTCCGTCGGTCCTTCCGGCGTTTGTTCAGCTCGCCCCCAACGGCTAGGCGCTAGAAGCCATCCATCCATCCAGGCATCTACAAGAGTCAAGAGAGCAAGCCACCTTCCAGCAAGTCAAGGTAATTTCCCTTTCGCTGCCTTTGGATGTCTCCATTGAAGCCTAAGAAAAGATTTTTTTTTTGGTAATCATTTGGCGTCAATACGGACGTTTGTTTGACTGGACACTGAATTCGTATTGGAAAGAAAAAGAAAGACCAATTCGGGCCCGTTTCCGGAGGGGTAGAGCTCCAAATTGGCCCACTGGTTTGAGCCCGCGAGCAGAAAAAGAAGGGAGGCAGACCTAGCTCGTGGCGGCGGCGAGCTAGCAAGCAAGCAGGTGGCGGCGGCGACCGGCGGCCACCAGGTCCGCCTCTCCCCTCTTCCCCATCCCTTCTCCCGTTGCTCCCTCGCCATCTTCCCCCCCTGTGGCCCCGTTCGCCCTGTGCCACGCCCAGCCATGGAGGTCGGCGGCACGCCCCGCCGTCGTCCCCGCACGCCGTGCTACGCAAGCCTTACCCACGCGCCGTCGTCCTCCCTGCCCACCTCACTGTGCCAGGCCCTCTCTTCTCCACGATATCCATAGCAGCTGCTGCTCCTTTTCTGCTCCACCACGGGTCCATGGCTGTAGGAGCTGCTGCTCGTTTTGTGCAGCCAGAGCTGCTCCACCATGGGGTCATTTTGCATTGTTTCTAATTTTTTTCAGTTTTGTCTGTTGTGCAGATTAGCTAAGTTTTGTCCATCTGCTGGCCGATTGAAGGTATATGTCAAAAATCCCCTCAATTTTGCATGTGATGTCTTGTTGCCATGTTTTACATCTAGTATAGATAATTGAACTTTGTACAGCTCAATGTCAGATTAATTGGAGTTGCTTGAGTGGGTAAACTAAGAAATTGTAGTCGCGTATGAGCAGATTACATTTTCGAGTATGTAGAACAATGTATAATCAATCTTCATGCTAATGTAGCTATACAATTCCAAAGTTTGAGTTCCAAACAGCATTTCGGTTTGAAATCTCAGAGGCATTTCAAGGGCCAATTCGGTGAACAACCAAACAGGTGAATTCGCATTCGTGCCATTTCAGTTTCCTCACTGAATTGGAATTCCAGTCCAATTCAATGCGGAGCTCTCCAATACGTACATGCAAACAATGCGTTTCTGAAATCTGAATCTTGTTCACCTCATATGAGTAGTGGGGATATTACGCTTACTTCATACACTAGTTAGTAGTGATGTTTTTTTTAGAAAAATAGTATACGTAGTCTTGATTTTCACTAGCTGAAGAAACCTATTCCAAGGAATATACATATGCTTGAAGAAAAGAATGCTGTATCCTGTTTATGCCATCAGGAATTTTTCTTAACTGTTAGAGATATTGCCACAACGATATTTTGCAAGTATTATCAATAAATGGTCTTGATGTTGCTATCTTACTGCACATTTATTGTCCTATTATATTGTTTTGTCTTTTTTTTTTACAGGAACCTGGCTCTGCCACTGTCACGTATACGAAGCTCTTACGCCAGATAATCGACACCACCGGACCCGTCCATCCCGCCAAGTTCGGCCTCAGTCTCCAGCTCGCGGCCGACTAGCTCCTGGACAAGCTTAAGCACAAAGAGAGGCCTCGGGCGGGCTCCCTTTTTGCTCTATCTTAGGTCTGGCCCCGATGGCTTGTGCCGCATACAGTATCAGGGGCTATCTCAAGCTTGCCACGGGGCATGGCCCGGTCAATAGTCACCTGTGCGGCGGCTGGAAGCCTTCAGTATCTTGCCCTGTTTCTCGGGCATGGAGTAGCAATGTCTCCAGTAATGCAGTGCAACACGTCGCCTGCCATTCTCATCTGACTGTCCGGAATTCAAAAAGATGGCGCTCAATCCCGAAAGCTTCGCTGGAGGACGGGACCGTTGTTGCTGGTAGGTAAATTACATTTTTGATCAGTTGGGTGTGATTTCTTCAACAACTCCATGGTGTTAGAAGAATGATGCTTTTCTATGTTATAAAACCTCAATTTTTAATGTGCTGTGAGACGAAGTGCATTGCCCAAAACCTTTCTTCTAGTTAATACCAGCAGCCAGTTTGATGTAAATTGCAACACCAGTGTTCTAATTTTTGTTTTGTTCTGTTCTTCAGAAGGGAGGATAACTGTACTCGTCATTGGTGGTGGAGGAAGGGAGCATGCGCTCTGTTATGCTTTGACCCGTTCGCCTTCTTGCGAAACAGTTTTATGCGCCCCTGGTAATGCTGGCATTGCTCAATCCAGGGATGCGATCTGTATATCGGACTTAGACATTTCCAGTAGTGATGCTGTTATATCGTTCTGCCGCAAGAGGGGAGTGGGAATGGTGGTAGTGGGTCCTGAAGGTCCTCTTGTTGCGGGTCTTGCGAATGACCTTGTCAAAGCTGGGATACCGACCTTTGGCCCTTCATCAGAGGCTGCAGCATTAGAGGGATCAAAGGACTTTATGAAGAGACTGTGTGATAAGTGTAATATCCCGACTGCTCAGGTAATTCAGTTTACATTTGTGTTAAGTACTACATCTTCCAGGGTCTGCAGGGGTTTGTTTTCACGAGATACCTGCATAAGAGAAGTGTTACATTGTTTTAGGCATTAATATTTCCTTCATCCTGAGGCAATGCTGTTAACCATGTTTATTTTGTGCCGATTTGCTACTGCTATAGTATACAGAAGCTATGCAATGAACTCTCACTTTCTGCTGGACAAACATTGTGTGACTGCATTATTTCCAACCATCGTTCATAACTCATTGTTGATAATTTGATATCCCTCTAAAGGCAGATTGCTTTTTGAAATGAAGTCATCTTATTACTGCAGAAAAGGACTGTGAGATACTTTAGCAGAAAACAGTGAAATTGATACTCCACTTTGTTGATACTTATTGTAGATTTAGATGTTAAGGCATACAGTTGAAGCTAATACCAGTACTCTTCTCTCTATCATGTAGTATCGCACATTCACGGATCCTGCAAAAGCTAAAGAGTACATCAAGGATCAAGGGGCCCCTATTGTTGTCAAAGCTGATGGATTGGCAGCTGGAAAGGGCGTCGTTGTTGCTATGACTTTGGATGAGGCCTTGGAAGCAATAAACTCTATGATGGTTGACGAGTCATTTGGTTCTGCTGGTTCACGGGTCGTCATTGAGGAGTATCTGGAGGGCGAAGAAGCCTCTTTCTTTGCATTAGTAGATGGTGAAAATGCGTTGCCACTTGAATCAGCACAGGATCACAAAAGAGTTGGTGATGGTGATACTGGTCCAAACACGGGTGGTATGGGTGCATACTCCCCTGCGCCAATAGTGACCGAAGAGCTTAAGAGCTTGATCATGGAAACTATAATTATTCCAACTGTTAAAGGTATGGCTGCTGAAGGATGCAAGTTTGTTGGTATATTATATGCCGGGCTTATGATAGAGAAGAAATCTGGGCTGCCTAAGCTTATTGAATATAACGTGCGATTTGGGGATCCTGAATGCCAGGTTAGTGATTATCTGTCAGCTGCCTCTTAAGATATTTATATTTTCCCTATTCAAGCATTACAAGTTTGTGTCTTGTTCTCATGTACATTTACTTGCGATACATAAGCAACACTGCTTAAGCTTTCTTCTTTTGGAACTAGCTCGCCATTTATTTCTTGAATCATTTGGGCCACCTATCCATGCCGTTCTATTGTTCCATGTAATTCCAGAAGCGCAGTTAATTTTGTTGACATTTGTGGGATCTTCAATTTTAGCTGTCTGCTCAAAGGCATATATGAACTTTTAAATTAATGATGCAGCTTTATACTCAAGTTGAGTCCAATATGCCCTTGTTAAGTTTGGTAGGCATTTATAAAATATGTGATGTTTTTCTTATCACATAGGCTATCATCATGCTTTTGAAGTACCTTACCACATTTCTAATATGTTTCTTAATTTCCTTGTTGATCTGTTACATTTTGTTTTCCATGAGATTCTGACTCTGCATTCCTGTATTAATTCCACCTTTCCTTTGTCTCAGGTTCTGATGATGAGACTAGAGTCTGATCTTGCACAGGTCCTGCTATCCGCATGCAGAGGAGAACTGGGCAAGGTTTCGCTAACCTGGTCCCCTGAAATCGCAATGGTGGTTGTGATGGCGAGCGAAGGATACCCTGGCTCCTATAAGAAGGGGACCGTGATAAAAAACACGGACAAGGCCGAGCAGGTTTCTCCGGCTGTCAAGATATTCCATGCCGGAACAGCTTTGGATGGAGACAGCAACCTTGTAGCCGTTGGAGGCCGGGTTCTTGGCGTCACTGCCAAGGGCAAGGACATCGAGGAAGCGAGGTCGAGAGCGTACGATGCGGTAGACGTTGTCGACTGGCCCGAAGGATTCTTCAGGCGAGATATCGGCTGGAGGGCACTGAAACTAACCACTTACTAGTTAGGTTTTCCTAAATCCGGGGTCAGCTTCGAGCGTCAAGTGAAATGAAGACAGTAGAGTCACCATTGTTATTGTTGTGGTTGCGGAATTGACAGGAGCATAGCTTGTCCCGTCGAACATAAGAGCATCTTTTGGCCATGGTTTGGCTCCCAACCATTTGTAGCAGTCTTGTGTTTCCCTCAAGGCAGGCAACGTGTCAAGTGCAATTATCTCTTGAGGTGCAATAATACCAACTAATTACTACCTCCGGTCTTAAATATTTGTCTTTCTAGATGTTTCAACAAGCGACTACATACGGAACAAGATGAGTGAATCTACGCTCTAAAATATGTCTACGTACATCTGTATGTGGTATTCCGTTTAAAATCTCTAAAAAGACAAATATTTACAAACAGATTGAGTATTTTCTAGTGAAGATAACCATGCAAACTCTTCATAAGCATTTGCTTATATGACAATCCTTCATAAGTAGTAGCAGAGATTATGTGCTGAGCTAATGACACATTAGAGGAGGGAGAACACCGAGATTCTATTGGGGAACAGCTCAAGCTCCCTCTGTTGCCATCACTATTGACTACTTAGAGCATCTCCAACCGCGCCCCCAAGGTCCTTTTTTTTGGCGCCGGCGCCCAAAAAATGACCCAGTTGCGCCCTTAGGAGCCCAATTTTTGCAGCTTTGGTCCGAAACTGGCGCCGATGTACCCAGGCCAAACCCGGAGCGCTGGGGGCAATCGGTTTTGGCGCGAACGAACGGCGGGCCTGCCGAGTCAGCGACCCATGCCTCGTCGTCCTCACAACACCTCGTTTTCCGCAGGGAATCAATGCCAAGGCCGTCGCCGGTCAGCCTTCCATTGATTCCTCACGGGCGCCCCCCCCCTCCGGCCACGCGTACACACAAAAGCCGCCCCCGGCCGCTATATAAAGCAGCACCTCCCTCGCCGAAGACGCACCCGCCCCGCAACCCCCCTCTCTCTCCTGTGCACAGCCGCCGCCGCCGAACTCTTTCCGTCGCCGCAGATGATGGGCGAGAGGTTCCCCGGCGACGGGGCGGCGGCCAATGGCTTCGGCCGCCGCTCGCTGCAAGAGTGGGAAGCCCACCTCCTCCACGAGGCGAACATCCCGACGCCTCCCGACATGCGCGCGCCGGGGCGGTGGAGGCTCAGCGCCGGGGGCGTCCCCATGCCCCCGCTGCCCGACGTCACGCGCCCCGACTATTTCAACGCCAAGGTCGAGCGTGCGCGGGCGTCGCTGATGGAGGAGCAGCGGGCCCGCCTGGAGTACGCCGCCGACAACCACCAGGCGTGGGGGGCCTACTTCGAACGCCGGCAGGCGGAGCGGCTGGCCTCCACCAACAACGCACCAGTGGTGGGGGGACCAAGAACAGTGATGACCGCCGCCTGTGGTGGGGCGCCCCCGGCCGCACACTCCACGTCGTCCTCAAGCACCTCGAGGGCGGCAACGAGCCGCCGTTCACGTACCCCGGCCGGGGCGGCGACCAATGAATGCCGAGAAGGACCGGCTCCTCTTCCTCCTCTCACTCCTCCTCCCACTCCTCCAGCTCGCCGGCGCTCTACAACGTCAAGGCCGAGCCCGCGGATACTCCGCTCGGCCAGCGCACCCGCAGCGCTGGCATTGTCATCAACGAGGGCGGGCGCGCCTCCTCCTCGGCTCCTCCCTGCCTCGTCAAGCCGAAGATGGAGCCGGGGCTCGCCGCCGTCAAGACTCTTCATGTCTCCCGTTAGCAGGCCAGTTAGCAGTACTACTGTATTCACACACTTTCATGCTTAAAGATCTGAACTGTTTGGAAGCTGCTTTTTTTCTTTCCCTGTAGGTTTGTGCACAACTGGCCTTTGAAATCTGCTACTTTGTGTCTCCCGTTATGGATAGCAGAGATCCATGACTGCAACCAAGTTAGTGCAAGTTCCAGCAGGTCACTGAGTGAGTTAGTGAGTGAGTGGAGCAAGTACTATCAAACACAGACAGGAATTGGTGCAGAGGAAATGAAGTCTTGTTTCTTTTTCTGTTTTTTTGCTTCCGATTTTCTCAGTGGAAGAAATGTAGTCCAGTGGGA
Source organism: Triticum aestivum (assembly GCF_018294505.1). Lineage (NCBI taxonomy): Eukaryota > Viridiplantae > Streptophyta > Magnoliopsida > Poales > Poaceae > Triticum > Triticum aestivum. Next base: position 716,184,877 of record NC_057813.1, read on the forward strand.
GGCAATCAGGTGATGCAATGGTCACATCATGGGCAAGAAAAGGAAGCATCTTGTTCTTAGTATGAGTCATAGAGCAGCATACGTTCAGAGCATGTTACTTTGCTGCCTGTAAACTTCCTAGCAAATCACACACTAGTAGACGCATGGAGTAATATCCAAAACCAGTGTCACTATGGTTTGGATCACCGACACATCCAGACAAGTGAAATGTTTTCTCTTTTCTGGGAGCAGCACTAGAGGGCATGAAAGTTGGCATCACAAAAAGTGAAGAGCGAAGTACATCAATGTGTAGTTTTCACCATCAATCTTGGAAGCTTCTCCCTTAATATAATGATTAATGAAAGCAGCGCTGCTGTTCTTTGTGCGCTTGGAAGTTTAACACCGCCATCAGCATTACCTTTTTAGCGCAAAGCTCAGGCTCTTCCCAGGCACTGAACATACTTATGTTGTTTAACTGAATTTGGATGACGACATTTAATTACTGATTTTCTCATCCAAAAAAACGACTTTCCTTGCCTTGTAATAATAAGAACTACTCCCTCGTAAAGAAATATAAGAGCGTTTAGATCACTAGTTAACCATCTGACTTTTTTGCGCATGCTAACTTCATACTTAATTCAAATCAAAAGAATTCACTAGCACAGGGAATATTGAGTATACTCTAACCTAGAAGTAAATATCCACAACGGAGCCGGATCCTCTAACTTAGAGAAGGAAAGTCATTGTGCTAAAGTGCTAGTCCAGTGTAAAATGAAGAAGGAAAGTTAGGAACTACTGCTAGCAGATTGTTCATTGTTGGTATTTACTGTAGATATAAAATAATTTAAAAATAATTTTATTTCACCATCAATTTGTTTGCACGTAATTACTATAAATGTACCAAGTAGATCTGTAATTTGCAAATTACTTTTTAGTCATTTTAGCCTTAATCAACGGCAGTTGTGTTATTCAACGTCATGGAGTGGAGAGTGGACCGATGAGTACGTTAGGTCGTCAGTAAATAGCCAGCGTGCATGATTGCTCCAGAAAGTATCTACGCACGTCGACGAGGTACATATGCAAGGAGTAAGAATATTACTGCAAGATGCTACATAGGTCATAATCATGCCGTAATTTGGCTGTCTATCTCAGGAGGCGTCAATAGTTAATCAACGTCATGGTCAAGCATAGTTTCCGGCCTCCTCTCGGCCGAAAAGAGCTTTTCGGCCTTGCCTTGGCCGAAGAGGTGCGTACCTGGGCCGAAAAGGCCTTCTTTGGTAGTGGCTTTGTGGTTTTCCGCACAAGCAAGCAACTAATTCAGCACTTAATTAACTTCCTCCGGATCAAGCTCAACTAATTCAGCACTTAATTAACATCCTCCGGATCAAGCTCGGGGATTAATCTAGCACACAACCGTTTGGAGATGGCCAAGTGTCAATTATCATCGTTTCCTTCATGAAGGCATCATCGAGGTACAAATCCCAAACCCACCCAATACCTCCGGGGAAAACACTAGATCAATTGATCGGATGACGGCGGCATTCATGTGTCGTCACCCCCTTGGGGGCGGCATTCATGTGTCGTCACCCCCTTGGGGGCGGCATTCTTGGAGATGCACTCGGGCTTGAGGGACCAGCGGATGGCTTCTTCGGTGGAGCGGTGTTTCGTTCTACACATTCATGGCGGCGGCTCTTGGCGGCATGGAGCAGCGGAGGCTTGGCGTCAAATGTGTGGTGATGGACACGCGCAGGAGGTCGACACTGTCTGGCGTCGGCGGCAGCTAGACCGGGCTAAGTTGATGCAGCAGTACAACTCTGAAGATGGATTGGTGGCAAGTGGTTGCAGCGGCTTCATACCCGGCAGGCGTCCTGGTTGAGGAGCACGCCGGACTGGTGGGTGCCCATACCCGGCAGACGTCTTGGTTGGGACCTCAGGTCTTTGATGTTAGGTCTGGCTGCGATGTCTGTTTGGTATTAGGCCCAGGCTATTAGCGCCCCTTCATCAATTGGATAGGTGTAGCGACAGTTGTTGCTTAGACGGTGACTTTAGTCTTAGTCTTATTGTTGTATGACTTTGTGAGGTCCTGTGAAAATAATTAATAAAGTGGCCGTATACATCGTCCAGATGCAGCGGGGTCCTCCTCCTTTTCTAAAAAAAAGATCGGCGGTAGGCGTACGCCCGTTGGCATGTCAAGCTCGATCCACCATCGCCGCGCGCCTTTAACCGGGTGGCCCTCGATGGATGGATCGATCATGGATGACACGACCTAGCTTACATTTGGCAGTTCATGTGATCTATGCAAACTACTCCCTCCGTCCCAAAATATAAGAACGTTTTTAACATTAGTATAGTGTCAAAAACGTTCTTATATTCCGGGACAGAGGGAGTAGTTACCCAACGCAAATGAATTACTAACGTCTTATATTTGTGGGACGGAGGTAGTACGTACTTACCAAACGCGACCCCGTCATCAATCCTTGTTTTTGAGATAGCCATCAATCATGCACAATGGAGACGTTGTCATCGATTCAGAAGGTAATCCAGCAGATAAAACCCAAGGTAACACGCACGCACGCACGCACGTAGGTACGTACACGAGTTCAACTTCTGGCCGACACATTCCACAGCAAGACAGTACGTAGGGTACTATGGGGACATTAATATGGCAGCCTACAACGGTACCGCGAGAATTTTGTTGTTCCCGGAGAACGTACGTACGTGTTGGAACTCGATCATGCATGTGAAGAAGCAACAAGGCGGTCGATGGACGGATCACGTGAGCATCGATCCATCCAGGAGTGGTAGGTAGGAGTAGTGGACTCCAGCTCGTTCGCAACGGTGTGTACGTACACGCGAGTTTATGCATGGAGTCATTGGCCGGCATCTGCGTGTCACTCCTTTTGGGCACCATCCCTCTCCCGCCGGGACACACGAGGCTACAGTGGTACGTACACACGAGGTTCCAAACGAATCACAACAAAACCCCAGCCAAGCAAAGCAAAGCCACTGACTTTTGCTCCAACCCTAAGCTTTACGCATGCATGGTCTAATGTCATGTGTGTGTGTGTGTGCCGGGAACCTGCAAAGCAAAAGCTTAAGGTCAACTGATAGTGGTGCCAAATAGTTTCAAATTATTGTGTCCTGCCAAGTGGATGGTTACACATGATGAACTGATGAGTTGATGGTGAAATGTTTGTGGTATTACTACATGGCACCGCAAAGCAGTAAGAAATGAATCAACTAATTATTGGAGTTCTCTTCATCTGAAAAGACAGTTGAGTGTTTGCCAGGAGATTCAGGGGCGCAAATAAGCTCGTGTGGCAAGACAAATTGTACTGCAATTTTGCTCTCTATTTGCAGGGGAGGCTCCGGTTTAGCATGGTATCTGCAGTCTCAAGAAAGATGGAATATCAAGCAGGGGAACCAGTGACTACTAGTTCAACTGTTACTCCACTGTCCAAACCCAGAAAAAACTGTTGACATATTATTAGCATACCTATCCATTTCATTAGGGCACCAAGTGCATGGCCGACCTGGCAAGATTCAGACACGTACGCAAATTATTTAAGAGGAGAGAGATGAGTGTGATGATTCCAGGAAGAAACAATGCTAAGCGCGTGAACCTAGGCAAAACATTTAAAGGAAAGAAGCCCACCAATACATGAAGAGTTTTAGTTGCTAAACCATTAAATGAAGCAAGCTCAGGAACCATAAGCTAAGCACCTATGCATTGGGAAGTATAATTGCTAAGCTATTTAATGCTTAGCACCTTATCTAAAGGCATCTCCAACAGTCGTAAGATAGGTGTTGGTTAATTTGCCATCTAGGACATAGTGATGATATGGCATGTAATAAATGTGGAGAGAGAGCAAAGTTGTATGTAGATTAACCAACAACCTTTGCACAAGCTCCAAGGTGAAATAGAGAGCAATCACATTTATTTCTTTCATCTATTGGATAGCTTACATACAATCTATTGGAGTAGTTGTATGATAGCTTGTTGGTTGGTGACATGGACATTTTACCAACAAGACTAGCATACAACCTGTTGGAGATGCCCTAAGCACTCATGCATTGAAAGCAGCCTAAGGAACATGTGCCCAGAGTTAGGTTAGGCTAATTAATGCTGTTTTGTGCACCGCTTCATCCACGGATAGGACAAGATAATGTCAAACTTGGCTTAACATTTTTGCCACCCTGCATGAGCATGGCATTGTTCTCTTGTTCTATGCAGCTCTGCATGTAGAGTCTTCACATCTTCATTTCTGCGAGACAGTGTGAGCAGAGCACGCGTGCAATCGCAAAAAGCAGCTGTAGGAAAAGAGGTGAGAGCTCCACTAAGAAAAAGCTTGCCTGTGTGATGATTGTCAGGCAAATTAGTAGTACACTGATACTTAAAAGATCTGAACTGTTTGGAGTCTCTTAGATCTGCTACTTTGTGTGTCTCGCGCTTTGGACAGCAGAGAGATACCGAGGTTCCATGGCTGCAACCAAGTTAGTGTAAGTTTCAGCAGGCCACTGATTCAGTGAGTGACTGGACCAAGAAGTATCAAACACAGACCAGAACTGGTGCTAGGAAATGCAGTCTAGTTATTTTTCCTATTTTCGTTTTTCTTATTCTCTGAGTGGAAGAAATGCAGTCCAGTCCAGTGGGAGGTAATCAGGTGATGCAATGGCACATCATGAACAAGAAAAGGAAGCATCTAGTGTAGTGACTAGTGCTTATGAGTCATAGAGCAACATGCATACACGCGGAGCATGTGACTTTCTTGCTGTAAACTTCGTGGCAAATCAACCAGCAGTCTTACTGTGCTTTGGATCACCGACATATGCAGACAATTGTTGTAATGGTTTATTAGAGGAGCACTAGAGGGCATGAAAGTTAATTAGCGTAACCTTTCCAGTGGAACCACTATTATGATCATCGAGCTTGGAAGTTTAACACCGCATCAGCATAACCTAGTTTCCGGTGTAAAGCTCAGGGTCCTCCCAGGCACTAACAAACATATCCCTGTTCTTAATTTTTTCTTTAGAAAAGGAGGATGAAGCTCGGCCTCTGCATCTGGATGATGCATACAACCACTTTATTAATTATTCACACAAGATCTTAAAAAGTCGTACAATAGTAAGACTGTTAAATTATGATCTAAATTCTAGTACCGTATTGGACTAGACGTAGTAGTGTGGGCCTTTGCGTTGGTACCGATGCGTACGAGTACAACTCGCTTACTTGTCCTCCAAGGACTCTCATGTATTGAGATATTTTATGGTGCATCAGATGAATTCTGGCCGTTCATTTTTCTGTACGGATGGCCCCGATATGAAAATACTACTTCAGATTTCTGGTAGTATATTTTGCGATCAGGGGTAGTTTCGGTAGTTCACTGTTTAACGAAAACGCGGGCTGGTTCCCCCGAAAAACAAGTGAAGGGCATTAGTGGAATTTAACGTCATCATTTGTTTTTTCAATAGCCATCGTCGTCCTTCCACGCTCGCAGTCTGACGGCCGACGCACACAACCAGAATGAAAGGTCAAAGGAAAAGGGCGACTGATGGCGGCGCTATGGCGACAGGACGACGGCCATCGTCGCCCTTCCACGCCCGCAGTCTGACGGCCGACGCACACAACCAGAATGAAAGGTCAAAGGAAAAGGGCGACCGATGGCGGCGCTATGGCGACAGGACGATGGCCATCGTCGCCCTTCCCCGCCCGCAGTCTGACGGCCGACGCACACAACCAGAATGAAAGGTCAAAGGAAAAGGGCGACCGATGGCGGCGCTATGGCGACAGGACGACGGCCATCGTCGCCCTTCCACGCCCGCAGTCTGACGGCCGACGCACACAACCAGAATGAAAGGTCAAAGGAAAAGGGTGACCGATGGCGGCGCTATGGCGACAGGACGACGGCCATCGTCGCCCTTCCACGCCCGCAGTCTGACGGCCGACGCACACAACCAGAATGAAAGGTCAAAGGAAAAGGGCGACCGATGGCGGCGCTATGGCGACAGGATGACGGCCATCGTCGCCCTTCCACGCCCGCAGTCTGACGGCCGACGCACACAACCAGAATGAAAGGTCAAAGGAAAAGGGCGACCGATGGCGGCGCTATGGCGACAGGACGATGGCCATCGTAGCCCTTCCCCGCCCGCAGTCTGACGGCCGACGCACACAACCAGAATGAAAGGTCAAAGGAAAAGGGCGACCGATGGCGGCGCTATGGCGACAGGATGACGTCCATCGTCGCCCTTCCACGCCCGCAGTCTGACGGCCGACGCACACAACCAGAATGAAAGGTCAAAGGAAAAAGGCGACCGATGGCGGCGCTATGGTGACAGGACGACGGCCATCGTCGCCCTTCCACGCCCACAGTCTGACGGCCGACGCACACAACCAGAATGAAAGGTCAAAGGAAAAGGGCGACCGATGGCGGCGCTATGGCGACAGGACGACGGCGAACCCCGGTCGCCGTGAGTGACCTCCGCGCAGTATTTGCGGTCGGTATGGTTTGGCGCCCCGCCGTACCCGAACGAGCCAGCACCGCGGGCGCCGCCCCTCCCCGGTGTCCCAGGCGGCTGTAGTCGGCGGCTAAATGTCCCCGCCATTCGTGTTCCCCTCCTTAGCTGCGGGATGTGGAGCGGGTCGCCGATGGGGAGGACTAAGGCAAGACGTCGCCGGCATGCCCCGGCGCCGTGAAGGCCGTACGCGCCGCCGACCAGTGCCGTACAGATCTGTCGCGGCCGATGCAGGTACTCGCACCCGACCCATCGATCCATTGGCCCCCATTTCTTTTGTCGATTTCCTAAGCTAGCTTCTCCATCGTAAAAGCTGATCCAGCCATGGTCCTCGAAGGAGGACGAGTTCCATCGCACCAGCAGATTTTTTTTGTATGTGATATTAGTGCAGAGCATTCTTAGTCTCAGATTCCAGAGAGGATGTTTCTGTTTCAGTGCAGAGAATGTTTAGTTTCAGATTCCAGAGAGCATGTTTCAGTTTCAGTTTCAGTTTGAGTCATAGTCATAAGTTCAGTCTAGTTAATTAGTACACCTGATAAACACTCAGAGGTTAGGCAATGGCTAGTTCCCAAGTTGGTGGCCAAGAAAATCCTGATCACCGATTAAATGGGTAAGCAAACAGGACAGCATTTGCCTATCATTCATTGGCATAATACAGAACTGAAACCCAGGTTTAAAAAGAATGTGTTGCTTCCAAGGACACAAGTAACAAGGAAATTGCGACCGGAAGTGTAAAGCCACTTAGAAATTTGGTTTTTGAAGCACATCCTATAAACCAAAGGGAATTGCATCATTAAACAAAGAATACAAGATTTTGTGCGTGAAAGACTTTAATTAAAAATTAATGTAGATATTCAATGCAGATAAAAGTAGTAAATGTACGGCAATTTGCCGTATATATGAAGTAGCACAACCAAAAAAATTGTTTGATACATCTCCGCTGTATAGATAAAGTAATAAAACTGAAAACGGTGTGGAAACCTTCTTCGGGGCAAAAACCACACCACGCCCAATTCCTTAAGCTTTTCCTTTCGGAGGTGAAGCACCATATTCTGCTTGATATGCCAGCTGCACAGACGGTGATATGTGCTGGGCCAGACTGATGATATGGCTTTGGCCATTGAAGCATCGCCGTCTGTGATCACTGAAATGGGATGCTTCTGGTGCATTGCCTCCAAAAAAACCTGAAGCAGCCACTCATATGAGTCAGCCGACTCGTCGGATACAAGACCAACCCCAAACACGACTGTGCTGCGGTGATGGTTCAGCCCCACAAATGGAACAAATGGCAACCTATATTTGTTTGACCAGTATGTGCTGTCAAACACCACCACACCACCAAATGCAACATAGTCCAAGCGAGATTGGGCGTCTGCCCAGAATATGTTCTGCAGATGCCCATCACTGTCTGTGGTGTATCTGTAAAAAAAATCTGGGTCTTTCATCTGTTGTGCTGTCATGTAGTTCAGCATAAATTGAGCATCGCTACCTTCTATCTTTTTCTTCTTCTCCAACGCGACATGGTTATACAGATCGCGAGATATAAATCCAACCTTGCCCAAACCACTAGTCTGCTTCTCCATCACATCCATTATCTGATGTGTGCGAAGTCCACCAACCGAGTACTCAATGACATCCGCCTTCTGTGGATCGGTCATGCCACGATGAGACCACAAGAAAGGTGACAACTCAGGATTTATGAATGGATGGCTATGTTGGTCAACAAAATTCTTTACAAACCACAACCCAGTGCTTGCTTGAAGCTCAACCTGCAAAAGAGCAGGACAACCACACCGAGAGAGTGCCCTTGGTGTCCTTTTCTTGTCGGTTTCATCAAAGTGCTTTACGTCACGATATCCTTGTTTGCAACACACAAACGTCCTCCGGTATGCATTTTCTTTGTTTCCCTTATATTTCAGATCACCCTTTCGAACACCAAACCCTTTGTTCTTCGCATACCCTAAGTAGAACTTGTACGCTTCGTTCTCACTTTTAAATGTCTGCCTGACCATCGAGTCGTACTCCATAAATTCAGCTATCGAGATGCCTTCGCCAGCCATGCCGATATCCTGCCATAAGAAACAGCAAAACCTGTGACATATTTATATGAAAGAAAATACGCTGCAACTAAAACATATTAATTATATATTGTCAATGATTATCATCTGTAACTGAACCAATAATCTCTGACATCCTTACTAATTTTCTGAGCAGCCAAGAATCCTACTGGCCATAGTAATTTAACCCATCATTTTCATGTTCTAAGAAATCTGTATTATGTTCTTGTACGAAGTAACATGCATCCCACAATATCAAACTCATAATCTGAGAGTTCTCACACACACTACTATTCCTTGCTAGGAAAAAAGAGAAGAACTAGGAACCTCACACACACTACTAATCCAGCATCCACACGGATAGAAAACCCAGCAGCCGTATTCGAATTCGTATTGCGTGCACAGCCAGCATCCATGTGCGCCCAGCTATGGTGTTTGGGGAGCATCAGAGGCAACGTACCTATGCGAGGGATCTCAACGACGACGCGCGGAGGAACCAATCTCGGGCGCCGTCCGAAGATCCTTCGATGGAGAGAGAGGGCCGTCGGGCGGCGCGGGCCGGCTGCGCCGTTGAAGATCTTGGGGCCCCGTCCAAGATCTTGCGGCGGTGCCCGCAGGGCGGGAGACGGAGCGGCCGCCCCAGTGAGACCCAGGAAACGGCGACCGATGGGCGGGGGAAGGAGCGACCGCAGGGAGGGAGAAGGAGAGGCGGCCCCTGTGCGACTCAGGTGACGGCTGCCAGGCAGAGACGCGGCGGCAGAAAAATGAAGAACGCACGAGAAGTGAAACCTACGAACTAAGATAGGGCAATTCTATTCTAGCTGTGATTACTTACTTTAATAATCACAACAATTACCCATATTATTAATTAATAACATTATCATTAAGAAAGGACTAATCTACCCTTACAACCAATTACTAAAATGTCCTCAAGAGAAAAAAACAGGGATCAATAATGACCATTGGATCAACTATATACTACCCACTATTTACAGGAGTATGATGCACCGTAAAATATCTCCTTATATATACCCCATGTAGTCGCACCTCAGACGGTCTGTCGTCTCGTGCTTGTAATACTCCTACATCATAGTGATTGCGCCTTCGTGCGTCCGTGGTTTTCTCCCGCAAGGGTTTCCACGTAAAAATCCGTGTCTCTTTGTCCCGTTTATTTCTCGTTATTATCTAACAAGTGATATACAGAGCCAAGTTGAAGATACGAGTTTGAGACAGGAGATTAGGGTTCCGACATGTGCGCAGCCGCACGCGTCTCAAGCGATCCGTCAATTTGAAGCCGGATCAATTTTCAGCGTGCCGCCTCAGGAAGCCGAGACCGACCGAATCTCTGTTCGTACGCACGCGTATAAATCACTCTAAGTTGCAGCCGTCTTGTCTAATCCGCTAGTTGTTGCTGTTGCGTACAAGCTCAAGTCCCCTAGGGTTTGCAGGCAGCTTTGGAGTGGACAGTGACGGTCTGAGCGGAGGTATAGGACTGTTCTGGTCCAATGACGTGAAAGTGGAACTGAAAAACTACAGCAAGAATCACATCGATGTGCTGGTGCGGGAGGATGCTGGAAGTTCGGTTGGCTGGCGGTTCACGGGGTTCTATGGATCGCCCAAGGCAGCTGAACGCCACCATAGTTGGCGCTTCATGCGCACTCTGCATGCCATACCTCATGATGCATGGCTTTGCGTTGGTGACTTCAACGAAACCCTCTATCCCCATGAACACTTCAACATGTCAGCCCGGCCTGAATGGCAGATGAGGAATTTTCGCGAAGTGATCGACGAGTGTGCTCTCCAGGACCTAGGTTGGTCAGGTGTTCCATATACGTGGGACAATCGTCAATCCGGAGATGCAAATGTCAAGGCTAGGCTCGACAGGGCCTTTGCCAACGAAGAGTTCAGACTGGAGTTTGAACACACACGAGTACGGCATGTGTGTGCGGTGGAGTCGGATCACTGCTTTGTTGTGACAGAATTCAGACATCACGCATTTCCACATCGCTCGTTCAAGAAAAAACAATTCCGTTATTTGAATATTTGGCAGTCGCACCAGGATTATGAGCAGCTTATAGCAACATCTTGGCGCAGCTATGATCGCAACCCTGGTATGCAAGGAATTATGGACTCCCTCGGGGAGCTTCAACAGCAACTCGAGCCTTGGGGAGCCCGAGAGTTCGGTAGCCTGTCAAAATCGATTCGTAACCTGCAAAAACGACTTGACCGGCTACGACGCCATTCAGTTGGTCACGGTCCAACAGAAGAGGAGAAGAGAATTGTGGTTCAGTTAAGAGATACGCTCCGTCTCCAAGAGATTTGGCTTCGGCAACGATCGCGGGTTCCATGGTTGCGAGATGGAGATCGCAACACGGCCTACTTCCAGGCACAAGCAAGGCAACGTCAGCATACTAATAGAATAGCCTCTTTCACGAGAGCAGACAGATCTGTTTGTGGTACGGACACAGAAGTGAAAGAGGAAATTTTAGCCTTTTATCAGGCTCTTTACTCGTCGCAAGGCGTCCAAGATGCCAATGCTCTGTTATCACATGTTCCCACCTGGGTTACACCGGGTATGAACGACCTGCTATGCAAACCGTTCGAACCACCTGAAGTGCGCCGGGCTCTGTTTCAAATGGCTCCATCCAAGGCGTCGGGAGTAGACGGGTTCATGGCGGGTTTCTTCCAACGCCATTGGGAGCTTCTTGGAGAAGACGTAACCAAGGCGGTGCTGGACTTTCTTAATGGTGGTGAGCTACCCACGGGCATAAATGATACTTCGATCACTTTGATCCCAAAGGTACGTCACCCCAAAATATTTCACAGTATCGTCCTATCGCACTTTGCCCCGTTTTGTAGAAAGTGGCTGTCAAAGTGATCGCCAACCTCTTGCGCATGTGCATGGATGATATTATTGGTGAAGAACAAAGTGCTTTCGTCCCCGGCCGTTTGATTACTAACAATGTCCTGGTGGCTTTTGAAAGTGTTCATACGATGAAGAGGCGAAAGAAAGGGAAAAATTTCACCTGTGCAGTCAAACTTGACATGATGAAAGCTTATGACAGGGTGGGATGGCATTTCTTGGAGCTAATCCTATTGAAACTTGGGTTCAGTGTCAATGTGGTGAGGTTGATTATGAAGTGTGTCACTTCCGTTCGCTTTGCAGTCCGGGTGAACGGAGAGCTGCTACCATACTTTTCCCCATCCAGAGGACTTCGGCAAGGATGTCCGATATCTCCATATTTGTTTCTCCTTTGTGCCGAGGGCTTCTCGTCTCTCTTGAAGAACTATGGCAACTATGTTGACAGAGGTATTCGAGTAAACTTCAGAGCCCCATGGGTGAACCATCTCTTGTTCGCCGACGATAGCCTTATCTCTATCAAGGCGAACATGGAAAGTGCAACAAGACTTAATCAGATTCTTCAGATCTACGGCGATGCTTACGGACAATGCGTAAACAGAAGTAAGAGTGCTATTTATTTCAGTCCGAACACCCCTACAGATCTCAGGCAAACTTTGAAGCAACTGCTGGGGTGTCCAAGTGGAGGCGTTTTCAGAACGATACCTTGGCCTACCTACTGCCGTTGGCAAAATCAACAGTGGAACGTTTGAATATTTGGGCGATCGAGCTACAGGAAAAATGCAAGGCTGGTCCGAACGCTTGTTTGCATGCGCCGGCCGGGAAGCATTAATCAAGTCTATTGTTCAGGCGATCCCTACTTTCAGCATGAGTTGCTTCCTGCTGACAAAGAAGGTGTGCAAAGGTCTCACGTCCAGTATGGCGAAATTCTGGTGGGGAAGCTCCCTAGACAAGCGATCCTTGCACTGGATTGCCTGGGACGAGCTGGCCACGCCCAAGTGCAAGGGCGGAATGGGTTTCCACGATCTCCGTATGTTTAACTTGGCTTTACTAGGGAAGCATGGATGGCGGTTTATGATGAACCCGAACTCCCTATGTGCCAAGGTGATGAAAGGAAGATATTTCCCAGACACAGATTTCCTACATGCTTCGGTTCCCAAGTCCTCATCTGCCACTTGGCGGGCAATTGTGGCGGGCCGTGAAGCATTGCAGGCCGGCCTGGTGAAACGAATAGGCGACGGATCGTCCACATCAATTTGGGAGGATAAATGGATTCCTTCCACCATTAAGATGTCTCCTTTGTTCCGCCCAGCTAACACCATGGTGGAAACCGTGAGTGAACTGATAGACCCACTGAGCTGGACATGGCGGACAGAGCAGGTTCGAGAGATCTTCATCGCGCCGGATGCCGCAGCCATTCTGAACATTCCATTGCGGCACGGCGGGGGCGAAGACATCTATGCATGGGCCTTTGAGAAGACATGCATTTACTCTGTTAAATCGGCGTATCGTGCTCTCGTGAATCAAAAAGAGCGGCAGGCTCTAGATGAGGGGCAAGTTACCGGCACTTCAGTGGATCAACAACATGTGTGGAATGCCATTTGGAAACTCAAAGTAGTCCCTAAGGTCAAGGTGTTTTGGTGGCGTGTGATGAGAGGGCTCTTACCGGACGAGTGCATTCTCAAACGTCGCCACATGAAGCAGATTAGCACCTGCAAGGTTTGTTTGGCAAGAGAAGAAGATCTGGAGCATGCACTTATGCTCTGCTCACATGCGCGCCGGTTCTGGGAAGAAACCCGGCTGCTCTTCGATATCAATCTGCCAAGGCTGCACCCACACACATGGCGCAAGGACATTTTATGTGATCAACGTTTTTCTGAGAAGGAAAGAGCGATCTTGGTCACGGTGATGTGGGCAATTTGGACATCCCGAAATCGGCTAACACACAAACGGGATGGTATTGATCCTGTCTTTTCAGTAAGACGGATACGTGAGGATCTAGCTCTACTTGAGCTACCGAAGCAGCAAGTCTCTATGCTGCCAGGTTTTGGATGGCGGCCGCCCGACGATGGATATATGAAAATCAACACTGACGCTGCTACACACCTCGATGATGGCAATGCAGGGGCGGGCGGTGTCGCTCGCTCGACATCGGGCTTCAAGGGTGCATGGTGCAAGCCGATCCCGGGGGTGACAGATCCTCTCACCGCGGAGGCTCTTGCGCTCAAGGAAGGAGTATTACTCGCAACACTACGAGGCTACACGCATGTGATCATGGAGACCGACTGTCTAGAGGCAGTAAACCTCTGGAACTCTCGCCACACCGATCGCTCGGTGATAGCACCTATCCTAGATGAAATAGGAGAGCTAGCTTTTAGTTTTACCTCTTTTACTGTTCAACATGTAATGAGATCAGCGAACGGTCCCGCACATCTGTGTGTGAAACGTGCTTGTACGCTTTCTGTGACTGAGAGCTGGTTAGACTCTACTGCATCATTCCTGATCAGCAGCCTTCTGGCTGACTGCTCAGCGAGCACGTTTGTTGAATAAAGCTCTCTAAGGTTTCCCTGCAAAAAAAGCACGCACATCGATCCGAGTTCCGCTGTTGCCGCGCACAACCTGAGGCGCTTCCGATCGTGACGTGAAGACTGGATCAACACAGAGCAGTCAAAGTACTAGTACTACTCGACGTGACCTGCTAGTACTAGTTGAGCAGTACTACTACTCACGAGGCCAAGCTGATCCAGAAGTCCAGATTTTCTTTTTTCTACAGTTTCTCAATTGCTACGGCCACCAGCGACTACCAGGTGCTATCTCTCTAGTTCTTTGCCCCGCAACATTAATTCTATCAAGAATTTCTCTATCGGCTTGTACTACTTTGTGTACACAGTTTTATCGACTCATGGCATCCATGAAGTACGATCTTCCATTGCTGGACCGTGACACAAGGTTTACCCTATGACAAGTCAAGATGCGGGCGTTGTTGGCACAGTCTGACTATGATGAAGCACTGGATAGTTTTGGAAAGAACAGAATTCAGGACTGGACTGATGAGGAGAAAAGAATTGATTGTAAGGCTTTATCACAAATTCAACTCCATTTGCATAATAATATTTTGCAGGAAGTTTTGAGCGAGAAAACTGCCGCCGCTCTATGGTTAAAGCTGGAAGGGATTTGCATGACTAAAGATCTCACCAGCAAGATGCATTTGAAGAAAAAATTATTCCTGCACGGGTTACCCAAGGGAGGTAATGTTTTGAGTCATATTTCAGAATTTAAAGAGATGATATCTGATCTAGCTGCAATGGAGGTTAAGTATGAAGAGGAAGATACTGCTTTAATGTTACTTTGTTCACTGCCAAGTTCTTATACCAATTTTAGAGACACCATATTATACAGTCGTGATACTCTCAAACTTAATGAAGTTTATGAAGCTTTGAACTCTAAGGAAAAGATGAAATTAATGGTGCCTCATGATGGTTCGAGTTCATCCCAAGCCGAGGGATTATCCGTTCGTGGAAGGACAAAGGAGAAGAACTCCAAGAATGGAAACAGAGGCAAAAGTAAAAACGGCTACAGGGGCCGGTCGCAATCCAGAGACAAGAAATATTGCAGATATTGCAAGAGAGACGGGCATGACATCTCTGAGTGTTTCAAGTTGCAGAATAAGGAAAATAGGAAAGGTAACAAACACTACTAGGAAAAACGCTATACACAGAGGTATAGCAGTAGCGTTGGTCAAAACCACGCTACAACCATTATTTTAGCAGTAGCGCGTCGTCACAGAAAAGCGCTACTACTAAAATTCCCTCACTAGTGCCCGTAGGCTAGGAATAGTAGCATCGCTTCTCCTAGAAGCACGCTACTGCTAAAAACATTGTAGCAGCGCGTTTCTGCTGTAGAGCGCTACTGCTATGTAAAAGAAAATAAATAGAAAAATAAGTAGAAAAGTAAATAAAAATGAAAGAAATAGAAAAAGGAGAAATAAAAAAAGAAAATGTAAAAAAAACAAAAGAAAAAGAAAAAGAAAACAGAAAGGGTTAGCTGCAGCGCGTTTCTCTGGAACACGCTATAGCTATCTTAGCTATAGCGCGTTTCGGCAAAACGCGCTACTGCTAGTTTGACTCAAATCCCGGTGGCCCTAGCTCAAAATTTCACTAAGTCCTTTCCCCCCCTCTCTACTCCCCCCCTGTCCCCCAACTGCTCCATCGCCGCCGTTGCCCTCCCGCCTTCGACCACACCGCCACCACCCGAGGCCGCCTTCGACCACACCGCCGCCGCCCGCCGCCTTCGAACACACCGCCGCCGCCCGAGGCCGCCCCCTCGACCTCACAGCCGCCGCCCGAGGCTGTCGTCGACCTCACTGGCGCCTCCCTCGAGCTCGCCGCCGCCGCCCTCGACCTCACCGCCGCTGCCCGAGCCAGAGCCTGCCCTCGCCGCCGACCGTAAGGCTATGCCTCTCCTGTCCCTACCCTCCTATTTCTCTCTGCTAGGGCAATTATATATATATATATATATGTGTTGATACTGTGTTGATGTTCATATGAACCCTAGGTGTTCATATGAACCCTAGATTTTTTTAGGGCAGTAGGCATTTTATAGCATTTAGGAAAAATGATTAGCAATTTTTTAGGAAATTAGCTAGGGCAATTTTTATGAAAATTCCTAAGCAGTAATTCCATTTATCTTTAAACTAATAGAGGGTATATAAATAATAGTAGCATTTAGATTTAAATTAACAGAGGGTATAAACAGAAAACACTTAGCTATAAAAAAATATTTTGACTACGGACCTGAATTTGTTCCAAATTTCATTCAAATGAAATTTGAATTATTTGGACTATGGACCTGAATATTTTTGAAGAAATTGGGTGTAGGTACTAAGGTCTTGCTGTGGAAATTCTGGTGAGGTCAAAAGGGTTAAAGAAAATGTAGTTCCTAGACTTTTAGCTTTAGACAAAAAACAAAAGTATTTAGCTATAAATAAAAAACAGTAGCTATGGCATTTAGCTATAAACAAAAAACAGAATTGTTTTTCTTTTCAAAAACTTGGTCAAACAGAACAGTAGCTATATGTCATTGATGTTCATTTGCATATTCCATTATTGTTGATTATATCTTTTCATTGAAGTGGCCATGTTATATGCAAATTCCTCAATAGTGTTTGCTCATGTTATATCTTTTCATTGAAGTTGTTCGATTGTGCCCAAGTGGCTTTGTCATTTCCAGGGAATGATGCTGAGTGGCCTATGTTTTGCCGGAATGTTGATTCATTTCTGTTCCGACAAATTTCAGGTTCTCGATTTGTCCACTTTTTAGCAAAGGTCATGCCAAAATTTTCCGTGAATTTCGGCATGACTTGTGCTACAAACTAGGACATATCGAGTGCCCGAGATTTGCCGCACCAGGAAGGAGTCAACATTCCTGCAAAATAATAGTCCTTTTTTATGTCATTATTCATTTTATTAGGTCTAGAATTAATTGACTAGATTTAATCATAGGAAACATGGCTAGCGACGATGAAGGACAGGGTTCTGGTGATTGCGACGACGTCTACCGGGCGGCAGACGAATATTTTAGCCTTACCGACGATCAACCGGTGTTGTTGCTGGGCCCACTGGTGGCCTCGGGGACTGAGACCGACGCGCAGACCGGTGCTGAGACTGAGACCGGTGCTGAGATTCAGACCGGCATCGAGATCGGTGCTGAGACCGGTGCTGCCTCGGGGAGCGGAGCCGGTGTAGAACTGAAAGCAAAGAGGCAACGGGTTCCTAACAAACTCAAGACTACTAGACTGGTGGTCACGGAGGTGGACGACGGCAATTTTGAGCCAAAGGCGCCCGAGGAAGCGCGAGCGTGCTACGGCAATCAAATAGGTTGCATCGTACGGACAACCGCCACCATCAACGATGAGAAACTATAGAAGATAGAAAATATGAGGAGCTCCCTCCTAAAGAAGTTTCACCAGATATTCTTGTTCCCGGGCCGGAATGAGAAGGATTATGAAGATCCAGACGAGGACCCGACAATAAAGAAGATAAACAAACACGCCATGACCAAGTTTAGCGACGCGTTGGCCGCCTGGAAAAATCGAGTGAAAGCAAAGATCAACGACGGGGAACCCTACTCCGAGATTGTAAAGGATAATCCGACAATCACGGTAGAGTAGTTTCAAATATTCAAGGAGGCTTGCGAGGCCGAAGCTGCCAAAAAAAAGTCTAAGTACATGAAGGGGCTTCAAAAGAGGAACATTGGGAGCCACCACCTCGGAAGCCGTGGTTACGGTGGAAAGAGGTCCAAATGGGCCAAGGAGGACGCGGAAGCCGCGTGTCTGGGCATCCCAGACCCCTTGGCGGATTTCACCGTCCCGCAGGAGCGTGACGTCCTGAGGGCCCTGCACCGTTGGGACCCAGTGAAGAAGGTTTACGAGACAACACTGGTCATTACGGAGTTCATGAGACTGCTGGTAATTTTAGTTTCTGATCAATTCGACTGCACACGTTAGTCATATTTGTAAATAATCCTTGTGCCTTTTGCAGAGAGAGCAGCACTGGATTGCGACCGAAAGCGACTCGCCGTCTGAGGCATTGTCGAGGCCCAAGTGGGACACTCCATTCCACTGGGCGTTGAACATATTAAAACGACAACCGGTGGATACTCGACCGTCGTATGGACGCGTGCACGGTGTCGGAGACGGCGCCACGTGGAAGAAGTATTATCGTGAGACCACGGAGGAGAGAAAGGAAAGACGGAGGTTAACTGAAGAAAACATCAACAAGAAGGTTGAGATTGCGGTTAAGAAGAAATCATCTCAGACAGTCGCAACAGCGGTAGCTGCCGCAAAATAGGTGGTTGCAGATTTTTCTACTTCCTTGGTGACGGGCGTTATCACTTGGACAAGGAAAAATCCAGAAAAAAATGCAGAGGACTTTCCCCTTGCTGACTTCTTGGGAGCACCTGCTCCCGCACCGGCTCCCGCACCTGCTCCCGCACCGGCTCCCGCACCGGCTCCCGCACTGGACGTGCTCGGCGGTGCTTCGTCTTTGGCTGAGCTCGACGCCCTCACGGTATCTGTCACACCGGCCCCCTTCAATATAAACGTATAATCTCCCGTTTTCGTTGCCTTTCGGATGTCTCACGTCGCAGACTTTTCTTTGCAGGCCGACGAAACCCCGTGCACCATATTGTACACCATCGGCGACCAGAAGGTGGACGTGGGGAAGGCGACGATAATGAAGCCGAAGGAACCATTGTTCCACAGCCGGCCGATCCCCCCAAACATCTTCAAGGTTTCCATGGCCAGTGTCGAACCGGGCCACGAGAATTTGCCTCCTCCAACACTACTGGTGGATGACGAGGAGACACCGCGACGGCTTGGTGATTGTTGCAATGGGTGGGTCCTGTTGTGGCCAAAGAGTCTGCTTCGTCTGGAGGAGGCCGGGAGCACACCTACGAGCACGCAGCCTCAGCAAGGTATGAACATCAACACCCCACCTACCCAATTAGCATCGGGTGTCGGGTTGGGTGATAGCGGACGGGGTAAGGAGGAGGCTCCATTAGTCGCTGATGACGTCGCCATGGATGAGGATGAGGATGACGATGGCGCTGAACAATATGTCTATACTGGCGCCTCCTCAGGGTTTGAGCATCATGAGTCGGTGCCTGAATTACCGTCTCAACGTATTATTGACGACCTTCCAGTAGTAAAAAAGTCTAGGAAGAGAGCGAGGAAAGGCAAAAAAGCTGATTCTATGATCCAGCCGCCTCAGCAGCCTCGGCTTCAGGACCGTATAGATATCCCCGATGCGGATAAATGGCACATCCCCGGTCAACCAATCCTACCCGCAACAGCGCTACGGGCCAGATTCGGTGATCTAAGGAGACTTCATGATGATGTGCTGCGGGTAGAGAAAGGCCTCATCGCCTCGAAAGATCCAGGATACCCACTCTACGTGGTTAACATTCCGCGGCAAATGTCGTACATGGACAGCTTCCCTGCGGATAAGTTCTTCCTCCGATTTGATTACATATTCGACATGTTTCACGTGAAGAAGCTGGATTTTAGGTTTGTCCGCCTTTATGCCTTGCACATGAACTACATCATTGGGGTTGAGCAGATACGTCATATCTGTGTCGCTGACCCATACTACATGCACGAGAGCTTCTTGGGAGTCTATGCAGAGTAGCATGAATACGCGAGGGATTACATCGTCAGTTTCATGCTCGCCAATAAGGACAAGGAGGTGATTCTCGTGCCTTATCATCCCGTGTAAGTCATCCGCGTTGCTATCCTTCCTTCGATTTCAATAATTCATTTGCACTGTGGAGGCTAATTAATGAGGTGTACTTATTTTGCGCAGTGGCGGGCGCGCCGTCCTCATCATCCTCTACCCCCGATTCTCCCACGCTCTTTACTTGGACTCGTCGAAGAACATTCAAAAAAAAGGATTACACCCACATCAAAGATGTTCTCGACAGTGCTATGTTTTACTACCAAGCAAGGGGTGGAGAGGTTAGGGACAAGAAGAGAAGGGGTGGCAGGGCCGCCTTGAGCCATAAGACCGACTTCTGCTGCATCCAGCAACCGAACGATTCTCTTAATGATGGATTCTATGTCCTACACCACATGCTGGAGTACAGACGGGATCACCAGAACCTTCACATGTCACCTAGATCTGGCGATGCCCATATTCTGCAATGGGCAAAGGACATAGGAGATATCGAGGATCATCGACTTCGAGCTGAGTTCTATAACATCCAGCGCGAACTTGCCCAAATCATCATGAAAGAGGTCGTCGGAAAAACAGGGATGTTCTACGGAGAAGGACAAATGTCGCGGGAAGACGTCCGAACATGGATAGCCTCTCAGCGTCTCGACATGAAGCCTTTCACTAAGCTCGGGGACTATCTCCCTGACCTCGATGGATGGCACGGCATGTTGGAGTGATTGTCGATATATGACAATGTGTCTGTTTAGTCCATACTTTCTGTATGACAAAACTTTGAGTTATGCGCAGTGAAACTTTATTTGTGATGTAATTAAACCGTCCTCCTCCTCGACTAGTGAAGATCACTCTAGCTAGGGCATTTTGGGTACGATGAACTTTGTTATTTATGCTTATGATATGTTGTTTCTATTTTTGTCAAGTCTGTCTCTTTCTGTTTCTCAACTATATATGTTGCATATCATCGACTCATGTGACGATGCAGGTGCATAGATCATCGATGGCGAAGAAGTGCTACGCCAGGAGTATATATACGATGAGTGGCCGGAGTGTCAGGCCCAGGTGTTGCCGGTTTCCCGTTTCCGAGCGACATGCAATAGTTAGTTTAGGTTCACGCTAATGCGAGAGAGGGATACGAACTCATGTACTCAAAGTGATAGCTCTTCTCGCGTATACCATTGTTTAGATGGATGACGATGTATTTGCAAGTAATCAAGGACTTGTATCGCTATTTTCGAGATGATGACGAGAGACCACTTTGTATTGGATGATGATTATGATGAGACTATTTGTATGTATATGCTATGATTACATTCATGGTCTCGCAGGCATTTATATGTGTATCATGATGACATTTCTATGTGCTAAAGATTCTTCTATAAAGCCTGTTCAAATACAAAACAAATATGCCCAAAAAAACAAAAAACCTGTTAAATTAGCAGTAGCGAGTGTATAGAAGTTAGCAGCAGCGCCGCGATAGCAGTAGCGCGTTGTTGCAAAGGGCGCTAGAGCTACTAGCAGTAGCGTTCTCCCAGTAACCGCGCTGCTGCTACACTTGTGTAGCAGTAGCGCCGGTGACCACGCGCTACTGCTATATGTTAGCTGTAGCACCTTATTAGTAGCGCCCGTCCCCGCGCTACTGATACACCTAAAACCCGCGCTGCTGCTAGCCTTTTCCCTAGTAGTGAAACAAGGTGAAAATTTTGCTAACGTTGCTCGTGATGATAGTTCCGATGATGCTCTTGTCATTATTGCTGGATGTGCTGAGACCAATGATGAGTGGGTACTTGACACTGCATGCACTTTTCATATGTGTCCACATAGAGATTGGTTTAATACTTTTGATTCCACTACTTCTGCTGGTTCCGTTTTGGGTTTTGATAATTCATCATGCAAGATTGAAGGCACAGGTTCTATTCGAATCAAGATGTTTGATGGCATGATCAGAACTTTGACAGATGTTCGGTATATTCCGAAGATGAAGAGAAATCTTATCTCTGTTAGTGCCCTTGATGCAAAGGGATACAAGTATTCAGGTGGAGATAGTGTTTTGAAAGTCACCAAAGGTTTCCTTATTGTGATGAAAGGTGATTTGAGTTCGACGAATGGTCTTTACTACCTTCGAGGTTCTACCGTTTCAGGTAACGCTATTCCAGTTATTTCAAAGAATTCTGATTGTGATGCTGCTAACCTTTGGCATATGCGTCTTGGACATATGAGTGAACTTGGTTTAGCAGAGTTAAACAAGAGAGGTCTTCTTGATGGATATGAACCTGGTAAATTGAAATTTTGTGAGCACTTTATCTTCGGCAAGCACAAGAGGGTGAAGTTCAATACTTCGACCCATACAACTGAAGATATTCTTGACTATGTGCATTCTGATTTATCGGGACCATCTCGCAAGAAGTCACTAGGTGGTGCAAGTTACATGCTGACTATTATTGATGATTATTCGAGAAAAGTTTGGCCTTATTTCTTGAAGCATAAATATTAAGCATTCTCGGCATTTAAGGAGTGGAAGATTATGATTGAGAGGCAAACTGAAAGGAAGGTAAAGATACTTCGCACTGATAATGGTATGGAATTCTGTTCTAAGCAATTTAAGAATTATTGCAAGTCTGAAGGCATTGTCAGACATTACACCGTTCCTTATACTCCTCAACAAAATGGTGTTGCTGAGCGTATGAACAGGACCATTATTTCCAGAGCCCGTTGCATGTTGTCCAATGCAGGTTTGCATAGGTGTTTTTGGGCTGAGGCCGCTTCCACTACTTGTTATCTCATTAATCGTTCACCATCTATTGCTCTTAATAAGAAAACTCCAATTGAGGTATGGTCTGGTTCACCTACTGATTATTCACAGTTGAGAGTTTTTGGTTGCACTGCTTATGCTCACGTTGATAATGGAAAGTTGGAGCCTCGAGTTGTTAAGTGCATCTTTCTTGGTTATAAGTCTGGTGTTAAAGGTTTTAAATTGTGGAATCCTGAAACCCAGGAGGTTGTTATTAGCATAAATGTTGTCTTTACTGAATCTGCTATGTTACATGATGTTTCATCTACTAATGTTCCCGTTGAGAGTGAACAACAGCCTATTGTTCAGGAGCCTACTGTTCAGGTGGAGCATGTTATTGATTCAGGTGATACATCTGGTAATGAAATTGTTGCACATGATAAACCCGATGATGATCATGTCACTCCCACTCCAAATCAGCCTATTGTTCCACCCAGTTGGAATCTTGCACGTGATAGAGTTAGGCAGGGTATTAATAAACCTGACAGGTTAATTGACGAGTGCAATATTGTTTCTTTTGCTTTATCTGTTGCAGAGGAAATTGAAGGTAATTCTGAGCCTTCTTCATATTCCGAGGCTATTATTTCTGGTGATAGTAATAAGTGGATGACCGCTATGCATGATGAGATGGAATCACTTGAAAAGAATGGCACTTGGGATTTAGTAAAATTACCTAGAGAGAAGAAACCTATTCGTTGCAAGTGGGTTTTTAAGAGGAAAGAAGGTGTTTCTCCTAATGATGAGACAAGATATAAAGCAAGGTTAGTTGCTAAAGGTTACAGTCAGATTCCAGGTATTGACTATAACGAAGTCTTTTCTCCTGTTGTGAAGCATAGCTCTATTCGCACTTTACTTAGTATTGTTGCCATGCATGATCTTGAGCTTGAACAATTGGATGTTAAAACTGCATTCTTACATGGAGAATTAGAAGAGGATATTTATATGGAACAACCTGAAGGTTTTGTTATTCCTGGAAAAGAAAAGCTTGTCTACAAGTTAAAGAAATCTCTTTATGGATTGAAGCAATCACCAAGACAGTGGTACAAGAGATTTGACACCTTTATGCTCTCTCAAGGTTTCAAAAGGTCTAATTATGATAGTTGTGTTTACTTGAAAACTGTCAAAGATTCAACTATTTATTTGCTCCTTTATGTTGATGATATGCTAATTGCTGCAAAGAGTATGTCAGATATTAATGAACTAAAGAAGCAATTGAGTAATGAATTTGAGATGAAGGATTTGGGTGCAGCAAAGAAAATACTTGGCATGGAAATATCCAGAGATAGACCGTCTGGAAAAGTATATCTAACTCAGAAGGGATATATTGATAAAGTTCTTCGTCATTTTAATATGCATAATGCCAAGCCGGTGAGTACACCATTAGTTGCACACTTCAAATTATCATCAGCTTTATGTCCTAAGTCAGATGCAGATATTGAGTACATGTCTAGAGTTCCCTATTCGAGTGCAGTTGGTTCACTTATGTATGCCATGGTTTGTTCTCGTCTGGATTTATCATATGCATTGAGTGTTGTCAGTAGATACATGACTAATCCTGAAAGAGCATTGGAGAGTAGTTCAGTGGATTTTCAGATACCTGCGAGGTACTTCTAATGCTTATTTACAGTTTGGGAAAACTAGAGATGGACTTGTTGGTTTTGTTGATTCCAATTTTACTGGTGATTTGGATAAGAGAAGATCACTCACAGGTTATGTTTTCATCATTGGTGGTTGTGCTGTGAGTTGGAGAGCAACTTTGCAGTCTATTGTGGCTTGTTCCACTACTGATGCCGAGTATATGGCTATTTCTGAGGCATGCAAAGAAGCTATCTGGTTGAGAGGTTTGTACGCTGAGCTTTGTGGAGATTCATCTTGCCCTACCATATTTTCTGACAGTCAAAGTGCCATATATCTTACAAAGAATCCAATGTATCATGAGAGGACAAAGCACATTGATGTCAGATTTCATTATATTCGAGATGTTGTTGCTGAAGGTGATTTGAAGATATGCAAGATAAGTACTCATGATAATCCTGCTGATATGATGACAAAGCCAGTTCCGACCAATAAGTTTGCGCTTTGCTTAGGCTTAGTTGGTATTTCTCATTAGTCCTATGGACTTTGACGTACAAGGTGTTTATGCTGATTTGGATGGAGTTATTCACTTTCTTCAACTACTGGAGGAAATTTGGATCAAGGTGGAGATTGTTAAATTATGATCTAAATTCTAGTACCGTATTGGACTAGACGTAGTACATACGGTGTGGGTCTTTGCGTTGGTACCAACGCGTACGAGTACAACTTGTTTACTTGTCCTCCAAGGACTCTCATGTATTGCCCTCATATATATCCCATGTAGTTGCACCTCAGACGGTCTGTCGTCTCGTGCTTGTAATACTCCTCCATCATAGTGATTGCGCCTTCGTGCGTCCGTGGTTTTCTCCCGCAAGGGTTTCCACGTAAAAATCCGTGTCTCTTTGTCTCGTTTATTTCTCGTTATTATTTAACAAAGACTAAATCCATCGTCTAGGCAACATCTGTCGCTATTTCTATCCAGTTGATGTAGGGATGCTGATAGTCTGGGCCTAATACCAAACCGACATCGCAGCCAAACCTAACATCTAAGACCTGAGATCCCAACTAGGACACCTGCCGGGTATGGGGCACCCACCAGTCCGACGCACTCCTCAACCAGGACGCCTGCCGGGTATGAGGCTGCCGCACCCACCTGCCACCAATTCATCTTCAGTGTTGTACTGCTGCATCTACCTTGCTCGGTCTAGCTGCCGTCGACGCCACCACGACGTCAGACAACGCCACCATCCTACTCTCGTCCATCATCACACGCCCACCGGCGAGACCCCGCTGCTCCATGCCGCTTAGACCCACCGTTGTCGATGTGCCAGATGCCATGCTGCTCCTCCGAGGCGAAACACCACCTGTTGCCACTGCTCCCATCCCCTCCGCCTGCAGTTCCTCAAACCGAGCACCCAAATGCCTCAGGCAGCGCCTCCAAGAAGGGTACAACACATGCAGTGCCGCCGCCGCCCAATCTAAGGAGATTTAGGGTTTTCACCCGGGCATGGGGTCGGGGTGGAGGGCAGGGACCTCGACGGCGTCTGCAAGGAGGACAACGGTGACCCTGGTCGTCGCCACCGTCGGGATGAACGAGTAATCCAGAGTTTCCTCCGGTCCGATGTCAACTCTACCAGCCCCCGCGAACGCACCGAGGCCGATGACCGCGATCGTAAGCCACCAAGTGCAGCGGGAGAGAGTCTGTAGCGCGGACGAGATCCACCGGCGACTCACCGCCCACGCAGTCAAGACGCCGTCCATCCACCCCCCGCGAACGTGCCAGCAGGGGCGTCGTCGCCATGCCTAACGGGGCCGCCGCCCCTGGTCCAGGTCCCTCCATGAAGGCCGGAGGGGCGAGATCCGCCATGAGCGATGAGATCGGGCACCGCGCGGCCGACGCCATCGCTCAAGCCCGCCGTTGACCGATCCCACCGCCGTCGGGAGCCGCACGCTGCCGGGAGTCCCACACCCATGGATCTGAGAACCCGTGCACCGCCGCGAGTCCACCGCCTTCGGGATCCGCCACACCGTCGGGAGGGCCGCAACCCGCGAATCAGGACGCGCACGCCGCCGTGGATCCGGGAATGGGAGGAGAGACCCTCCGCCGCCGCCGTCGCATGCACGGGCTTTGCCCGGCGCCGACCATCGGCAGCGGCGGAGGGGGAGAAGGGCGTTGGAGGGACTAGGCGGCGGCGGTGGCGGCGGGTGAGCCCTCCCGAGTCGCCCGCGGGGGAGGCGACGCGTGAGGGACGCGGAGCTAGATTCAAACGCTAAGAAAGCTCGGAAACAAAATTATTTAGATGTGTGCTCCATCTATCTCTGTTCTTATACTGAACTGAATGAAGATGGCAATGGTTAACTCTTCATCTTTCACCCCAAGTAAAAAAGTTACTGACTTGTCTTGACCTGGTAAGATCTGCAGAATGATCAAAGATTCAAAGGCAGAGACATGCATTACCCATCTGATGTTTCGTGCTAACCCCCTACTTAAATTCATCAGTGCGGCACTAGAACCCCAAGCAGCGACAAGACAATCAAGTGTGCATCTTAGATAAAGGCTGCCCGTGGTTAGCCCAACCATCGGCAGTAGCCATCATGCATGAACCTCTTACATAAAGTGGGATTTTGTTATTTTTCGCCGGCAAGCGTCTTTCGATCTTGTGTCACACATTATTATTGAACCTCTTACGTAAGGGCATCTTCAACGATGACCCCTAAATTTTTTCCTGCATTCGTCCGCGAACACGGACAGTCCGCGCAGTGGCGGAGCTAGTCAATTGCCAAAGCCTGGGCACCCCATAAACTAAAATTACTTTTGTCTGTCAAATATCACAAGTTCCATATACTTGCATAGACGTCATGTGCATACGTAATAATGTTTTATAGATCATAGAATTAAATAAATAACATGAGATACGATACCAGATAACTCGCTAAACATTAGCCACACAACCAAACCTTTTGAGGACAAAACTCCAATCTCTGATATTCATCCTTGCACACAGATGAGAGACAATCAAACCTTTCAATGACAAAACTCCAATCTCCGATGTTCATCTTTGTGCACACATGAGAATCTACAAGATACATCACATTTACAAATTATATAACTTTATTGATATTAAATACATTAGTGAATGAATCATATTACATGAATTGTACCAATAATGTGTTAATTGGACATAGTCAAATGCCCTTTCCAAAACTTCGCTTGAAACCGTTTAATAATAGCATCATCATCAATCCTTTAAAATTATGTCGCTTTGATGAGTCACCATGCGCTGGAGCGGGAGTGGATTCCCAGCACAACATTTGCAGCTTTGACGAGTCACCATCCGCCGGAGCCGGAGTGGATTCCCAGCACAAAGGTTGCCGCTTAGACTTTCGTGCTTCCGCTTCCGACCCCGGTTGTCGCTCCCTGGAGTCGTAGCCTGATTAAAGGCCCAGCCGTGTACCTTCTCTTACAATTTTGCGGTTGTCGGTGCTTTGCCAGACCCACACACCACCTGCCTGCCTCCAACGCAAGAGTTACAGAATGGCGCACGGCACGGTGCACACACGAACAGGCGAGCGAGGCAGCGGAATAGGCGAACGATGCAGGGAGCTCCTATTGGTTGCTTCAGGCGCCAGGGAAGCTCCTTGGCACCCACGCGCCAACCTTGGTGGGTCGGCCGAGCGAGATTGCATTAGAAAAAAAGAATGAAAAATTCGTAAAAACAAAAAAAATATCATGAATTCAAAAATATTCACGGACATTCAAAAATAGTTCATCAATTTGAAAAAAGTTTATCAAATTATAAAAAGTTTCATCGAAAATAAAGAAATTCATGAATTAAAAAAATCATCAAACTTGAAAAAGTTCATCAAATTTGAAAAAACTTAATTGATTTTGAAAAACGTTCATCAAATTCTAAAAATTTCATTTAATTACAAAAAATGTTCATTGTTTTTTTTAAATCATCAATTTGAAGAAAAGTTCACGTATTTGCAACCAATTCATAGAACCCGGGAGAAGAAAAAAAACAAAGAAGGAAAAGGTGAAAATAAAAAAAATAAAAAATGGAATAATAAAAACGGGTAAGGTTGTAACTTATCTGATCTCTTGGGTGGCGGGGTGGTTGCT
Source organism: Triticum aestivum (assembly GCF_018294505.1). Taxonomy (NCBI): domain Eukaryota; kingdom Viridiplantae; phylum Streptophyta; class Magnoliopsida; order Poales; family Poaceae; genus Triticum; species Triticum aestivum. The sequence continues at coordinate 716,213,000 of NC_057813.1, forward strand.
CCAGCGTACCTCGATGAGGTAGGTTCCATGTTCGGTTCACAATCCGAGTACAATTTTTGTCGGATTAAACACATGAAAGAAAATGCTTCACGGGCCGGCCTAGCGCCCTGCGCTGCAGGCGAAAGGGAGGTCCCAGTGTTTGTGATGAATATCAGGGCGCGCCTTACTTATAGAGAAAAATAGCTGGTTTTTCTCTGTTTTTTTCTTCTTTTTTTTTCTTCTCCGGGATTTTCCATTTGTTTTATCAGTTTTTTCATTTTCTTTTTCCATTAGTTAATTTTGTTTCTTTTTGGTTTTCATTTTTTTGTTTTTCATTCTACATTCTTATATACATGATCGACATTTTTTTTAATACTTGTTCATCATTTTTAGAATACCTGTTCATCATTTTTAGACTACCTGTTCAACATTTTTATATACATGATGTACATTTTTTACAATGCTTGTTTCTCTTTTAGAATGCCGACAAAATATTGGACAAGAGTACCCCATTTTGCAATGGTAAAGAAAGTAATGGAGATAAGGTTTAAGATAGTGAGACATCCCTGTTGATCTTCAAGGAAGCTGATAAAAACTATTTTGAAAACAGTGAGACAACCCCAAAGTTTTGTCTTGATGTAGTGTTTGAGTTACTCACCACTACTGCTGGCACAAGCTTTTGGAACTTGTTGCCTGGATCAGTTCGGCTTCTTGAGTCTCCATTACAAGCTGAAATACATCGATCAATAGTGATGCGACAAGAAATCGAAGGACTGAGAAAGTCCCTACAAAATTCAGATGCATACTTTCTAGTGCCACAGCAAGCGTTGGAGGATTTTAACGCCAAACAAGAGAAAGCTAATAAGCTTGCTAAGCTTATTGCCAGCATGGTGGAAAACCAGGATAACGTTTCTTGAGCTCTTCTTAAGTTGTTTCAGTTATGGACTTGTTTTGCCGTCGCGTTTATTTGCACTGGTGGCAAATTTAGCTGTCCGGTGTATGTAATATACTGCTTTGTTCCTATATTTGCACCGGTGTCGAACTCTGGTTCCCAGTGGATGTAATATGTGTAATAGCTGTAATGGCCTAGCGTAAGTTGCTTGCTTATTTATTTCCTTGTTGTCTTGTTTATTTGTTTGCCTGTAGTCACTTTCGTTCTTTTTCTGCAGTTTGCTCGTGGCCACAATAACCTTTTTTTAGAACTAGGCCACAATAACCATGGGCAATATACAGACCATTGTAACCATGGTCATGCTACCTGCTGAAGTGACCATCGGCCTCCTACGGACCATCGGATCCATGGGCCTTCTATGGACCGTACAATTAATGGGTCTTCTACGGGTCGTATAATTGATTGACCAAACATAGGACATACTATTCGTGGACCAATAACAGACCACGATATGGACCCTAAACGGGCCAATATGGTAATCATCTGTTTATGGGCCCGACCATAACGAGCCGTTAATAGGCCGGTATGTATAACTGGCTTAATTCTATTGAGATGCATAATGGGTCGTTAATGGGCCATATTAGATGATGCTATGAAAACGACCCAATAGATTAACGGGCCACAAACGGGCCGACTATAACCATGGTCTGAATTTAGCAAATCAGCGGAACATGCCAGTAACGGACCGTAAGTAATCGAGTGCTGGAAATGAGCCCAAGAATAAATGAGTCCTTAGAAGGACAAAAGATAACATGAGCCTTTAGAGAAAGGAAATGTCATGGCAGCACATGTATAACTATCTTGATTCTGTCATAAAATCGTCATGGATGTACATACATGACAGAAAACGTAACCTATTGTGACAAACATGTGTCATCAAGGAAGTGTTTTTTTAGTGTGGATGGTTGCATAGATATTGACAATATGTAGATACAAAGCAATACGAGTGATGACCATTGCATCGAATAGCATAATATTTGCATCTTCCTTGACTATCTAGGCCGACATGCTTGTCATTCTGGTCACACCGCTTTGGTGGAGGTGGTGATTAGAGAGATAAAGTCCGTGTCATTGCAGCCGGAAGTCTTGTGCTTCTTAAAAAAGGAGTCCAATATTCAAACACATGTATGTTTCTTGTCTCGGAGGCTGTGGGTTTTAGGAAGTCCACAACAAAGGTGACAATGCCCATCTTATATTTAGTTTCCAATAGATCTGCATGCAAGAATGTTTCATAGGCTAGTTCATAGTAGAGATCAATGGATTTCATCCCCAACTTATGTACGAGCCCACAACCAAGGGCCAGTGATCTCCGAAGCAAGAAAGAGAATGACTCTAGTATGCACAGTGCCATATACAGTATCCCTTGGCACATCACCACTATACACATGATCTTCACATGTAGCTTGACGTTTGAGATTGCTCCCCCAAATATGGGGACCATAGCCCCCCCCCCCCCAAACATCAATCACATCGGGAAAAGACGCACCCACGAGAGCAATATTTGCACTTGGCCCATTTGAGTTTGTAGGCTTCCCACGACAAATGGACCAAACAACACCAACATGTTGTATTTATATCCTCATACGATGCTGCCCTTCCTACTCGTGTATCCAACCAATTTATAGAACCATCCATTGTGTATCATCACCAGAAATACCAACAAAACCATGGTTTGATACCCAATTTCCATGGAGCCGAGTGGATGATTTAGACATATTCATGGATACCATTATTATCACATCATTCACAAAATATAGAGATTTGACGGTAGTGCCTAGATGCACCCTTTTGAAATGGATGCTTGTCTTGAATAACAAACGGTCATCTATCTATCTGTTGTCTAAATGCCTTAAATTACGTATTATATAATCAATAAACATTTATTATACTTATTGGAGGCTCTTTATGACCTCCCACATAAATAATTAAAAAACTAATGTGAAATCAACTTTAAGTGTCAGATTATCTTTGAAATTACATGCCCCCTTCTCAGACAACCGCATGCGAATGCCATCGAGCTTGACTGGTATACCAGGGTGGGCAATAGACAAATGAGAACATTTTCTTCCATATAAGTCCTCCCAAAAGAGTTCCTTCAGCGATTTTTCGGGAGGGGGGGGGGGGCATGGTCCCCAACTATGCACACATAGTCATGCGGATGTTTTTTTCCTATAATCCTAATTCCTAAATTTTTGTCATCATTCAATACTTACACTATTTATATTTCAAAAGTTGCTACCGTTAATGACTAGTGGTGGGAGCTAACAGAAAGAACACAACTAAACTTGGGTCCCATACTAAGATGTACCAAAGAGAAGCAATGGCCTTGATGTCGGGATTGGCACGGACATGTAGAGCTTCTCTTATCCTACGCCATCAAGTCCCAAAACTGTTGTCAAAAAACATATATGTACCGTTGTGTCATCCATTCGGTCTCCCATCCTGCCCCCTCGCCTTTCTTAATAGTCACCTTCCCCAATCCATCCCCATTAATTAACCTCTTACATGTTGCTTGTTCATGCTCAACCGTGCATAGTCCGTCTCCGTCTCCCTCCCAATTCCAATCCCTAAGGAGTGCACTAATTTTTGGGTGAGGGCCGAGGATGGAAGTTGGCATCACGAAAAGTGAGGAGCAAAGTAGTACGTTCATGTGAAATCATCATGATCATTAATCTTGGAAGCCTAACACAATTTGATTATCAGCAAAACCCTCCATTGGTAAAGCTCAGGTTCCTCCCATAGACCCATGCACTAAACAAGATACGTGCTCTGGTCTTTTATCCGGAAAAAAACCTCCTCTTGAAATTTCCGTAGAGTTTCTTTGGAGCTACTCGCAGTCGCTTGATTCAGCTAATAGACACTAGACGGAGGACATTTTAAAGGATAAAGTGTTGTTTGTGTTGGAACCTGAAAGGCCAAAACCGGCGAAGGCAACAAGTTCTTTGGCATGGATTCCGCCACCCAGGGACCAGGTGGCACTGTCGGTAGATGGGGCGTTTTTGGAGAGTGATGGTATGGTGGCGGCTGGTATGATAGTATGACATTATGATGGAACAATCATCTTTGGTGCTTATAGATTTCTGTTACATTGTAATGATGCACTGAAAGCAAAGAACTGTGCAGATACATAGACGGGGCCCCGTGTACCGAGGAATTCTTGCCTCTTGACTGTAACTCTATAATCCTGGAATAAAACACTATTACTTCGCAAAAGAAGAGAATAACAATAGTTAGCTACTGATCGATCTTCTCGCCAAGGGAAAAAAGAGAAAAGAAATTAAGGTATGATAGCTCTTGTAAGATTGAACTCCAGAATGATGAAAGCCCTGCAGAAACACTGCTAATCTCACTACTTTGCTGGCTGTAATATTGGAAGTAATATCCAATATCACTATGCTTTGGATCACCGACACATGCACGCTAGTGATTATGTCTTTTGAAAGTTGGCATCGTGAAAAGTGAACAGAAAAGGACTACATTCATGTGGAATCATTCATCATTATCATGAACTTACACGTGCTCGGAGCCCATTGGTTCGGAGTCGCCACCGGTGTCGGTGGCCGCGGAACCTTCCGGGCGCAAGCCGCTCTCGTCGCCGGCCGGATTGAGGGTGGCCAGGCCGCCGCGCATGGGGGCTTGGCGCGGACCCCTGCCGCCGCGTCGGGTGACGCCCACGCCGGTGCTGCGGCAGTTCTTTGACACGGCTAGGCAGAGTCCTTCCTCAGCAGGTCGTCAACGGCCGCCGGCGACGGTTGCCTCACCGGGATCTGACCTCGGTCGGGCGGTTTCAGTGGCGAGATCATGGGGAGTTCAAAATCTCGCGACCTCGGGCTTTGGGCCCATGCATGCAAATATGGAGACGAACCGGTCTATGTTTTCGTGGGCCTTTCTCAAGACGCGGATGCGATCGATCTGGGCAGGTTTTCCTAAACAGCAGACCGTAATCGTAGCGATTCCATCGATCAATTCGCCGCCGTCCTTGCTACAACACAACACCTGATCGCCGCCCAGCCTCTGCACGCCTCGCGGACGCCGTCTACAACTCCGGCACTACCTCCCTTCGCGGGGGTTGCCCGCTCCTACGCGGCAGTCGCGGCGACGCTTCCACTCCCCATGGCAGGCGTTCCTCCGACAGCTCATGGTGCTGCAGCCACGGGAGGGCCTAGCCCTCGCGCCCCTCCGGTCGCAGGGGCGACCCCTGCTCCTTCGCGTCCTCCGGATCCGGCGTTGGGATACTCCGGTCCAACACATCAGCAGCGGGGACCGGCGCCGGTATACAACTACGGTCTTCCACAGCAGCAACCCTCTGGTTATGGCCAAGGTGGGCACAGTGGCGGACCTAGAGAATATTTTGACTGGGGGCAAACTACTTGAGCGGGGGCATATTCTATAAAAATTCAAAAAAAAACTAGGTATATTTTTCAACAATCACAAGCAAATTCACTAGAATTTCAAATTTTGAGTGGGGGCCTGGGCACCCACTCACCTCAACATAAGTCCACCCCTGGGTGGGCAGTTCATCTCGCCGTACGGTATGGTCGCCGCCGGAGGACAACCTCCCATGTATGGGGTTCCACCAACCGGGGTGTCCGCCCCTCCGCAATTCCATCCAGGGGGATTGTGGCACAACCGGTTCAGAAACGTAAAAAGAAGAAGAAGCCGCAACAACAACAGTTCTCTGGTGGAGCTTTGCAGCATGGTTTCATACTACTCCACAGCAAGTGCCGGTTCAACAACACTTTCCGCAACAACCCATACCACAACAGCTCGTTCAGACGTATCAGCAACGACATTATCAGTAGGTTGTGCAACCTCAACCAAAGATGCCTACGCATGTTGATGCCTCGCCTTTGACGGCTCCAGGGTCTGATGTGCAGGTAGTTTCAGTGCCCAAGACCAAGGCTAAAAAGGGGGTTCGATGCTGGAAGTGTGCGGTTGATACACATGAAGCGAAAGATTGCACCGTGCAACATTACTGTTATATTTGTGACAAAATAGCTCATCCGATGTTGCGATGCCCGGTTCTTAAACTCACTAAGCCCAACGCTTCTGTCTCTGAAATTGGTGCTGAGGAGACTTACTTTGTACAGTTAGCAGATTGCGTGGTGAAAGAGCACTTGGTGCCGACACGGACACCGATAGCACGTGTTCAGGTTACTAGCCTGATGGTACCGGCTAGCGTCGTCGAGAGCCAGATTGCCAGGAGATGTCCGGTCCATGATAAATGGAAGTGGGAGGCTATTCAGCATGGGTCCGATGCTTACTTGTTAGCTTTCCGTCTTTTGAGGATTTGGACAGGGTGGATGGAATCCAGATGAACATGCCATCAGTTAATGCCCAGATGACTATTACCGCATGGAGATCACAGGAGGTTCCACAAAAGATCGAACTTCAGCAGATTTGGCTTCATGTCGAGGGTGTTCCTCATACAATTCGCCATTTTTTGGGATTATGGGCCGTTGGTACTCTTATGGGTAAGACTTTGGATGTGGATCTTTTTACACTCCGACGCCGTGGAGTTGTTCGTATTCTCGTCGCTATGACCAACACTCATATTTTGGCAAAGGACAAGGATGATGTTGGACCTTTTGTCGCGACGGATGTGGTGGTCAAGCTCAAGGGCTATGCATTCACGTTCAGGAGGGAGCCAAAGGGATACAGTCCAGATCCTGACTTTGTTCCGTTCATTTGGAGACGCAAGCATGATGATGCGGATGATGATAGTGGTGCAAAGGAGAAGGACGACGATATGGACACCTCGGAGCACACTGGCAACCCATCCATTAATTCATCCTCTAGTTCTGCTCCAGCGAATGTCATTCAGGTGCCTCAGGTGCAACGACGGGAACTCATGAGCCTTGGTCTTGGTGATGCACCGGGAGGTGGATCCCCGCGGTTACACCGGCAGGTGTCGTCAACTCGTCATCACGTTCCCCGCCGCGGGGCATGTCTGGACTGCAGCCGGTGTCGCCAACTCATTCGGCAGTGTCGCATCCCGTGGTTCTCAAGTCCGTCCATGCCACTGACGGCTCGGCGGGGCACCCGGACTCTTCATCGGTGCACCGGCAGCCGACGGGTAAGGTGGCGTTGCAACCGTTGTCGTCAACACTGACAGTAGCGACGCAGCCGGTTGCTTCCATCGTGGTGCAGGACAGCGACGTTATGGATGGGCGACGGAACGGGGCTTCGAAGCAACAACCTCCAGCTGCTCGAGACGAGCTGAGCAAGCTGGCCCCGGCTGGGCGTGGTACTGAAGGACCGGCTTCACAGCCTTGCATGCATACATTGGCTGGGCGTGAAGCTCAAAGGCCGGCCTCGGGAGTACAAACATGCATGCATGCACAGGCTGGGCATGGTGCTAAACGGCCATCCTCGGGTGTGCAGCCATGCATGCATACACCAGTGGCTGATTTTAGGCCCCAGATGATGACGGACTTGTCCGTCCCAGCCATGCAAACACCTGCTGTCACGTTTGCAACGGCTGATGGGTCTATGATGTTGGACACCCTTCAGCCCCAGGTGGAGCCGGCCATGTCCATCCCTACCCCTTTCGCTGGTACGACTGGTCCGGTCCCTGTCACCCTTCAGACGGCGACCTCGTCGCTCGAGCCTGCGGTTGAGACCGTTGGGAAGGGGGTTGCTACTCCATCATCACCCTCTTCACCGGCAGTAGAGCGGGTGCCACGACCTTCGCTGGGGATGACACCTACACGACGGAGTAGTCAGCATACGATTGCCGACGACGGTTCTATGGACACAAATGAGGACTCCATGGCCAAGGCTATGCGGCATAAGGCAGTGCAGAACCTCGACAACCAAGGTATTACATCGTCTCCCAAATCCTTTTTAGCCTTTTCCAATACTGCCATATTTTCTAAGTTAAATAATGTGGGTGTTAGTCTTGGAAAGGACGAGAAGAATATTTCTATTTCGACGAACGCTTTGAAACATTTGGAATATGACCAATTAAAAGTTACTCCATGTGTTTCTAGCAAGTCTTATACCTCTCATACCGATGAGGAGGAGCTGCATGCCACATCAGATGGTCAGCTACTCTCTCATTTAGTAGGAGTGGTTTCAGACGTGGGTCTAGATGAACCCGGGCTTAGTTCATTGATTGAACTTACAACATCTGGACGTAAATCAAAGACCGCACGTTCAAAAAAAGATAGTAAGACCCATAAGAGGGCAAAGTGTCCTAAATCTCATATTGTTTCCTCATGAATGGAATGTTTTTTAATAGCAGAGGTCTTCATGACTTGGCTAAACATCTGTTCATTGCGGAATGTAATAGGGAAGACAATTTAGACTTTTGGGCTATCTCTGAAACAGGAAGACATGATTTCTCAGTGAGTCTACTTAACCATCTTTCAGGCAGGATGGACTTTACTTGGGTTTCACGACCATCTAGAGGTCGTTCCGGGGGCATTTTACTTGGCGTAAATACAGGCACTATGGATGTTTTGGCTAGTTCGGATGGTGAGTTTCACGTTAAACTCCATAGTCGCAACAAGGCCGACAACTTCACATGGACCCTCGTCGCCGTGTATGGGGCAGCCCAGGATGAGTTCAAGGCCGATTTTCTTCGTGAATTGGTTAATCTGGCGAAAGATAATCCATATCCCATTCTTATAGGTGGGGATTTCAATTTGCTTCGATTTCCAAATGAGAAAAGGCGTGGTAGGTTTGATAATCATCGGCCTTTCCTTTTCAACGATGTCATTGACAGTCTAGATCCGCGAGAGGTGTCCATAATTGGAAGACAGTTCACTTGGGCGAACAGTCTTCCGGAACCGACATATGAGAAACTAGATCGCGTTTTAATGGATACTAAGTGGGAATCTAAATTTTCTATGGTGTCTATTCGTGCTCTACCTCGTATCGAGGCTATATCAGACCATGCACCCATTCTCCTAACTACTGGATTGCCACGACCCCAACACAGATGCAAGTTCAAATTCGAACTTGGGTGGTTGCTTCGGGATGACTTCCATGATATGGTCAAGGAGGTGTGGGAGAAACCGGTGGCCGGGCCTACCCCAATACATAGATGGAATAACAAAATATGTGCATTACGTAAATGCCTTGGTGGTTGGGCTAGGCATACGGTAGGTTTCCTTAAAAAGGAGACGCTTCGTATTTCATCTATCATTGATGAATTAGAAGCTTTGGCGGAGGTTAGACCCCTATCTGAGCATGAAATCGAGATTAAGAATCATTCGAATGCATATATAACTAACATGCTGCGTGAAGAGGAACTTAAATGGTACCAACATTCTAACTCTCAGTTTATCCTGAAAGGTGATTCAAATACTAGATACTTCCATGGAGTCGCCAATGACAGACACAGGAAGAAAATTATTCATTCCCTACAACAGGACGAGGGCACAATTGAGGGGCATGAGCAACTGAAATCTTATATCACTAATTATTATAAAAATATGTTCGGAGCCCCAGAGGAAGGAAACTTCTCAATGGATCAGTCCTGAACAGATGACATCCCCCAGGTCTCTAATGAGGAAAACAGACTTGTAAAAGCCCCATATTCGGAGGAGCAAGTTAGAAAGGCAGTTTTTCTAATGGAGCATAACAAAGCCCCAGGTCCAGATGGTTTCCCCGTTGAGTTCTATCAGAACTTCTGGGAAGTCATCAAACCAGATCTCCTACTTTTGTTTAGCGACCTTCATTCTGGGCAACTTGAATTGTTTCGCTTCAACTTCGGTGAGATTATTTTACTACCTAAGGTTAAGGAGGCTGAAAGGATACAACAATATAGACCTATTTGCATCCTTAATGTTAGTTTTAAAATATTTACGAAGGTTGCGACTATAAGGCTAAATTCGGTTGCTGAACATGTGGTTCGACCTTCACAGACTGCTTTTATGCAAGGCAGACACATCCTAGATGGAGTTGTTATCCTTCATGAAACATTCCATGAATTACACCGGAAAAAGCTGAATGGGGTGGTACTCAAAATTTACTTTGAAAAAGCTTATGACAAAGTCAAGTGGCCCTTTCTTTAACAGACTCTCAGAATGAAAGGATTTTCTGCAGAGTGGCGCGCCATGGTCCATAACTTCATTTATGGAGGTAGCATTGCCATTAAGGTCAATGATGACATCGGGCACTATTTCCAAACGAAGAAGGGATTGAGACAAGGTGACTCGTTATCGCCCATGCTATTTAATATAGTGGCGTATATGCTAGCGGCCATGATTGAGCGTGCCAAGGTTGATGGCCAAATTGCTGGGGTAGTAAATCACCTAGTTGATGGTGGTCTCTCCATACTTCAATATGCCGACGATACGATTCTCTTCATGGGTCATGACCTCGAGAAAGCGAGAAATATGAAACAGATTTTATCAGCATTCGAGCAATTGTCGGGTCTCAAGATCAATTTTGATAAAAGTGAATTGTTTTGCTTTGGCCACGCTCAAAACGAGGCCCACCTATACGCTGAACTGTTCGGATGTAGGTTAGGCGAATTTCCCGTCACATATTTGGGGATACCGATACATTATCAGAGACTCACAAATGCTGAATGGAAACACGTCGAGGAGAGACTGCAAAAAAGACTTAGCAGTTGGAAAGGTAAATTATTGTCTCTAGGTGGAAGATTGGTGCTCATAAATTCAGTACTAAGTAACATGTTACTATATATGATTTCCTTCTTCCAGTTGCCGAAAGGAGTCTTACAGAGTTTGGATTATTTTCGATCAAGATTCTTTTGGCAAGAAGATAGCGAGAGAAGGAAATATCGACTGGCCAAATGGAGTGTGGTTTGCCGTCCCAAAGACCAAGGCGGGTTGGGCATTCATGACCTTGAGGTTAAGAATAGGGCCCTCCTCGTTAAATGGTTGTTTAAATTACTGACGGAAGATGGGTATGGCAAACCCTCCTAAGGAGGAAATATGTGGGTTCCAAGGCGGTATCCCAGGTATACTGGAAGCCTGGGGATTATCCTTCTTGATTAAGGACGGCTCGGAAATTAGATTCCGGGAGGACAAGTAGCTACGAGATACCACACTCCAGGAACATTATCCAACTCTATACAACATTGTGCGCCACAAGGGTGATACTATTGCCATGGTAATGGAATCATTTTCGCCAAATGTGACACTCAGAAGAGATTTAATTGGACCCAGACTACAATCTTGGAACATCCTGCTCCAGCGGTTGTCCACGGTGCAATTGTCACACGAGTCCGATGTTTTCCGATGGAACCTACATGGGAATAGCCAATTCTCAGTGGAGTCAATGTATAGAGCGTTAATCCAGTCTGATGTGCCAGTTGATAGTAACAAGAAGATCTGGAAGATGAAGATACCTCTTAAGAATAAAATCTTTGCATGGTATCTTCATCGCAGAGTCATTCTTACTAAAGACAACCTTATTAAGGGAAATTGGCATGGCAGTCCGCAATGTGTCTTTTGTCACCATGATGAGACAGTAAAACATTTGTTCTTCCAATGCAAATTTGCTCGTTCTATATAGCTTCTGGCTTGTATCCTCCTTGTAGTGTTGCTAATGTATTTGACAACTGGTTACATGGGATTGATCACAGGTTTAGAACTCTTCTTGGGGTAGGAGCGCTTGCCGTTATTTGGTCGCTTTGGCTATGTAGGAACAATAAGGTTTTTAATGATAAAAGTACTTCTCTAATGCAGGTTATCTACAGATGTACCGGGACTCTTTGTTTATGGTCCTCTCTACAACGCGTGGAGAATCAAAACCTGTTTACGGAGGTGTGTACACGATTAGAGGATACGGCGAGGGTTACTTTTATCCAACATGGGTAGCAGCATGATCTTAGGATTGGCCCACCTCCGTTTTAGGCGTTATACATACTCTACATGTTTCTTTGTATTTTGCCTTTTTATTTTTTGTTTGTGCTAGAAGACTTTATTTGGCTGTGTGCATCATAGTATGCAGAGGCCGGGTGTAATGCTTAAACCTTTTAAGTAATAAACCGCCCCTTTTCGAAAACTCAACTTACATGTTTAATTATCAGCAAAACCTTTCCATGGTAAAGCTCAGGTTCCCGGTACTAACATACATACGTGTTATGGTCTTATCCAGAAAAAGGTTTCGATAGCTAATCAATGAACACAGCAATAATGAACCACTGATTTTCTAGGGAAAGAGAAAGAAAAGCCCTACTGATTTGCCTTCCCCGTGTAAGATCTCCAGAATAACGAAAGCCCTGCAAACACACTCTAGAATGACCTGCACTAAAACACCCATCACAGGCCATCTATATTATGTACAAATAAGCCTCCAAACCCCGCAAAGAAATCAACCAAATTTTGAACTTTTAACAGGTTACCAAACATCACAAGTGGCGGAATTCAGAAATCAGCTCAACTATCTCAGGAATGGCAAATCTGTACAAATCTCATTCGTCTGTTAGCGAGACATAAATGGTATATCATATCAAATAAAGAGCATTAAAAAACAATTTAGACAAGATGATGCGACCTTCGCAGTCGATACAAACCCGTGTAGATCAACTAGAATCTGAATTTTTATCAGGCGGAACTCAGAAATCAGCACCGACAATCTTGGGATTGGAAAATCCACATGAATCTCATATCAAATAAAGCAAGTGCATTGAGCGTCACAAAACGCTATCGGAAAAAGAAATACAGCAACCTTTGTAGCCAATCAACAAAACCACATTTAATCCAATCCACCACACATCATGAGAAGCGTTATCGCGCGGAATCTCAGACCACACCCCTTTGCTGGTTAACTCTGGTGAGGCAACGCATGTGGGGAATAAAACTACCTTTTCTTTCGAATTAGCGTGGTTTGAAAGAAAAGGTTTTTTGGATCTGATAGCCAGGGAATGGGCTAAAGATGCAGGAGGGCGGACTTCTGTTGAGAGATGGCAGAATAAGATTAGGCATTCGAGAAGTTTCTTGCGTGGGTGAGCTAAGCGTCTCAGTGAGATTTATAAGGTGGAAAAGGAAAGGCTCCTCACACTTATTCAATCCCTAGATTTAAAAGCCGGGTCCAAATTCTAGAAACCACAGAATTTCATGCCAAAGTAGATGCGGAGATGATATTGAAAGAACTCCTACGAGAGGAGGAATTTAAGTGGGCATTGCGGGCTAAGGTTTGCAAAGTTGTCCAAGGGGACGGCAACACTCAATTCTTTCATATGATCGCCAATGGCAAGCATTCAAAGAAGAGAATCTTTCAGCTTGAGTAAGACGAAGGGACGATTTTAGGACAAAAAAACCTAAAATTATACATAACCAATTACTACAAGCAGCTTTTTTGGGCCTCCGGAGGATAATTTCATGTCCTTGGACGAGTCGAGGATTGAGGATGTTCCTCAACTTGCTACGGAAGAGAACGATATTTTGACCGCCCCATTTTCGGAGAAAGATGAGTTTGAAGCTATTTCACAGATGAAGAATAATAAAGCTCCGGGCCCGGATGGATTTCGGGTGGAGTTTTATAAAAAATGTTGGCATATTATTAAAGGGGATTTGATTCCGATGTTCCATGATTTATTCTCTGGACAACTTCAGTTGTTTCATCTGAATTTTGGAACAATAACTTTGCTTCCTAAGAAAACAGAGGCTGTGAGAATTGAGCAGTTCAGGCCGATCTGTCTTCTTAACGTAAGTTTCAAAATTTTCACCAAGGCTAGGACTAACAGACTCATGCAGATTGCGCACTATGTGGTGCAGCCTTCCCAAACCACTTTCATGCCGGACAGAAACATCCTAGAAGGGGTTGTGGTCCTCCATGAAACACTCCATGAAATTCACACGAAAAAACTGGATGTGGTTGTTTTCAAAGTGCATTTCTAAAAAGCATACGATAAAGTCAAATGGCCATTTCTTCAACAGGCTTTGCGTATGAAAGGTTTTGATCAGGCCTGGAGAAACCAGGTAGAATCCTTCACGTAAAAAGGGAGTGTTGGAATCAAAGTGAATGACCACATAGGTCACTACTTTCAAACACATAAGGGTCTGAGACAAGGAGATCCGATGTCCCCTATTATGTTCAGCATTGTAGTCGACATGTTGACGATTCTAATAGGAAGGGCAAAGGATGCTGGTCAAGTAGGTGGCCTGGTACCTCATCTAGTTGATGGAGGTGTGTCTATCCTATAGTACGCCGATGACACTATTATCTTTATGGAGCATGACTTGGCAAAAGCGAGAAATATGAAGTTGGTGTTATACTTATTCGAACAATTGACCGGGTTAAAGATTAACTTCCACAAAAGCGAATTGTTCTGTTTTGGAAGAGCCAATGAGGAACAAGGGGTGTATAAACAATTGTTCGGGTGGGGATTGGGGGCCTAACCTTTCACATATTTGGGCATACCAATTCACCATCGTAAGCTAACGAACAGAGAATGGATGAGCATTGAGGATCGATTTGAGAAGAAACTAAGCTGCTGGAAGGGCAAGCTGATGTCATATGGAGGCCGATTAATTCTTATTAATTCGGTTCTCACGAGTATGCCTATGTTTCTCTTGTCCTTTTTCTAGGTACCAGTTAGAGTTCGGAAAAGACTAGATTTCTATCGTTCCTTCTTTTTCTGGAAAAGCGATGATCTGAAGAGAAAATATAGAATCGCTAAATGGGATATTATTTGTCGATGGAAAGACCAAGGGGGTTTAGGTATCGAAAATATTGAGGTGAAGAACAAATGTCTTCTCAGCAAGTGGCTGTATAAGCTATCTGTAGAGATGGAGGCCACTTGGGCACATATCCCGCGGAATAAGTACCTTCACTCTAAAACTTTGTCTCAGGTGACAGTGAGGCCGACGGATTCGCCTTTTTGGAAAGGACTGATGAGAGTTAAATCAGTTTTTTTCAATAGGACAAAGTTTGTTGTAGGTAACGGTACCTCTACGAGATTCTGGGAGGATACATGGCTAGGGGAAGCACGCCTTGCGCTTCAATATCCTTCTCTCTATAGCATTGTTCAACGGAGAGATGCATCTGTTGCGACAGTACTTCAGTCCACGCCTCTCAATATTCACTTCAGGAGAACGCTAGCCGGAAACCGTTGGGTAGTTTGGCTCCATCTTGTGAGACGACTGATGGATGTTCATCTTTCTCAACGTCCCGATCAGTTGAGTTGGAAGCTAACTAGGAATGGAGAGTTTACAGTTAAATCCATGTACCTGGATGTTATCAACTCTAGCTCTATTTCTAGTTCAAAATATGTTTGGCATGTCAAAGTACCTTTGAGAGTTAAAGTGTTTATGTGGTTTGTACACAAAAAAGTCATTTTAACTAAGGACAACTTGGCAAAACGCAACTGAATTGGATCTACTAGATGTAGTTTTTGTGATCGGGATGAATCTATCAAACACCTCTTTCTTGATTCCCGTTGGCAAAAAAATTATGGCAGACAGTTCACATAGCCTTTAATATTACTACTTCGAATAATATCAACACGTTATTTGGGACATGGCTTGACGGGATAGATTCCGAAATGGCGAAACATATTCGTGTAGGAGTATGTGCTTTATTATGGGCAGTTTGGAACTGCGGAAATGACTTGGTCTTTAACAGAACAACAAATACTCGTTTTTTGCAGGTAATCTTCCGAGTCACTATGTTGATCCGTATGTGGTCGCTACTCACTCCGACGGAGGCTAGGAAGCGTTTGGTTACTGGATCTATCCGATGGGAGATGGTAGCACGGGCTATTTTCAACCGGTTTGGATGGCGGTCATGTAATATGATAGGCAATTAGTTTTCCTATCTTTATTTTGCCAGCCGGTTGTGGCTTAACTTTTACTTTTTCTGCTCTGTGTGAGCATCTTTTTTCTTTTGTTTGAGACCTCAAGACCTTTGTCGAACTTATTTGCTTTTTAATAAATGTGGTTGTATGCATCTTTCTGATGTAGAGGCCGGAGATCTTCCCCTTTTCTAAAAAAATCATGGGTACATCAAACAAGGCAAATTTATTGAGCATCACAAAAACACCTGCAGGTTTCAGGTGCCGCGGCCTTCTGCAGCTGCCGTGCATTCGCTGACTTTCGAGCAGTTAGCACGATATATTACAGACGTACTGGTAGAACAGTCTATAATGACCCCCAAACAGAAGCATGGAGCGTCGCCCATTTTGGCAAAACCACAACATAGAACTGATTTCATCATGGCGGTCTACAAGCTACTCATATAATGCATACTAGAGAGAGTAAACATTTCTGATAATTGCTAGTCTACTTCACAACACCGATGCAAAAGGAGATGATTTAGGGCGTGTTCGGCAACTCCCCAGCTTCCAGCTTCCCGGAAATCCGCCATGGAGCAGCACCGAACACTTTTGCTCAAAGAAGCTAGCTTCTCGAAGCTGAGCCAAATCACAGTGCAAATTTGAAGGAGTTGGGGAAGCTGCCTTTTTCTGGCTCTGCAAAAACGTAGAAGCTGGAGTTGAGTGTTATTACGAGGTGCTGCCACGGCCAAGTGACCTTTGCGTACCGGTTCGATTCGTCTGTCCCCCGAACAGCCCATATCTTCCCTCCGTACCCCTCCATCATGGCCGCTATACATTTTTTAAGAAGAAAAATAGGAGCCGATGCATGCCTACCGAGCCGGGCTTTGGATTTCAGCCCATGCCAGCGATGAGAAGCTGCCAAGCGTGCCGAACGCGTCCGAAATCGCCAGGTGAAGTGAGAAGCTAGCTCTAGAAGCTGGATTTGTGAAGTTTTAAGAAGCTAGATAGATTCAGAACACGCCCTTACATGTTGTTTCAGCTATCTAACACGCCTTCAGTAGGCTTGTGATCCATATGAAAAACCTCAGCGACCACAACTGATCATCATTTCTTTGTTTCGGTGCCGCCACGTCAAGTCACTGAAGCTGGGTGTGTCAATATGGCCCGGCCCCGAATGGCGTGTACTCCATGTCTGTCCCCTCAAGTCGGTGGATGTGCCCCGGGATGGCGTTCTGGCTGGCCAACGTGGAGCTCGCCCTGGCCGGGCTGCTCTTAGTGAGATCATCAGATTAGTTCACCTGATTAGACTCGTGAAAACGGATGGATTTATCTAAGCTCATCAAAATCTTACCAGGTGGATAAGGGGATTGTGCTGCTGAAGGTGGTGGGGTAGGGTTACCCATATGGCTGTGGCTGGTACGGTTGTTGCCCATATGGCTGCGGTGGGTACGGTTGCTGTGGCACGTGACTTGTAGGATGACGAGATGCCTGGTGGGGGTATGGCTGCTGAGGAGGCAATGGCACATCCATGCGAACAATGAAACAAAGACCAGTGATCGGTCTCTCACTCACCATTGCTGAAACATCAAAGTGCATGATGAGCTTCACTTCCCCGGCAAACCTGCACAGATTGACCTTGCAGTCCACACCGAAAGAAAATGTCCTAGCACACCACATCAATTGAAAGCCAATCGGTGATACTCTGCTACATTAAATAATACTCTAGCACACCACATCAATTTAAAGCCAAACAGTGAAAACCAATTAGTGAAACTACGTTATTTTTTTCTCGAATACGCACGAGTGTGCGCACTATATATTAAATGAAGAGGATGGGGACAAGAACCCCTCCAACATTGGCGCTTACATGTTGTACATGAGAACCAACTCCACTAACACAGCCGACCACTAACCTAGCCTAACTCCTCCCCTCAGCCCACTGAACTAGCCCTCCGAGGATAGCCTCCACATCTCCTTTTAGGATGCCCGCTTGCTTCCATGCTCGTCTTTCGGTGTTAATTCTGTTCGCAAGTGCTCCGAAGGAGAGGGGGGCGCCCTCGAAGACAATTGTGTTTCGGTGCTTCCAAATTTCCCAGAGCACAAGAAGATGGTGCACGTTTCCTTTGCACCATGGCCTCGAGTAGTAGTGACGGCACACCAGTCTCGCAGTCTGGGGTCCTGACTCGGCATCCACTGTGGCCTGTGAAGCGCTCCACACAGGATAGCCCATACTTCTCTGACAAAGACGCAGCCCAAAAAGAGATGATCAATGGTCTCCTCGTGCTGATCACAAAAGGGACACGCGTCCTGGTGATCAAGCCCGCGCCTAGCAAGTCTATCCGAGGTCCAACATCTATTGTGCATCGCGAGCCAAAGGAAGAAGCGGCACCGTAGTGGGGCCTTGGAATGCCATGTGAATTGTGCTGTCGGCTCCACTTCACGTCCCGTGAACCTGGCATCGTATGCAGAGCTCATTGAGTATTGCCCATTCGCCTCCCAGTTCCAAGTGATGCGATCATCTTCGTGCGGCATGAGCACTGTCCTGGTAACCCGGTCCCAAAGCGACATATATTCGTTTAGCTGTTGTCCAGTGAGGTCGGGCCCGATGTCTAAGGCCCAATCTTCCATTGAAACCGCCTGGTGAACTGTCCGTGTTGCTCGCACGCTAGGTGCAACGATGGCGTATATGGACGGGGCCACGTCCTGAACTGTAAAGCCATCGAGCCACCGGTCTTCCCAGAAGCAAGCCCTCAAGCCATTGCCAACCACCATTTTTGCCGCGGCCCTGAAAAGCTGCCTCGACTCCTCCGGAACTGCTATCTGGAATTCAGCCCACGGTCTAGATTGATCAGTATGCTGGAGCCATAGCCACCTAGATTGAATGGCAATGTTCAGCCATCGGAGGTTAGGCAGGCCCAGGCCTCCCGCCCACTTAGGCGCACACATAGCCTCCCAGGCCACTCTACAATGACCACCGTTCGCGCTCTCGCGTGCACACCAAAGGAATCCTCTGCAGATTTTCACCATGGCCTTGATCACTTTCTGAGAGATGTCGAGCACCATCATCGCATGAATGGGTGTAGCACAAAGGACCGATTTGATTAACAATAGGCGTCCGCTCTTAGGCATAGAGGCAGCCCTCCAAGTTGGTAACTTGCGCGCAAGGCAGTCCAAAAGACCCATAAGCTGAGTCAACGTTTGCTTTCTTATTGATAGCGGGAGACCAAGGTACTTGCAAGGATATGTGCCCGTCAGGCAGCCCAGGAATTGCTCCACCCTCTCCATATCCGCTGTCGTGCATCTGATCGGCAATGTTGTACTCTTGGTGAGGTTCACTCTAAGGCCCGATGCGTCACCAAAGCACTGAAGGATCCCGGCACTGGTACGAAGATCTGCTTCGAGCGGTTTGATAAAAAGCATCATATCGTCAGCAAACGGTGGCCGCTGTTGCATCCCCGCTCTGGTCAACGAGTCAGGAGAGCACGGGAGGCCACCAGTTGGAACATTTTGTCCAGCAGCTCCATAGCCAAGATGAAGAGCATCAGCGAGAGAGGCGCACCCTGCCGCATGCCCCTTGCATTATATATGGGCCTGCCGGGGTATCCATTCACCATAACTCGCGTAGAAGATGTAGCTAGGAGTCCACAAACCCACTCCATCCACCGCGTACCAAAACCCATCGTCCGCATCACCTCAAGGAGAAAAGGCCATTGGACCGTGTCGAATGCTTTCGTGATGTCAAGTTTAAGCATGATCGTGGGTTCCCGAAGGGCATGGAGCCGGCGTGCCATGCATTGAACTATCACGAAGTTGTCATGGATCGACCGTCCTCTGATGAAAGCACTCCGGTGTATGCCAACAAGCGTGGGCAGATCGGAGGCCAACCTTACGGCCATTGCCCTGTTGGAAATCTTTATTGCCACATGCATGAGGGAGACCGGCCGGAAGTCCTTTAGATCCACCGCTCCATCGATCTTGGGAAGCAGAGTAACAATGGCTTTGTTGATCGCCAGCAGTCCTCGCATGTCACCTTGGTGGAAGAGGCCCATGGCGCGCATGATGTCGCCTTTGATTATGTGCCTGCAGGAAGCATAGAACCTACTGGTGAAGCCGTCCGGCCCCGGCGCCTTGTCCATGGGCATAGATTTGATTACCTGCTCAATCTCCTCCTCCGTGAAAGGCACCTCAAGGTGCGTCAGGTCTCTATGAGGCAGGTTCAGGACGTCCAGGTTAAGAGCCTGCATCCGCAGCGGGGTCTCACCCAACAAGCGATCGTAGAAATCGTCCACCATTATGAAAGCTCGTCCTGGCCCGTGGCGACAACCTCTCCCTGCCTGAGAACGGTCATCATGTTACGCCGCTGACAATGACGGGCGTGGCTGTGGAAGAACTTGGTGTCCGCGTCCCCATCGTGAAGGAAGAGGAGGCGGGAACGCAATCTGGCAATCGTGTGTTATGAAATAACTCTAGCACACCACATCAATTCCTAAGTCCTTCTTGGGATAAGGAAGGCCAAGTAGCAAGTTTCAATAAGGATATAAGAAATGGCAACACATTGACATTGGCAAATAGCATTCCAGAAAATTGAATTGCTCAACTTCTAGAACCAGCCCAACAGCTTGAGAGCATCACTCGAAACATATAGGTAGATGCCAAATTGTACTACAAAGGAAATAGGATTCCTGCAGGACAAGTAATGAGTACCACTGTCGCGTACAACTTTATTCGTAGGCCGTGCATCGAACAAAGTTGATGGAATATATTCTTGAATCAACACGAGTATCTTATGCATATCTAGGGTGACATTTTTCCACCAGCAGATCAACGTGAAAGAAACAAAAGTAACCACGCAAGGGGGCTATAGAATTTTTGCAAAAAATAGGATGAGTAATGAGGACCGCTTGTGTGTAGAAACATATCATCGGGGGCGCAGCACATCAAACAAAGCTAGAAGAATATATTCTCAGATTGACCTGAGAATCTTATGCCTCAACATCATTCTCCATGGACGACTCGGGGGACCACTAATAGGAAAAGGCTAATTAGTGGCGCACCTGTTTTGGCCATTAATGGCGCACTACAGGTGCGCCACTATCATCACGCCACTAGTAACTAGTACTAATGGCGCACCCCTGATGCACCATTAGTATACCAGATAATAGTGGCGCATCTGGAAGTGTGCCATTAGTATATCAAATGATGCGCCATTACTATGCCTCCCAGGGAGCCATATTTACCTTGTGCTCTGGGTTACTAATGGCGCACTTCTAGTTAATGCGCCACTAGTGTGTTTACTGCAGTGCGCCACTAAAGTGCAGTATGATGCGTCACTGGTATGCATATTAGGATTTTTTTTCTAATATGATGTGGTCATTACGATTTGGGTTACTAATGGCGCACTTCTAGATTCCGCCTCCGCCCTAGTGGTGTACCCTTCGTAGCTGTTACCACTGAAACGGTGAACCTGTCTCCGACACTCCTCCCAATCGTCGTAGACTCCGGGAACCTTATCCTTGTACACGACATACGACGGCATCTCTATGCACTAGACAAACAAAATGTTAGTAGCAATTCACAGACAATACATAAGCAATATATAAGTATGCAACAAAAGGATCGGAAGAGAAAACCAACACATTAATAGCACGATTCATGGTCCTACTAATAAATAGCATCAATTACATATAAGTTGAACCACTGTCCAAACTAAAGAGACATACAAGTTCATTAAAGTTTAATTACAACATGAGCTAATCGATATTTCAGAACTACATAGCATCACTACTTTCGACTCGACTCAGGGACCGGAGCGTGGATGAAGCCGCCGTCTATCGTGATGATCATGAAATCGCGGTCGTTGTCAGCCTGAACTTGTAGCGTTGTTTCTATCTCACTGTTGGACGATTGATATCTGAGGTAGAACTGCCCCGAGGTACGAAGGACATATTGATGGATGATTTCCACAAACTCCGACTGGATGCGAAAGAATTCTTGTCTGATGTCCGCGTCCTGGATTGCCGACAAACGTGCGGCCCAATCTTTGAGATTATTTGGTAGTAGAAGGTGATTATGGTCCCGTACGATCGCCCCCATGTGATGGAGGGCGTAGTAGGCATCCTTCTGACAACTAGGCGGTTGCTTGACGCGGGGGAATGTCGTATTGTGGGTGAACACGTGCTTGCCATACCTACGAATTGGCCCGCTGAAGGTGCCTCCAGATCTGGCGTAGCCAGGAAGAACTTCATCAAGAACTTTCTTGATATTTGTGTAGTCTTTCTTTGACTGACGGTTCGATTCGAAATACGTGGCCATGGAATATTTCGGGCTTAAGAGGATGAGTGTGGAATGTGTGTCACTGCACAAAACACGGAATGTTAGAAAAAAAGAACGGGCCGGTGAGGGGATGACTTACTCGGGACAGTAAGGCACGAGGAAGTTATCCTTATCTGGGTTTACCAGAATGACGCTTTCGAGGTATGAACTCGCGACTTGCCGGTCCCCAGCGCTGCCCAAGATCTTGGCACGCATGTAGAAGGGGTCGACTATCACGATGTCCGGGGTCTTGTCTCTAATGATCCGCATCTCCATACTCAGCGAAAATAGCCGAATGAAGGTGTAGTGCAGCGGATGAAGGTTAAACATAGCGAAGATGTCATCAAACCGCAGGACGATCATAACTCCGATGGTGCTATCGACAAAGCCCTTTCCCTCTGGCGGCCACGAAAACCGGGTATGCCACATCATTCTCGGAGAGACGCCGCTTCTCCGAAGAAAGAACACTGTCATGCAGACTCCGCATAGCACCCGTTGTAGCATTGAGCAGATTAGTCGGTAGCATCGGCCTACCCGCCACATGCACCCTCCTCGAGATATCCTTAGGTGAAGGTGGCCCGTCCTGAGCACGGATCGTACTCGGTGCTGGCTGGCTCACACCCTTGTTAGTCTTTCTTTTCCGTCCCTTCTTCTGCTGCTGTTGTAATGGGATCGAGTTCTGCTCAGAGACCACCTTCTTGAGTGTGTTGGGGCTAATAATATTTCGCACCTCGTCTATCTGAGGCTCGGTGAAGGCGGCAGCTGGAGGCGTCTCCTGAGAACTGAACGCCAGACGACGCCTGTTGCAATTGGGTTTCTCCGCGGTACTAGCTAGATCGCGATCCTCTTTTGCAGGGTTGGGTTCTTGAGAAGGAGGCTCCAAGAATTCGTTCACCATACCCATGTTCATTCAAGTAGTTATCGACGTTGGTAAATGTACCATCGTCGTCATCGTCGTTGTTCGGATCCTGTGGCATATGCATGTCCGGATCATGTGCCATATGCATGTCCAGCATGTCCAGTAGCGTTGCGGCGGTCTTGCCATGGCTTGGCGCCGGCACGACTGGTGGTGTTGTCTGTGGGGTGGTGTCCCCCGCCCCCAAACAAATCTGGATCTTCGGCCAAAGTAGGAGCCAGGTTAAGCAGGCGCTGAGGGTCATCACATCATCTTAGTCGGCCCCAGCAGGTCGAAATGAAGGTAACAAGTCGCCGCAGCCTGGTAGCACCTGAACCAGTTGAACCCTATACACGGTGGGTGGCATCGGATTACCGTGGAACATGGGGTTGCCCGGTTGAATGATTCTGCCCTTGGCGACATCGATCAACTCGCCGCCCATGAAGTGCAGGAGAGTGCATGGAACGTCGGCGGCGCCCTGCGAAAACATGTAGGGCGTCAGGGATGCCCAGTCAAAGGCAAGGAGATGAAGTCATCGGCTGAGAGGCTTAGTTACCGTGATGGCGTCGAGCTCGGCTAATGTCGAGGCACCGCCAACGGCGGGCGTGCAAGTGACGGAGGGGCCGCTTGCTGCCGAGGTGCCAGCCGGCGTATTCTTCCCACACCCGGGTGCATTAAGCTCCAATGCCTGCGCCAGCGCCAGAGACACCAATACCGCCTCCGCCGGAGACACCAATGGCACCGCCTGCGCGTTGTGCGAGTTGCTGGCCGTGAAGCTGGGAACCAGGGGCGGCCCCTGTTGGCCGCCCGCAATCCACGCCTGTAGCCCCTCAATCAAGGTAGGCACAATGGCGGTGATCGTCGCTCCTAGTTGGTCTCGCACTTGCTCTTGGACCATCTCTGGAATCCGCGCCACTTATGCCTTGAGTTCTTGAACCTCACGTGACTGGCTTTCCGAGCTGGTCTTTCTCTCCTTTCGCCCACCAGCGTTATAGTATTCCGAGCATTTCGTGGACAAGTCTTTGCCGGCCACACGACCAGCTGACGACGGCTTACTGAAGTTTTTCATTACGTTCAACGCCCTATTTAAAGTGCTGTCCCAAGGGGAGCTCTGAGACGACCCCGCGCTACTGCTTTCAGTGTCCTGCGGAAGGAACGTGAACCATTTAGAAATTTGGCTTCATTAATTAGAATGCAACCATATGGAGCTAATTACGCGGGGGTGTATTCCTTACCAGAACAAGCTCAAGCACCTTGGTCTTCGGATCCGTGGTAAGCTCCTTTGTTACTGGGTCCACCTTGTACCGGGCCCTGACATAGTTCCTGGTCTGCTTGTCACGGTATTTATCGAAGAGGGGCGGTAGGCCTTGCTCGGCACGCTCAGCGTCCTCCTTGTCCCATATAGGTTCCACCACTCTATAACCGCCAGGACTGAGTTTGTGGACCCCTAAGTTCAAGTCCCGCATATCTTTCCCCCACTGACTTGATTCCACGGTTGTGTTGCTCTCGCACTTGATCTTGAACTCCTTGTAGTCATCTTCGCTGATCGAAGGATTTGTCTCCTTGATCTTCTCATAACTATCACCTCTTAGAATCCTTCTCCTCACCGCGGCTCTCCAAGTAGCCAGGGCGGTGCTCATCTTCGTGAGGGCGGCACTGTTCACTTTATTCCCTAAGAGGCGTGTGTTTGCGACATCACCGGGGAACTTGCATCGTTCGTGCAGCTTCGTGAAGAGGAGGTTGCGCAAATTCCCTTGGTCATGATGCCTTAGGTTCTCGGTGTTGATTGAGACGGTGCTCTGGAGAATGCACCCGAGTTGTCCCGAGTACCCACTGACTAATTCTTTGGGCGCCGTTGGATGCCCACTGGAGGACACTTTGGTAAATTCCTGCTTGACGGTGCCGAGCACGTTCGGGCGCCGCTCCTTCCGTTGCCTCTTCGCTTGGCTGCCATCTGTGCGTGCGCTGCCATCATCAATGGTGGCATCCTCGGCGGCACCATCAGTGGTGTCATCCCCGACGCCACTAGGGGTTGTGTAGTCGGGATCGGTGTGTTCCGCGGCGTCCTCATAGCGGTGTGGTTCTTCCTCCATCTCCTGGGACAACTCCCAGAATTGCTTGCCCAAACCGCCGGCCTCATCGTCGTGGGCCATGTTCGCTCTAAATAGGTAAAAGGTTTGGTCAAAAAGTTGGTTATTTTCAAGGAACAAGATCTCTAAGTTGACCAAATAACCTAATTCTCAAGGAATGTCGCCAAAAAGTTGGTTATTGTCAAGGAACAATTGAGAGATGTTTGTGATATTGCCTAGGTGTTTTGGGATGGAACCTTTTAGTGTGCTGTTGCTAAGGTCCAAGTCCCTTCCTAACCCTCTTTTTCTGGTCTCCTCTCACTATCTCTCTCACACACATGGCAAGCAAGGGTGTCTGAGTGTGTGAAAAAAATACTAAACTAATCCAAGGGCTGAAAATTGATCATCTGTTTCAGATTGCAGTTTTCTTTCTTGGGGCTTTGGTGTGCGGTACAAAACTGAATTTTGGAAATATACAGAAATTGTTAGGAATTGTCTTAGTCAAGAAGTGCTAGCAAATTGGCTTAAATGTATCACGTCCTACTCTAGTTTACTCCAGTTTAGGTTGTAGTAAAAATGCACCACTATGGAGTATCAGGACCCTAGCAAAAATGCACTACAGAGCAAGCAATAATGCTACTCCAATTTTCACAGATTAAAGCAATACTGACTGCAAGCAATATTGCAAAATTACAGAGAACCAAAATTGCGAAATTCAGTACTCCATAACATTACGGAAACTTTACTGTGCTTGGAACGATATTGAAACTTTACTCCATATATATATGATCATTTTTGTTTGAAAAGTTTCATTTATTTTTGTGTGGAGTAGTTTTAATTGAATAAAGTTTTTAACTTCTTGAGATGAGAGAAATGAGAAGAGAGAAGGGCTACTGCTTGCATGCACAGCTGCTTGCAAGTCCTACAGTAAATGGTTTCAGTTAAACATCTATTATTTATTCCATAAGAACAAAATGTAGTTTATCGAGTGATGGACAAAAAAACAGTTGATCCTACTTAATTAAGTACTAAGATACCACGGCCCATGCAATAGTCGCAAGTACCCCATATGTCCTATTTTTAGCAAAGTCATGCTAAAAAATCAGAAAATTTCAGCATGACCTTTGCTGAAAATAGGACATATGGAGTACCCGAATTTGTCGGAACGGAAGTTAATCGACATTTCAGCAAATTCAAGGGCCTCTCAGGGTAACTGCAAAATCATTATCCCACCCCCGCCCCACTGCAACCCCACAACACGACATGATGGTCGGAGACAAAACCCAGCAATATATCTTCTAGCCATGAAACCCTACCATGATTCTCCTTTCTTCCTCTTTTTTCACTTAAACCTGCAAATACAATACATGCACTGGTACACAAACAGTCAACACCACACATCAGAGGCATCCGCTTCAGCTTGGAAATGTGATGCATAACAGTACTACAAGATAGGTTTGGTGCAAAACAGTGACAATCACTTCCATTCCAAAATTGTACCACAACATACTAAACATACATGCACCGTAGAAAAGGCCTATACAAGAAGTCATTCTAATTTGTTTACTAGGAAAGGTGCATATCAGAGTCATTCTAAGTCCGAATCCCAGGAGACACCAGTAGCCCAGATAAGATTCCACGTGACTCACTATATTTTGTTCCAAAAGCTCGTGGCATCATGCACAATTGGAAATCACAGCCCTGAATCGAGAACACCACAAGTAAAACCACTAGCAGTCCTGAATTACCAGCCCAGGAAGCAAGTTACAAGGCCACAAAATTTTAATAACAGAAAATGTGCGTATAAGCTTCGTGGAGGCTGAATCCCAGGACCAGGAGGCACACCAGCAGTCCAAAGCATGTTACTCATGAACCGCTGTTGTTATAAAAGCTTGTAGCATCATGCATGATTGCCAAATGCCAATCACGGTGCAAACTATATACTCACTTAGCCGATTCTGAACATTACTGTGCATATTCACACTAAATCACTAGCAGCCCTGAATCGCCAATCCAGGAAGTCCTGCTGCACTATCATTTGAACCTTCAAAACTCACTAAGCTTGTGGGTACAGTAAGCTAGTGTTCTAAGTATGCACTGAATAGTCCTGCTGCACTAGTGGTTAACTGAACTGCAATAGTTCAGCAAAATGACTATTCTTTTCTGTCTTTGTGAATGAATTTGCTTGTTGCATTCTTGTTTGACTGTATTTGACTGTAACTCTAGCAATTCTCAAGGACAAGTTAGTGTCAGGATCATGATCATGTCCAGTCATGGCTATTTGGTTTATGCAAAAGGATTGCATCTAGATTTAATAATCCTCTTGTGCACTCATCCCCTTCCTTTGGACTGGTTTTTGTACTTTTACTGCTGTGTAAGTGCACATTCCTGTTGGAGATGGCAAATGAACAGGAGATAGACAAGCAAATTGGAGAAGAGGAAGAACAAGAACAAGAGTATATCTACAACTGAAATAAATTGGAGTAAGCAATATGTTTAGTGTCAAAGATGTGTCCACTGTCAAATGTATCCACCATCAAAACTGAAATAAACTGAATGACAACATTATTTGTAGGTTAGTGGTCCGAAATTGCAAAGTACAGCTACAAGTCCAAACCTGGACATCTTCAGAACCTGAACATTTTCAGTTAGTGGCTCAAAACTGTTTGAAACATGATTCATCTCAAGACCTATTGTTTAATTTAATCAATTTACCATCTAAGCAAATACTCCTATTAATTCAGAAGCCGGTATTCGGAAGTTCATGACAGTACAGTATGGAGGCTTCTTGACATTGTCAAGTAGTCAAATTCAGAGGCATATATCTATCTACAAATGCTTGAAGCACACACTCGTTCTGTAGCTTTCGCTTTGTACTCCCTCACTAACCTAACTTACTAACCACTAGTGCACACATGAACACCTATGACAGGGCCCAGAACCATCTAGCACGGCCACATTACAGAACTGGCCACATCATTTGAACCTAATTTGACCTAAATTCGAGAGGGATTTAACCTAAACCTAGCAAAAGAGAGAAAAAGAGGGCATGGCCAGGAGGGAGGAGAGGAGGAAGAGAGGAGAAGAGAGGCAGAGGGAGGAGGGCAATGAAGATTACCTGACCACGATGAGGTGGTGGCCGGAGCGGAGACGACGGAGGGCGGAGACGGCGAGCTTGGGGGAGACGACGAGCTTGACGGAGGGCGGAGACGGCGAGCTTGGGGGAGACGGTGCTCGGGCCTCCTCTCCTAGTGGACGCGGGCCTCCTCCTCCTAGTGCTCCGGCGGCGACTCCGGCGACAGGGGCGCGGGGGCGGCGGCGCACGTAGGGGCAGTGGCGCACACTGGGTCGGGGAGAGAGATGTGAGATTGTGGATCAGGGATTAGGGATTTTAGTGGGGGGAGGGTTAGCAATGGCGCACCTCCTAGCGGTGCGCCATTAGTAACTTTTTTTTTGGATAGCAATGGCGCACCTCCTAGCGGTGCGCCATTAGTAACTTTTTTTTTGGATATGAATGGCGCACTGCCTAGCGGTGCGCCATTAGTAACTTTTTTTTCTGGATTTTTAGTTGCATCTAATATTTTTTATTTGAAAATATCAACAAATTTGTTATTTGAAAATATTTATGAATGTGAAAAAATATCAACTAATTTGTTATTTGAAAATATTTATGAATATGAAAAAATATCATCAAATTTGTTATTTGAAAATATCATCAAATTTGTTATTTGAAAATATTTGAAAAAATATCATAAAAATTTGTATACCAATGGCGCACCTCCTAGGGGTGCGCCATAAGTACTTTGATAGAAATGGCGCACCTTCCCCTGGTGCGCCATTACTAACTTTTTTTGGATGTTTAGTTGCATCTAATATTTTTTTAAGAAAATAACGATCAAATTTGAAAACATTTATGAATGTGAAAAAATATCATCAAATTTGTTATTTGAAAATATTTATGAATATGAAAAAATATCATCAAATTTGTTATTTGAAAATATCATCATTTTTTTATTTTTAGTTGCATTCATTTGTGAATTGGTAAAACACTTATGAATATGAAAAAATATCATCAAATTTGAAAAAATATTCATGAATTCAAAAAGTGTCCATGAAATTTAAAAATATTCATGAGTTCAAAAAATATTAACAAATTCAATACTTTTTGTGAGTTAGAAATTCAATACCAGAATAAACATAAATAAATATTCATGAGGACTAGAACAGAAGAAATATCATTTCAATATATCGAAATACAATCGAGAAATGAAGACTACAATTTAAATACAATCGATCTTAGCTAGCTATCTTTTCACAATCTTCTTGCCCTTCTTTTTCGCAAATGGGGTTCTTCTGTTGAACGGACGTCCTTTAGGTAGGGTGGTCCTGCTTCTTCTTGTGGTGTATGGCACTTCATCGTCGTCGTCAAGTTCCATCTTCGGGTCGCCGTACTTGTCGAAGTCTTGCTCATTGGCGACTCCATCCATTCCGATGATCTTCCTTTTGCCTCTCCTCACGACAACACGACTGGGCTTTGACGGGTCCGTAATGAAGAAGCATTGGTCCACTTGGGAAGCCAGTACCCATGGCTCATTTTTCCAGTGACGTTTGCGCCCGCGGTCTTGGATTTGGCTTCAGGTATAACCATGGTGGTGAAATATCGGTCTTCTTTTAGAACGCTCTTGGGCCATCTGACACGAAACACCGGGACCTTCTCTCCAGCGTAGCTCAGCTCCCAGATCTCCTCGATCCTTCCGTAGTATCTGTCCTTGTCATTACCGGTGTAGGATTCCATCGTTAACCCGGAGTTCTGATAACCATCGCTCTTCATGTCCTTTCCCTCGGTGTAGAATCTGTAGCCGTTGATATCGTACGCCTCATACGTCATCAGGTTGTGCTCTGCACCCTGTGACAAGGCGAATATGAGTTGTTCTTCCGCGGAAGATTCCTCATGTAAAGGGTACAACAGAAGCTTCTCCTTGAACCAACACGTGAAACATGAGTTGTGCTCTTTGATTATATCTCCGTCCATCCTTTGTTGGCCTCGGTCATTGTACGTCTTCTCAATAAAGTTTTTGTTCTCTACCACCCAAGGATCGACCACGTCTATGTGTTGTAGCGCGACTAGGTTTGCTCTTTCAAAGTCAGCGAGTCGACCCTCGAAGTCGACATGCATTTCGCGCCGACCCTCGCGGTGACCCCATCCAGCGAGCCTGCCGAGGTGCCTGTTGACGGGCAGACCAACGGGGTTCTCGATGCCTAGATATTTCATGCAGTAGGAGATGCACTCTTCGGTTAGAACGCCCCTAGCTATACTTCCCTCTGGACGTAACATGTTGCGAACGTATCCTTTGATGACACCATTCATCCTTTCGAACGACATCATGCTGTGCAGGAACGTTGGCCCGAGTTGGATGATATCCTCCACGATATGGATCAGCAGATGCACCATAATGTAGAAGAATGCGGGCGGGAAGTACATCTCAAGCTCGCATAGTATCACCACGATCTCTTCCTGTAGCCTTCTGAGTTGCCACACGCCAAACGACTTTCGAGAGATGACGTCGAAAAAGTTGCATAGGCCAAAAAGCATTTCATGGATGTGCGCGTCCATGATCCCACAGATTGCAACTGGAAGTATCTGCGTCATTAGCACATGGCAGTCGTGAGACTTCATCCCACTGAACATCTGCTTCACTGAGTCTAGGTATCTGCTTATCTTCCCCGCGTAACCGTAAGGAAGTTTTACTCCTACGAGGCAGGTGAAAAACCGCTCGATGTCCTCCTGACTTAGAGTGAAGCACGCGGGAGGGAAGTCATTTCCGATCTTCTTGGACTTTTTTCCTTTGCGACGACTTTCCGTGCCCTTCGCCTCATCATCATCATCATCATCATCATCATCATACTTTCCGTGTCCTTCGCCTCATCATCATCATCATCATCATCATAATCATTAGCGTGAAGCTCCTCCCTGATGCCCATTGATTTCAGGTCTGCCCTTGCTTTCGGCCCATCTTTGGTCCTCTCTGGCATGTTAATCAGGGTACCAAGAAGACTCTCGCACATGTTCTTCATGATATGCATGACATCAAGGCTGTGAGGCACACGGAGGATCTTCCAGTACGGCAAGTCCCAGAAAACAGACCTCATTTTCCATACCTTCAGCAGCGTCTTTGGCGCCTTTCGTTTCTTTCCCGGATCCGGGCACTCTTTCCAATTTTTCAACAGCTCATCCATTTCCTCGCCGCTCCTCATACGCAGGCGTCTTCGGGGTTCGGTTTCACCATTGAACAGATCCTTGCGTTTTCTCCATGAGTCATCGTCGCGAAGCCACCTTCGATGTCCCATGAACACGGTTTTCGAAGACTCGGGATCTCTATCTAGCTAGCGATACATTGTGTCATCCATGCACCTGACACATCCATAAAATCCGTGGACCACCTGCCCCACGACATATCAGTAACCGAGATAGTCGTGCACCGTCGTGAGCAGTGCGGCTCTCATAGGGAAATATTCTTTCTCTGCGGTGTCCCACATATTGGTTGGTGTTTTCCACATCGTGTCTAGCTCCTCTTTCAGCAGCCCCAGATACATATTGATGTCGTTCCCTGGTTGTTTCGGCCCTTCAATTAGCATACTCATGTGAATGTACTTCCTCTTCATGTACAACCAGGGGGAAGGTTGTTGAAAGTGCAACTATCCATAGGTGGTTTTGGTAATTCCTAACAACATATAGCTCATTGAGCTAACATTATTCCAAGACAAATATTTCAGGAAAAGCTCAATGAATGGCATGGCATGGATGTGATAAGTGGACCCCTCAAAATGCTAAGGACAAAAGCATTGGCTCAAGCTCAAGACTCTACATTTTATATTTTAGTGATCCAAGATCACATTGAGTCTATAGGAAAAGCCAATACTATCAAGGAGGGATGATGTGTTGCTTAATGAGGTTCTTGCTTCATAGTGCTTAGTGATATGCTCCAAAATCCTCGACTACTTTCCCACATCCACATATATCCTAAACCAAAAGTCAAACTCGGCCCCACCGATTCTTTTATCCGGCGCCACCGAGTTTGGATGTCATAGCCACTGCCACAAACCCTAGGCAAATCGGTTTCACCGATAGGGATCTCAGTCTCACCGAGATGGGATTGTAATCTCTCTATTTCCCTTCATAACGTTTCGGTACCACCGAGATGAGCGATCGGTCCCACCGAGATTGCAATGTAAACTCTCTGTTTCCATTTCGTAACATTTCGGTTCCATCGAAATGAGCGAATCGGTCCCACCGAGTTTACCTAACCAACTCTCTGGTTAGCTTATTACCAAAATTGGTCCCACCGAGTTTGTGTAATCGGTCTCACCGAGATTACGTTATGCCCTAACCCTAACCATATTGGTCCTACCGAGTTGCATGTCGGTCCCTGAGGGAGTCCTAGATAAGGGGGTATCCGGACAGCCGGACTATATACTTTGGCCGGACTGTTGGACTATGAAGATACAAGACTCAAGACTTCGTCCCATGTCCGGATGGGACTCTCCTTACCATTAGTCTTAGACACACAGTTCGGGACACACAGTTCGGGACCTCCTGTTACCATTAGTCTTAGACACACAGTTCGGGACCCCCTACCCGAGATCCGCCGGTTTTGACACCGACATTGGTGCTTTCATTAAGAGTTCCTCTGTGTCATCGCTGCCAGGCTAAATGGCTTCTCCAACCTTCAAACACGCTGCCCTGGGTGAGACTTTTCTCCCCGGACAGATCTTCGTGTTCGGCGGCTTCGCACTGCGGGCCAACTCGCTTGGCCATCTAGAGTAGATCGATAGCTACGCCCCTGGTCATCAGGTCAGGTTTGGAAACCTAAACTACACCACCAACATCCGCGGAGACTTGATCTTCGACGGATTCGGGCCTGTGTCAGGTACGCTGATAACCCACAAGTGTAGGGGATCACAACAGCTTTCGAGGGTGAAGTACAACCCAAATTTATTGATTCGACACAAGGGGAGCCAAAGCATATTCTTGAGTATTAGCAGTTGAGTTGTCAATTCAACCACACCTGGATAACTTAGTATCTGCAGCAAGTATTTAGTAGCAAAAGTGGTATGATAGTAATGGTAACATTAGCAACAGTAAGGTAAATGTTTTTGGTTTTTTTAGTAGTTGTAACAGTAGCAACGGAAATGTAAATAAGCGAAGAACAATATTTGAAAATCTCGTAGGCAATGGATCAGTGATGGATAATTATGCCGGATGCGATTCCTCATGCAATAGTTATAACATAGGGTGATATAGAACTAGCTCCAATTCATCAATGTAATGTAGGCATGTATTCCATAAATAGTCATACGTGCTTATGGAAAAGAACTTCTATGACATCTTTTGTCCTACCCTCCCGTTGCAGCGGGGTCCTAGCGGAAACTAAGGGATATTAAGGCCTCCTTTTAATAGAGAACCAGACCAAAGCATTAACACATAGTGAAAACATGAACTCCTCAAACTACGGTCATCACCGAGAAGTATCCCGATTATTGTCACTTCGGGGTTGTCGGATCATAACACATAAAGGTGACTATAGACTTGCAAGATAGGATCAAGAACACACATATATTCATGAAAACATAATAGGTTCAGATCTCAAATCATGGCACTCGGGCCCTAGTGACAAGCATTAAGCATAGCAAAGTCATAGCAACATCAATCTCAGAACATAGTGGATACTAGGGATCAAACCCTAACAAAAATAACTTGATTACATGGTAAATCTCATCCAACCCATCACCGTCCAGTAAGCCTACGATGGAATTACTCACGCATTGCGGTGAGCATCATGAAATTGGTGATGGAGGATGGTTGATGATGACTACGGCAATGAATCCCCCTCTCCGGAGCCCCGGATGGACTCCAGATCAGCCATCCCGAGAGAGATTAGGGCTTGGTGGCGGCTCCGTGTCGTAAAACGCGACGAAACTTTCTCTCTGATTTTTTCTCCCCGAGACGGAATATATGGAGTTGGAGTTGATGTCATTGGAGGTCCAGGGGGCCCACGAGATAGGAGGCCGCGCCCTGAGGGGGGGGGGGCGCCCCCAGTCTCGTGGACAGGCTGTGGGCCCCCTGGCATTAATTCTTTCGCTAAAAATTCTTATTAATTCCAAAAAGTGTCTCTGTGTATTTCGAGGACATTCTGAGAACTTTTCTTTTCTACACATAAAACAACATCATGGCAGTTCTGCTGAAAACAGCGTCAGTCCGGGTTAGTTTCATTCAAACCATGCAAGTTAGAGTCCAAAACAAGGGCAAAAGTGTTTGGAAAAGAGATACGTTGGAGACGTATCAACTCCCCCAAGCTTAAACCTTTGCTTGTCCTCAAGCAATTTAGTTGATAAACTGAAAGTGATAAAGAAAAACGTTTATAAACTCTGTTTGCTCTTGTTGTGGTATACATGAAAAGCCAGCATTCAAGTTTCAGCAAATATTATGAACTAACCATACTCACAATAACACATAGCTCTCACAATCACTCATATCAATAGCATAATCAGCTAGCGAGCCATAATAATAAAACTCAGATGACAACACTTTCTCAAAATAATTATAACATGATATAACAAAATGGTATCTCGCTAGCCCTTTCTGAGACTGCAAAACATAAATGCAGAGCACCTTTAAAGATCAAGGACTGACTAAACATTGTAATTCATGGTAAAAGAGATCCAGTTAAGTCATAACCAATATAAACCAATAATAATGAATGCAAATGACAGTGTGCTCTCCAGCGGGTGCTTTTAATAAGAAGGGTGATGACTCAACATAAAAGTAAATAGATAGGCCCTTCGCAGAGGGAAGCAGGGATTTGTAGAGGTGCCAGAGCTCGATTTTAAATAGAGATTGAATAACATTTTGAGCGGCATACTTTCACTGTCAACGCAACAACTATGAGATGGCTGTATCTTCCAGAGTACATGCATTATAGGCAGTTCCCAAACAGAATGGTAAAGGTTTATACTCCCCCAACCACCAACAAGCATCAATCCATGGCTTGCTCGAAACAACGAGTGCCTCCAACATACAACAGCCCTGGGGGAGTTTTGTTTAATTATTTTGATTTGCTTTGATCTTTTTGGATCATGGGACTGGGCATCCCGGTTACCGGCCCTTTCTCGTGAATGGGAGCGGAGTCCACTCCTCGTGAGAATAACCCACCTAGCATGGAAGATATAGGCAGCCCTAGTTGTAACATGAGCTGCTCGAGCATACAAAACAGAATTTCATTTGAAGGTTTGGAGTTTGGCACATACAAATTTACTTGGAACGGCAGGTAGATACCGCATATAGGAAGGTATAGTGGACTCATATGGAACAACTTTGGGGTTTAAGGAGTTTGGATGCACAAGCAGTATTCCCGCTTAGTACAGGTGAAGGCTAGCAAAAGACTGGGAAGCTACCAACTGAGAGAGCGACAACAGTCATAAACATGCATTAAAATTAATTCACACCGAATACAAGCATGAGTAGGATATAATCCACCATGAACATAAATATCGTGAAGGCTATGTTGATTTGTTTCAACTACATCCGTGAACATGTGCCAAGTCGATTCACTCAATTCATTCAAAGGAGGATACCATCCCTTCATATCACATCATAATAATTCTAATAGCATGTTGGCATGCAAGGTAAACCATTATAACTCATAGCTAATCAAGCATGGCACAAGTAACTATAATCTCTAAATGTCATTGCAAATATGTTTACTTCATAATAGCTGACTCAGGAACGATGAACTCATCATATTTACAAAAACAAGAGAGGTCGAGTTCATACCAGCTTTTCTCATCCCAATAAGTCCATCGTATGTCGTCATTATTGCCTTTCACTTGCACGACCAAACGATGTGTATAATAATAAGAGTGCACGTGAATTGGACTAAGCTGGAATCTGTAAGCATTCAACTCAAGAGAGAAGACAAGTAATATGGGCTCTAAATTAAATAAACAATCATGCATATAAGAGCCACTAAGCATTTTCAATATGTTCTTCTCGACCGCCAAAGGAAAGAAAAGAAAACAAAACTATTTACACGGGAAAGCTCCCAACAAGTAAAAGAAGAACGAGAAATCTTTTTGGGTTTTCACTTTATTTCCTACTACAGGCAAGGAAATTAAACTAACTAATTTTTTTGGTTTTTCTTAAGGTTTTTCAAACACACAAGAAGAAAACTAGAGAAAGAAATTTAAACTAGCATGGATAATACAATGAAAGAGTATGAGCACCGACGACTAGTGTGCGAACATGAATGTAATGTCGGTGAGAAATACATACTCCCCCAAGCTTAGGCTTTTGGCCTAAATTGGTTTAATACCAAGGACCGCAGCTACTCTCTCCGGTGTAATGAGAGGTATAATCAGGATAATACTGGCTGGTCATCTCCGGATCCCGCTGGACAGATGATGCATGATAAGGGTCCAGCTCAGGTTCCGGCTCAGCTTCAGGTTCTGGAGTAAAAGCTTGGGCTCGATGATTGTTCACCGCTTCCGGTGTGACAAGAAAATTTTCTGCAAGAAAATCAAACAACAGAGGCGCAGGCAAAATAATAATCTCAAAAAGTTTCTTATTGAATCTAAGTTTATACAAAAGCATCTTTTCTTCGTCGTCAACAATAAACTTGTGTGCTACCATGCTCTTGTAATCTAAAATGTGAGGAGGCAATGTCGTCTCCTCTTCCTCATGATGCCTAATGGGTATTTGAAAATGTCTAGCAAGACGTGCAGCATAGATACCTCCAAATATGGGACCTTTTGTACGGTTCAGGGCTAGTCGTTTAGCAACGATGGCACCCATATTAAAAGTATTGTCCCCAAGCAAAGCATGTTGAAAAATGATAATTTCTGGAACGCTCAAATTTCCACTATTTCCACGACCAATCAAGCATCTACTAGCAAATATAGCAAAATAGCGTAAAACAGGAAAGTGTATGCTAGAGACCTTCGCCTCGGAGCCCTTCTTTGGCTCCTCTACAGCTATAGTATTAACAAAGCCACCCACATCTTCACAATTGGGTTCATCTAATTCTCCCAAATAAGGTATCCTACATGCCGCGCAAAAATTGCGTAAAGACATTTCTTTGAATTCATCATATAAATGAAATGATACTGCAGGCAGTGATTTCTTAGGATAACAATAAAAGTTTTGCACGAAAGTATTGGTAAGTAAGAGATACTGATCGGTTCGGTCGTTGATGAAACCGGTGAGGCCTGCAGTCTTGATTAAAGCATAAAAGTCTTCATGAATTCCGGCTTCTTTCAAGAAATCCTCACATGGCCATTCGCACGACCGTACTTCCGCTAAGCGAGGAAGATTGTACTTGGCTTTTCCCTTCTCTTTGGCTTGTTTTTCCTGAGAGCTTTGGCTAGAAGAGCCTTTAAAAAGCCTCCTTAACATTTTCTGAAAATTTCTGAAATTTTAGTAACTTCAAAATAAAAGTGAATAAAACTAAACAAGATTGATAGCAACTACTCCTACAAGTGCCTAGAGCCTGTATCATGCATTGAAATTTCTTGGGACCTCAAAAATTTAGCATGCAAGCTCAAGAACATGGTCACCTATGCAGCAAAAATTTGCAATGAATAAAGCACTAGAACGAAAACTAATTGGACCAATGGAGGAGTCACATACCAAGCAACAATCTCCCAAAGCAGTTTTGTGAGTGGAGCTTTGAGCTAAGAGATCGAAAATCGCAGCAAAACGAGCTAGAACTCGTGCTTGAGTTGGACGGGGATTTTTTTGGGTAGAAGATGAAGTGTGTGGGTGCTGACATAAGTAGAGGGGAGCCACGAGGGGCCCACGAGACAGGGGGCGTGCCCTACAGGGGGGCGCGCCCTCCTCTCTCGTGGCCTGGTGCTTGCCCCTCATGCAGTGTTTAAAAATCCTCAAATATTCCAGAAAAAATCATACTAAATTTGCAGGGAATTTGGAGCACTTTTATTTTAGACTATTTTTTAATGCACGGATAAATCAGAAAACAGACGGATAATACTATTTTTTATTTATTCTAAATAACAGAAAGTAAAAAGAGGGTACATAAGGTTGTGCCTTCTAGTTTCATCCATCTCGTGATCATCAAAATGAACCCGCTAACAAGGTTGATCAAGTCTTGTTAACAAACTCATTCCGAATAACACAGAACCGGAGAAAATTCGAGTAACACTAAGTTACCTCGACGGGGATATGAAAATCCCCAACAATAAGAATATCATACTTTTTCTTGACAGTAGGGAGAGGAAATTCAAAACCTCCAAAAATAATAGTTGGAACTTTTTCAATAGAATTGATGCTATGAACTTGAGATTGTTTCCTCGGAAAGTGTACCGTATACTCATTACCATTAACATGAAAAGTGACATTGCCTTTGTTGCAATCAATAACAGCCACTGCAGTATTCTGAAAAGGTCTACCAAGGATAATAGACATACTATCATCCTCGGGAATATCAAGAATAACAAAGTCCGTTAAGATAGTGACATTTGCAACCACAACAGGCACATCCTCACAAATACCGACATGTATAGCAGTTGATTTATCGGCCATTTGCAAAGATATTTCAGTAGGTTTCAACTTATTCAATTCAAGTCTACGATATAACGAGAGAGGCATAACACTAACACCGGCTCCAAGATCACATAAAGCAGTTCTAACATAATTTCTTTTAATGGAGCCTGGTATAGTTGGAACACCCGGATCTCCATGTTTCTTTGGTATTCCACCCGTAAAAGTGTAATTAGCAAGCATGGTGGAAATTTCAGCTTTCGGTATCTTTCTTTTATTTGTAATGATATCCTTCATATACTTAGCATAAGGATTTACTTTAAGCATATCAGTTAAGCGCATACGTAAGAAAATAGGTCTAATCATTTCAGCAAAGCGCTCAAAATCCTGATGATCCTTTGACTTGGATGGTTTAGGAGGAAAGGGCATGGCTTTCTGAACCCATGGTTCTGTTTCTTTACCGTGCTTCCTAGCAACAAAATCTCTCTTATCATAACGTTGATTCTTTCATTGTGGGTTATCAAGATCAACAGCAGGTTCAATCTCTACATCATTATCTTTGCTAGGTTGAGCATCAACGTGAACATTATCATTAACATTATTACTAGGTTCATGTTCATCACCTGATTGTGTTTCAGCATCAGAAATAGAAATATCATTGGGATTCTCAGGTGTGTCTACAGTAGGTTCACTAGAAGCATGCAACGTTCTATCGTCTTTCTTCTTCTTCTTTTTAGAAGATCTAGGTGCCTTTAAATTATTTCTCTGAGAATCTTGCTCGATTCTCTTTGGGTGGACTTTAGGATACAAAGGTTCCTGAGTCATTCTACTAGTTCTAGTAGCGACTCTAACAACAAATTCATTTTTATTATTCAATTCATCAAGCAAATCATTTTGAGCTTTGAGTACTTGCTCAGCTTGAGTAGTAACCATAGAAGCATATTTGCTAACGCGGTGAAGTTCATCTTTAACTCTAGCCAGATTATCACCTACCATCCTATCTCGAAAGCATTATTATTTAACTCTCTACCAACATAAGCATTAAAACTTTCTTGTCTAGCCATAAAGTCATCAAATTCATCTAAGCATGGGCTATGAAATTTAGTAGAGGGTATTTCAACTTTATCATATCTATAGAGAGAATTTACCTTTACTACCTGTGTCGGGTTATCAAGACAATGTGGTTCTTCAGGCGGTATATTAAGACCATGTATTTCTTCAATAGGTGGTAAATTCTTAACATCTTCAGCTTTAATACCTTTTTCTTTCATTGATTTCTTTGCCTCTTACATATCTTCAAGACTGAGAATTAAAACACCTCTCTTCTTCGGAGTGGGTTTAGGAATAGGCTCAGGAGTTGGCTCAATTGGTTCAGGAATTACTTCAGGAACTGGCTCAGGAAGAGTCCAATTATTTTCATTAGTCAACATATTATTCAATAATATTTCAGCTTCGTCGACTGTTCTTTCCCTGAAAACACAACCAGCACAACTATCCAAGTGGTCCTTGGAAGCATCGATTAGTCCATTATAAAAGATATCAAGTATTTCATTTTCTTAAGAGGATGATCAGGCAAAGCATTAAGTAAACGGAGAAGCCTCCCCCAAGCTTGTGGGAGACTCTCTTCTTTAATTTGCACAAAATTATATATTTCCCACAAGGCAGCTTGTTTCTTATGAGCAGGGAAATATTTAGCAGAGAAGTAATAAATCATATCCTGGGGACTACGCACACAACCAGGAGCAAGATAATTATACCAAGTCTTAGCATCACCCTTTAATGAGAACAGAAATATCTTAAGGATATAAAAATAGCGAGACTTCTCATCATGAGTAAATAGGGTAGCAATATCATTCAACTTGGTAAGATGTGCCACAATAGTTTCAGTTTCAAGGCCATAAAAAGGATCAGATTCAACTAAAGTAATAATCTCAGGATCAATAGAGAATTCATAATCCTTATCAGTAACACAGATAGGTGAAGTAGCAAAAGCAGGATCGGGTTTTATTCTAGCATTAAGAGACTGCTGCTTCCATTTAGCTAATAATTTCTTAAGATCAGATCTATCATTGCAAGCAAGAATTTCCATAGCAGCTTCTTCATTCATAACATAACCCTTAGGAACAACATGCAATACATAATAATTGGGGGAAGGTTCATCATCACTATCATCAATAGCATCTTCAATATTTTCATTCCCCCTAACTCTAGCAAGTTGTTCATCTAGAAATTCACCTAATGGCAAAGTAGTATCACGCACAGAAGTAGTTTCATCATGCATAGCAGAAGTGGCATCATCAATAACATGCGACATATCAGAATTCATAGCGGTAGCAGGTTTAGGTGTCGCAAGCCTACTAATAACGGAAGGAGAATCTAGTGCGGAGCTAGATGGCAGTTCCTTACGTCCCCTCGTAGTTGGGGCAAAATCTTGGTCTTAGCGTCTTTCAAGTTCTTCATAGTGATCAACAGATATAAATCCCAAGTGACTCAGAGAATAGAGCTATGCTCCCCGGCAACGGCGCCAGAAATTAGTCTTGATAACCCACAAGTGTAGGGGATCGCAACAACTTTCGAGGGTGATGTACAACCCAAATTTATTGATTCGACACAAGGGGAGCCAAAGAATATTCTTGAGTATTAGCAGCTGAGTTGTCAACTCAACCACACCTGGATAACTTAGTATCTGCAGCAAGTATTTAGTAGCAAAAATGGTATGATAGTAATGGTAACAGTAGCAACAGTAAAGGTAAATGTTTTTGGGTTTTTGTAGTAGTTGTAACAGTAGCAATAGAAAAGTAAATAAGCGAAGAACAATATTTGAAAAGCTCGTAGGCAATGGATCAGTGATGGATAATTATGCCGGATGCGATTCCTCATGCAATAGTTATAACATAGGGTGATATAGAACTAGCTCCAATTCATCAATGTAATGTAGGCATGTATTCCGTAAATAGTCATACGTGCTTATGGAAAAGAACTTGTATGACATCTTTTGTCCTACCCTCCCATTGCAGCGGGGTCCTAGTGGAAACTAAGGGATATTAAGGCCTCCTTTTAATAGAGAACTAGACCAAAGCATTAACACATAGTGAATAAATGAACTCCTCAAACTACGGTCATCACCGAGAAGTATCCCCATTATTGTCACTTCGGGGTTGTCGGATCATAACACATAATAGGTGACTATAGACTTGCAAGATAGGATCAAGAACACACATATATTCATGAAAACATAATAGGTTCCAATCTGAAATCATGGCACTCGGGCCCTAGTGACAAGCATTAAGCATAGCAAAGTCATAGCAACATCAATCTCAGAACATAGTGGATACTAGGGATCAAACCCTAACAAAACTAACTTGATTACATGGTAAATCTCATCCAACCCATCACCGTCCAGCAAGCCTACGATGGAATTACTCACGCACGGCGGTGAGCATCATGAAATTGGTGATGGAGGATGGTTGATGATGACAACGGCCACGAATCCCCCTCTCCGGAGCCCCGAACGGACTCCAGATCAGCCCTCCCGAGAGAGATTAGGGCTTGGCGGCGGCTCCGTGTCGTAAAACGCGATGAAACTTTCTCTCTGAATTTTTTCTCCCCGAGACGGGATATATGGAGTTGGAGTTGAGGTCGGTGGATGTCCAGGGGGGCCACGAGATAGGAGGCCGCGCCCTAGGGGGGGAGGGGTTCGCCCCCTGTCTCGTGGACAGGCTGTGGGCCCCCTGGCATTAATTCTTTTGCCAATTTTTTTTATTAATTCCAAAAAGTGCCTCCGTGGATTTCTAGGACATTCCGAGAACTTTTCTTCTCTACACATAAAACAACATCATGGCAGTTCTGCTGAAAATAGCGTCAGTCCGGGTTAGTTTCATTCAAATCATGCAAGTTAGAGTCCAAAACAAGGGAAAAAGTGTTTGGAAAAGTAGATACATTGGAGACGTATCATACGCCTAACAATCACGACGAGCATGATCTAGATCTGAAGTCGGACAATATTCGGAACATCACACCTACTACAGCTCCGGACTTTGTTCCAGAGCAGGTCGTGCCTTCCAAGGACGGGTGGATGGACCCCGCCCCGGAGGCCGCACACTCATCGGCGTTGGAGCCGAACACAGACTCCTCTCTTTAGGAAATCTTACCTCCGGACCCCTGGACTCATCTCCCGTAGTGTGTTCCGGACCGCGCGCATCCGTGCCCATTGAATCTAATTGGGCTCCAGTCATGGAGTTCACTGCCGCGGATATCTTTCAGCACTCACCCTTTGGAGACGTGCTGAATTCATTAAGGTCTCTCTCTTTGTCAGGAGACTCCTGGCCGAACTATGTCCGGCTCGAGTGGGAAGCTGGCGACGAAGAAATTCGTTACCCACCCACCACCCACTTAATAGCCACGATCGACGATTTAATCGACGTGCTTAACTTCGACTCCGAAGACATCGACGGTATAGACGATGATGCGGGAGAAAAACAAGAACCACCGCCCATAGGGCGCTGGACTGCCACCTCTTCATATGATATATATATGGTGAATACTGCCAAAGAAAACAATGGCGATGAGGCAATGGGAGATAACCCCTCATGGAAGATAGCAAAACATGGGCGTCATCGGCGCCGCTCCAAGCCTCGCCGCAACAATACCGACACTGGAGAAGAAGATCCAGATGGCGCCGAAGAGGAATATGATCCTGATCAACCCACCTTTGAGCAAGCCGAACAGGAACACAGGCAGGCTAGCCCAGACGAACAGGCGACAAATGGATACTTAGAGGATGATAACTATATGCCTCCCTCCGGAGACGAGGTGAGCCTCGGTGATGACGAATTCGGCGTACCAGAAGATCCCATAGAGCAGGAGCGCTTCAAGCGCAGGCTTATAGCCACTGCAAGAAGCCTGAAAAAGAAGCAGGAGCAGCTCCAAGCGAACCAAGATCTGCTCGCAGACAGATGGACCGAAGTCCTAGCAGCCGAAGAATATGGACTCGAACCCCCAAGCAGGGGATACCCAAAGCATAAACCGCTAGAATAAGAGGCCGAAGAGCTTGAACTTCCAGCACAAGATGAGGCTGACTGACCACCACGTGGCCGGGATAAAACGGCATGTCAGGACGGACACCAGCCCGCATCCCCACGCCGATTCACCACGGCCCGGGGTAATACGCAGGACCTGCGAGATATACTAGAAAACAATACAGGACAACCAAGATCGATCTACGGATCACGGGGGCGTGCCATAGCTCAGGACACCGATTGTCACGCCGGATACAATACTGATCAATCCGGCCGGGCCGGACATTACCGACCAGACCTAATTGGACTATGCCACGACATAGCCCGACACAGAGGCGCCGCACACCCCCTCTGCTTCACTGACAAAGTAATGGAACATGAATTCCTAGAAGGGTTTAAACCCGTCAACATCGAGTTATATGATG
Source organism: Triticum aestivum (assembly GCF_018294505.1). Lineage (NCBI taxonomy): Eukaryota > Viridiplantae > Streptophyta > Magnoliopsida > Poales > Poaceae > Triticum > Triticum aestivum. The sequence continues at coordinate 716,256,903 of NC_057813.1, forward strand.
GCACAACATACCCTGCGGTGAGGATTGAGGATTTTCTTCTCCACATTCATATGGCCCGCGGTGATGACCTACATGCCATCAAGTACCTCCCACTCAAGCTTAAAGGGCCAGCCAAACACTGGCTGAATAGCCTGCCAGCAAACTCTATTGGCACCTGGGAAAACCTTGAGGATGCATTCCTCGATAACTTCCAAGGTACCTATGTGCGACCACCGGATGCTGATGACTTAAGTCACATTACCCAACAGCCCGGAGAGTCAGCCAGGAAATTCTGGACTCGATTCCTAACTAAAAAGAACCAAATTGTCGACTGTCCGGACGCTGAGGCCCTAGTGGCCTTTAAGCATAATATCCGTAACGAGTGGCTTGCCCGACACCTCGGCCAAGAAAAACCAAAGACCATGGCGGCACTCACGACACTAATGACCCGCTTTTGCACTGGTGAGGACAGTTGGCTGGCTCGCATCAACACAGTGCCAGGAAACCCTGGCACCTCAGATACCCATGATAGTAACGGAAAGCCACAGCGCAACAGACACAAGCATCGAAACAACGACGACAATGCGGAGGATATGGCAGTCAATGCCGGATTCAGCAACTCCAAATCTGGTCAGCGGAAGAAGCCCTTCAAAAGAAATAACCCAGCATCGTCCAGTCTGGACCACATACTTGACCGCTCGTGCCAGATTCACGGCACCCCCGATAAACCAGCCAATCACACTAACAGAGATTGCTGGGTGTTCAAACAGGCCGGCAAGATAAATGCCGAGAACAAGGACAAGGGGCTGCACAGCGATGATGACGAGGAGCCCTGGGGTCCGAACACTGGAGGACAGAAGAAATTTCCCCCCAGGTCAAAAGGGTGAACATGATCTATGCCACTCACATGCCGAAACGGGAGCGAAAGCATGCACTTAGGGACGTCTATGCGATGGATCCCGTCGCCCAAAATTCAACCCATGGTCATCCTGCCCGATCACCTTTGATCGTAGGGACCATCCGACCAGCATCCGTCACGGCGGCTCAGCCGCATTGGTCCTTGACCCAATCATCGATGGATTCCACCTCACGCGAGTCCTCATGGACGGTGGCAGCAGCCTGAACCTGCTTTATCAAGACACAATGCGCAAAATGGGCATCGATCCGTCATGGATCAAACCCACCAAAACCACCTTCAAAGGTGTAATTCCAGGGATAGAGGCCCGCTGCACGGGTTCAATAACACTGGAAGTGGTCTTCGGATCTCCGGATAACTTCCGAAGTGAGTAGTTAATCTTCGATATCATGCCCTTCCGTAGTGGCTATCATGCACTACTTGGACGAATTGCGTTCGCTCGTTTCAATGTGGTACCACACTATGCATACCTCAAGCTCAAGATGACAGGACCTCGCGGGGTCATAACAGTCAATGGAAACACAGACCGCTCCCTCCGTACGGAAGAGCATACTGCGGCCCTCGCGGCAGAAGTACAAAGCAGCCTCCTCCGACAAACATCCAATCCGGCAACGACAACCCCGAACACTGTCAAGCGAGTTCGGAGTACCCCGCAACAGGACCGCCAGGCACGCCAGGAGCTCGATTAGCAATCTGGCCTCCACCCCAGCCCCATTCAAGCGGCGTTAGTGCCACGCGCACATAACTACACACTCAAGATACCATGGGCATAGGTGGAGGTAGGAAGACAATGCGGCCAGAGTGCAGTTCAGCCGCCATGAGGCCCACATACCTTTTTCCTTTTTTAGGACCCTACTTTTGGGCAGCCCCTTCAGAGAGATCGGATAACCAGACTCATCACAGAAGGTACACCAAGGAGGCACCGAGGCATCACACGCAAGGGAATACTCAGGTGATCTTCTCCAATGATCGTTATACCTGTCATTACATACACGCATGTAGCCTGCCCTTGGATAGGATATGTCAAATAGTCCTGTTTTTTCTGCTTAATGCATCAATTGTACACCTACGTTTTTCCGTACTGTCCAAATAACTTGGAAGTAGTACATAGCGTCAGCTTCTTATTACTATCCTTATATTTTCCGTTGAATATTTATTCAATATTTGCATCCGTACACTTTGGTACGGTCAGCTCGCCAGGGGCTTCTTATCAAGCCCCATAAAATGGCAAGAAAAGTCCGAACACTTTCAACAGTGCGGCACCCCGAACTTATAGCATTATATGCATCAGCTCTGAATCATGTGTTGGGTCAATAGTTGGGTTAGCCCGGATCCCTTGTTTTGGTACCTTACGTTCCGTTATGTTAGCTAAGGTAGCGCAGGGAGAACTACTGCGATTGTGTCCCGGTTCTTCCGGACGAGCACCTTAGTAGAGAAAGCCGAAAACTGACCGTCATGATGCGGCAAGAGCTGATCGTTGCACGAGGTAGTAAATCCCTAAAGATTTTTTCCGCTTAAGGCGAGGAATCGGCCTTGCCCGATTTAGGCGTGTATAACGCCCCAATTCAGCTTTCCGAATACTAGGGGCTTCGCCGAAATTTAAAATTATATACTTCTATGGCCAAGTGAGAGTTATAAAGCCGAATAGTCCGATTGCCTGGTTCGCTGTGCTAAACACCTCCTTAAAGGACCAAGAATTTGGATAAAGAGTGTTTAGGTTTTCCACGAACACCCCAGTACTAGTTACAAGGAGGCGGAAGCCGACGACTGGCCTACATTTTAAGGTTTTGATAAACAGTCGCAGAGAAGGTAATATTTTAAATCAAACAAAGCGTTATATAGCACAATCAAACTCGTCCTCATATTACACAGACGACATGAGTACATTTACTCGAAAATAGTGTTCTTAGGACATTCATTCGCCACAAGCCGAGCGCCTTTCATAACGCCATTATAATACATCTCGGGGTTGCGATGCTCCTTGCCCTTCGGGGGTCCATCCTTCATGAGCTGCTCAGTATCCAGTTTGCCCCAATGCACCTTCGCGCGGGAAAAAGCCCGTCAGGCACCCTCAATACATACGGACTGCTTGATAACTTCTAGTCGTGGACAGGCATGCACCATCCGCTTCACCAGGCCAAAGTAGTTGCTGGGCAGGGGCTCGCCAGGCCACATCCGGACTATGAGGTCCCTCATGGCCTGTTCGGCCGCATTGTGGAGTTCGGCCAACTGCTTCAGCTGGTCACTCAGAGGCATAGGGTGTCCGGCCCCAGTATATTGGTACCAGAACAGCTTCTCCGTAGAGCTCCCCTCTTCAGCGTAATAGAACTCTGAGGCATCCGAAATGCTGCATGGCAGATCTGCGAATGCTCCTGGAGAGCTCCGGATTCGTGTAAGTAAAAGAAATGACTCCTCCACATGCTTGCTTTGCATAAAGAATGCCTTACCCTCCGCTATCTTCTTGGCCGCCTGGATTTCCTGGAGGGCCTTTTGGGCTTCGGCCTTGGCGTCGGCCACGCTCTGGAGGGCTTTCACAAGCTCAGATGCTTGCTTCTTGTAGTCATGCTCCAGGGAGCCGAAATTCTTGCCGAGCTCCTGGAGCTCCTGCTGTACCTCTCCCACCCGAGCATCTTGCTTCTCTCGCTCGGTGCGCTTCGTATCCGCCTTGGCTTCGGCCGCGGACAGCGCTTCCTTCAGGGCCGCCACTTCGATCGTGGTCCCTATCAAAAGCCATGATGCTTTTTCTTAGCATCACCAACTTTTTATCCTCTATACGACATATGGACGGGGTTTCTCTTACCTTTGTTCGCCTCGAGCTGCTTCTTCATGAGGATGAGCTCTTCTTCGGGCTGTCCAGTTCGCGCTTGAGTCCGCCAACCTCAGCTGTGCGTGCAGCGGCGGTCAGCAGCAGTGCCTGTTTGATTCATTCAGACAAATACCATTAGCTTCCTGTGGTTTTTTAGTTGACCCTCTGTTTGGCTATTCTTTCCGAACACCAACCAGAGTATCAGGGGCTACTGTCTATCGGGTGATATCTTCTCACACTTTGTTTACCTCAAAGCCTGTTAGCAGGCTGGTGCAGGCTTCAGTCAAACCGCCCTTGGCGGACCGAACCTTCTCAATCATCGTACCCATAAGTGTACGGTGTTCATCCTCGATGGAAGCACCTTGAAGCACCTTCCAACAAATTATCCGATGCCTCTGGCTGGGCAGAGGTCATCAGCACGACTGGCTCACCCTCCTTCGCGGGTGACTGCTTACTGGAATCCAGAACCTTTGTAGGCTCTGGCGCAGTAACCGGCTGGGAGCCAGACTTGCTGTGGCTCCTATCAGCATAATCCATGGGGTTCTCATCCCCCATCTGTCCGACGCCCGAGATCTTGCCTTGGGGCATCCCCGGATCCATCGCCTCCTGCTCTGGCATCCTCTGGGACAACACTTCGGTGTCATCCACAGGTCATGGGGAGGTTGCCGTCGGGAGCGAATTCATCTCCGACTCGTTTAGAGACTCCTCCGAAGAGGACTCCTCGAGATCGGACCCGGCCGGACTGCATAAACATGTCCAGCGTCATTATAAACCTTGAGGTCAAAGTCGCACAGAAAGTATTATGGAATGCGGATACTTACGACCTCGCCCGGGGCTTGCCCCTGGGCAGCCACTCCTCGTCGCTGAAAGCGGCGGTAGTGGAGTGATCGGGAAGGGACGCTTTTTCCTTCTTCGGCGTCCCGACCTCCCCTGATGGGGCGGCCTTCCTTTTCTTATCCTCCCTAGCACGGGGATGAGGCATTTCTTCATGTTCTCCCCCGTCTTCGGGGGAGACTCTTCCTCGTCGTCTTCAGATGACGACTCTATCACGGCCTTGCGTCGGGGACCTGTTCTGGTCCCTGCAGCCACCTTCTTGGACCCTCCGTCCCCCTCGGTTGAGGCAGCCTTCTTCTTCTTCCTCTCCTCCCCTTCGTGGGAGGAGTGCTCCTCATCATCTTCTGGCGAGGCGTCTGGCGCGGCTTCGCGCCGGAGACCCTTACCGGTCCCTACGGCCTTCTTTTCGGCCTTTTTCTCTGGCACCTTGTAAGGCGCCGGAACCAGCATTTCCGCTAGGAGTGCGCTCACTAGGTCCTCAGGCAATGGAGCCGAATAGTTAATCCACTCCGCCATCTCCACCCAATTCTGTTCGGTGAGTATAGTGTCCTAAGAATCCTCCCACGAACATACCATGAAGGAAATATCTTACAAATAACCAGAGGACTTACCGGATTGGCGAGGCGTCTTATGCTGAGCTCCCGGTCCTCGGAAAGGGGAGTGATGTCTACTACACAACCTTCTTCTTGTAGATGTTGTTGGGCCTGCAAGTGCACATGTTTGTAGGACAGTAGCAAATTTCCCTTAAGTGGATGACCTAAGGTTTATCAATCTGTAGGAGGCGTAGGATGAAGATGGTCTCTCTCAAACAACCCTGCAACCAAATAACAAAGAGTCTCTTGTGTCCCCAACACAGCCAATACAATGATAAATTGTATAGGTGCACTAGTTCGGCGAAGAGATGGTGATACAAGTGCAATATGGATGGTAGATATAGGTTTTTGTAATCTGAAAATATAAAAACAGCAAGGTAACAAGCGGTAAAAGTGAGCGTAAACGGTATTGCAATGGTAGGAAACAAGGCCTAGGGTTCATACTTTCACTAGTGCTGGTTCTCTCAACAATAATAACATAGATAGATCATATAACAAGCCCTCAACATGCAACAAAGAGTCACTCCAAAGCCACTAAATAGCGGAGAACAAACATAGAGATTATGGTAGGGTACGAAACCACGTCAAATCTATTCTTTCGGATCGATCTATAAAAGAGTTTGTACTAAAATAACACCTTAAGACACAAATCAACCAAAACCGTAATGTCACCTAGATACTCCATTGTCACCTCAAGTATCCGTGGGCATGATTATACGATATGCGTCACACAATCTCAGATTCATCCAACCAACATAAAAGTACTTCAAAGAGTGCCCCAAAGCTACTACCGGAGATTCAAGAACGTGTGCCAACCCCTATGCATAGGTTCCCAATGTCACGAAACCCGCAAGTTGATCACCAAGACATACATCAAGTGTTCTCATAAAAGACTCAATCCGATAAGATAACTTCAAAGGGGAAACTCAATTCATCACAAGAGAGTAGAGGGGGAGAAACATCATAAGATCCAACTACAATAGCAAAGCTCGGGATACATCAAGATCGTGCCATAGAGGGAACACGAGAGAGAACATGAGAGAGAGAGAGAGATCAAACACATAGCTACTAGTACATACCATCAGCCCCGAGGGTGAACTACTCCCTCCTCATCATGGATAGCGCCGGGATGATGAAGATTGCCACCGGTGATGGGACCCCCCTCCGGCAGGGTGCCGGAACGGGCTCCCAAGAAGTTTTTGGTGGCTACAGAGGCTTCCGGCGGCGGAACTCCCGATCTATCTTCTGTTCTGGAAGTTTTTAGGGTACGTAGGTATATATGGGTGCAGGGGGTACGTCGGTGGACCTCCTGGGTGGTCACGAGGTAGGGGGCGCGCACTAGGGGGGGGGAGGGGGGCGCCCCCACCCTCGTGGGCATCCCGGGACTCCCCTGACGTGCACTCCAAGTCTATCAGGTTGCTTTCCTTCCAAAAATAACTTCTCCAGTTGATTTCGTTCCGTTTTGACTCCGTCTGCTATTCCTTTTCCTCGAAACACTGAAATAGGCATAAAACAGCAAATCTGGGCTGGGCCTCCGGTTAATAGGTTAGTCCCAAAAATAATATAAAGTGGATAATAAAGCCCAATATTGCCTAAAATAGTAGATAAAGTAGCATGGACCAATAAAAAATTATAGATATGTTGGAGACGTATCAAGCATCCCCAAGCTTAATTCCTGCTCGTCCTTGAGTAGGTAAATGATAAAAAAGAATTTTTGATGCGGAGTGATACTTTGGCATAATTTCAATGTAAATCTTCTTAATTGTGGCATGAATATTTAGATCTGAAAGATTCAAGATAAAAGTTCATATTGACATAAAGATAATAATACTTCAAGCATACTAACTAAGAAATTATGTCTTCTCAAAATAGCATGGCCAAAGAAAGTTCATCCCTACAAAATCATATAGTCTGGTTGTTGCTCTATCTTCATCACACAAAGTATTTAATCATGCACAACACCGATGACAAGCCAAGCAATTGTTTCATACTTTAATAATCTCAAACTCTTTCAACTTTCACGCAATACATGAGCGTGAGCCATGGACATAGCAGTATAGGTGGAATAGAATGGTGGTTGTGGAGAAGACAAAAAGGAGAAGATAGTCTCACATCAACTAGGCGTATCAATGGGCTATGGAGATGCCCATCAATAGATATCAATGTGAGTGAGTAGGGATTGCCATGCAATGGATGCACTAGAGCTATAAGTATATGAAAGCTCAACAAAAGAAACTAAGTGGGTGTGCATCCAACTTGCTTGCTCACAAAGACCTAGGGCACTTTTGAGGAAGCCCATCATTGGAATATACAAGCCAAGTTCTATAATGAAAAATTTCCACTAGTATATGAAAGTGACAATATATGAGACTCTCTTATTATGAAGATCATGGTGCTACATTGAAGCACAAGTGTGGTAAAAGGATAGTAGCATTGTCCCTTCTCTCTTTTTCTCTCATTTTTTTGTTTGGGCCTTTTCTCTTTTTTTATGGCTTTTTTTTCGTCCGGAGTCTCATCCCGACTTATGGGGGAATCATAGTCTCCATCATCCTTTCCTCACTGGGACAATGCTCTAATAATGATGATCATCACACTTTTATTTTTCTTACAACTCAACAATTACAACTCGATACTTAGAACAAAATATGACTCTATATGAATGCCTCCAGCGGTGTACCAGGATATGCAATGTATCAAGAGCGACATGTATGAAAATTATGAAGGTGGCCTTGCCACAAATACAATGTCAACTACATGTCCATGCAAAAAGAAATATGACAATGATGGAGCGTGTCATAATAAACGGAACGGTGGAAAGTTGCATGGCAATATATCTCGGAATGGCTATGGAAATGCCATAATAGGTAGGTATGGTGGCTGTTTTGAGGAAGCTATATGGTGGGTGTATGATACCAGCGAAAAGTGCGCGGTATTAGAGAGGCTAGCAAAGGAGGAAGTGTGAGAGTGCGTATAATCCATGGACTCAACATTAATCAAAAGAACTCATATACTTATTGCAAAAATTTAGAAGTCATCAAAAACCAAAGCACTACACGCATGCTCCTAGGGGGATAGATTGGTTGGAAAAGACCATCGCTCGTCCCCGACCGCCACTCATAAGGAAGACAATCAATAAATAAAATTGTGCTCCAACTTCATCACAAAGCGGTTCACCTTACGTGCATGCTACGGGAATCACAAACTTCAACACAAGCATTCTTTAAATTCATAATCACCCAACTAGCATCACTTTGATATTATCATCTCCATATCTCAAAACAATTATCAAGCATCAAACTTATCTTAGTATTCAACGCACTCAAAAGAAAGTTTCACATATCTTGAATACCAAGTATATTAATGTTAAGCAAATTACCATGCTATTAATGACTCTCAAAATAATCTAAGTGAAGCATGAGAGATCAATAGTTTCTTTAAAACAAATCTACCACCGTGCTCTAAAAGATATAAGTGAAGTACTAGAGCAATAACAAAAACTACTCTGAAAGATATAAGTGAAGATCAATGAGTAGTCGAATAATTATGCAGCTATGTGAAGACTCTCCCATTTAATAATTTCAGATATTGATACTTTACTCAAACAGAAAGCAAAGCTAAAGAAAACTACATTGCAAGGATAGCACAACTCATGTGAAGAAGCAAAAACTTAGGCTCAACCGATACTAACCGATAGTTGTTGAAGAAGAAAGCTGGGATGCCTACCGGGGCATCCCCAAGCTTAGATGCTTGAGACTTATTGAAATATTATCTTGGGGTTCCTTGGGCATCCCCAAGCTTGAACTTTTGTGTCTCCTTAATTCCTCTCATATCATGGTTTCTTTTCTTTTTATCAAAAGCTTCATTCACAACAAACTCAACAAGAACTCGTGAGATAGGTTAGTATAAACCAATGCAAAACCTTATCATATTCTACTGTAACAAATCACTTAAATTATTATTCAACATTTCATACTAAATGCTCTGTATATTTAATACTCCTATCCTCAAATAGAATCATTAAACAAGCAAACATATGCAAACAATGCAACCACAACAGCAATCTGCCAAAACAGTACAGTCTGTAAAGAATGCAAAAGTATCAATACTTCCCTGACTCCAAAAATTATGAACTAAAGTTCCCACTGTAATAAATTTATCAGATCTCAATATGCAAAAAGATTCAACGTTAGACCATTCTCTGACTTTTCTAGGGAATTTTTGCAACAGTGGTAAACTTTCTGTTTTCAAACAGCAACATGCAAACTAGCAAAATAAGCATGGCAAAGGCTATCCTTGACTTTTTTTTATTGAAAATAAAGATGCAAAACATTATTCTAATTAACAGCAAGCAAACACTAACAAAAGAAAATGATTCTCCAAGCAAAACACATATCATATGGTGAATAAAAATATAGCTCCAAGTAAAGTTACCGATGCACGAAGACGAAAGAGGGGATGCCATCCGGGGCATCCCCAAGCTTAGTTGCTTGGTTGTCCTTGAATATTACCTTGGGGTGCCTTGGGAATCCCCAAGCTTAGTCTCTTTCCACTCCTTATTCCATAGTCCATCGAATCTTTACCCAAAACTTGAAAACTTCAACCACACAAAACTCAACACAAAACTCAATACAAAACTCGTAAGCTCCGTTAGTATAAGAAAATAAAACCACCACTTAGGTACTGTAATGAACTCATTCTAAATTCATATTGGTGTAATATCTACTGTATTCTAACATCTCTATGGTTCATACCACTTAATACTAGTCATAGATGCATCAAAATAAGCAAACAACACGTAGAAAACAGAATCTGTCAAAAACAGAACAGTCGGTAGTAATCTGTATCAAACATATACTTATGGAACCCCAAAAATTATATAATAAATTGCTGGACCTGCGAAATTTGTCTATTAATCATCTTCAAAAAGAATCAACCTAAAATCACTCTCCAGTAAAAAATGGCAGCTAATCTCGTGAGCGCTAAAGTTTCTGTTTTTCACAGCAAGATCATGTAAACTTCACCCAAGTCTTCCCAAAGGTTCTACTTGGAACTTTATTGAAACAAAAGCTATAAAACATGATTACTACAGTAGCATAATCATGTGGACACACAAAAACAGTAAGGATAAATATTGGGTTGTCTCCCACCAAGCGCTTTTCTTTAATGTCTTTCTAGCTAGGCATGATGATGACAATGATGCTCACATAAAAGATAAGAATTGAAACATAATGGGAGCATCATGAAGCATATGACTAGCACATTTAAGTCTAACCCACTTCCTATGCATAGGGATTTTTTGAGCAAACAACTTATGAGAACAATAATCAACTATCATAGGAAGGTAACACAAGCATAGCTTCAAGAATTTAAGCACATAGGGAGGAAACTTGACATTATTGCAATTCCTACAAGCATATATTCCTCCCTCATAATAAATTTCAGTAGCATCATGAATGAATTCAACAATATAACCAGCACCTAAAACATTCTTTTCATGATCTACAAGTATAGAATTTTTAATACTCTCCACATAAGCAAAATTCTTCTCATGAATAGTAGTGGGAGCAAACTCAACAAAATGACTATCCTGTGATTGAAATTTAAGATCAAGATGACAAGTTTCATGGTTATCATTATTCTTTAAAGCATACGTGTCATCACAATAATCGTCATAGATAGGAGGCATGCTTTCATCATAGTAAATTTGCTCATCAAAGCTTGGGGGACAAAAAATATCATCTCCATCAAACATAGCTTTCCCAAGCTTGTGGCTTTGCATATCATTAGCATCATGGATATTCAAGGAATTCATACTAACAACATTGCAATCATGCTCATCATTCACATATTTTATGCCAAACAATTTAATGCATTCTTCTTCTAACACTTTGGCACAATTTTCTTTTCCATCATACTCACGAAAGATATTAAAAGATGAAGCATACGAGACAAACTCAATTCCATTTTTTGGTAGTTTTCTTTTATAAACTAAACTAGTGCTAAAACACGAAACAAAAAGATTCGATTGCAAGATCTAAAGATATACCTTCAAGCACTCACCGCGCCAAAAAAAAGAGCTTAGTTGACGGAGTGTGAGTACCCTTTACCTAGCCTCCCCGGCAATGGCGCCAGAAAAGAGCTTGATGTCTACTACACAACCTTCTTCTTGTAGACGTTGTTGGGCCTGCAAGTGCACAGGTTTGTAGGACAGTAGCAAATTTCCCTCAAGACCTAAGGTTTATTAATCCGTAGGAGGCGTAGGATGAAGATGGTCTCTCTCAAACAACCCTGCAACCAAATAACAAAGAGTCCCTTGTGTCCCCAAGACACCCAATACAATGATAAATTGTATAGGTGCACTAGTTCGGCGAAGAGATGGTGATACAAGTGCAATATGGATGGTAGATATAGGTTTTTGTAATCTGAAAATATAAAAACAGCAAGGTAACAAGCGGTAAAAGTGAGCGTAAACGGTATTGCAATGGTAGGAAACAAGGCCTAGGGTTCATACTTTCACTAGTGCAAGTTCTCTCAACAATAGTAACATAGATAGATCATATAACAAGCCCTCAACATGCAACAAAGAGTCACTCCAAAGCCACTAAATAGCGGAGAACAAACATAGAGATTATGGTAGGGTACGAAACCACCTCAAAGCTATTCTTTCGGATCGATCTATAAAAGAGTTCGTACTAGAATAACACCTTAATACACAAATCAACCAAAACCCTAATGTCACCTAGATACTCCATTGTCACCTCAAGTATCCGTGGGCATGATTATATGATATGCGTCACACAATCTCAGATTCATCCAACCAACATAAAAGTACTTCAAAGAGTGCCCCAAAGCTACTACCGGAGAGTCAAGAACGTGTGCCAACCCCTATGCATAGGTTCCCAATGTCATGAAACTCGCAAGTTGATCACCAAGACATACATTAAGTGTTCTCATAAAATACTCAATCCGATAAGATAAGTTCAAAGGGGAAACTCAATTCATCACAAGAGAGTAGAGGGGGAGAAACATCATAAGATCCAACTACAATAGCAAAGCTCGGGATACATCAAGATCATGCCATAGAGGGAGCACAAGAGAGAACACGAGAGAGAGAGATCAAACACATAGCTACTGGTACATACCCTGAGCCCCGAGGGTGAACTACTCCCTCCTCGTCATGGATAGCGCCGGGATGATGAAGATTGCCATCGGTGATGGGATCCCCCTCCGGCAGGGTGCCGGAACGGGCTCCTGAGAAGTTTTTGGTGGCTACAGAGGCTTGCGGCGGCGGAACTCCCGATCTATCTTCTGTTCTGGAAGTTTTAGGGTACGTAGGTATATATGGGTGCATGGGGTACGTCGGTGGACCTCCGAGGTGCTCACGAGGTAGGGGGGCGCGCCCTAGGGGGGGGGGGCGCCCCCCACCCTCATGGGCAGCCCGGGACTCCCCTGACGTGCACTCCAAGTCTATCAAGTTGCTTTCCATCCAAAAATAACTTCTCCAGTTGATTTCGTTCCGTTTTGACTCCGTCTGCTATTCCTTTTCCTCGAAACACTGAAATAGGCATAAAATAGCAAATCTGGGCTGGGCCTCTGGTTAATAGGTTAGTCCCAGAAATAATATAAAAGTGGATAATAAAGCCCAATATTGCCTAAAACAGTAGATAAAGTAGCATGGAGCAATCAAAAATTATAGATACGTTGGAGACATATCAGGGAGGAGGAACTTCGCCGGTCTTGAATAACGCCTTCCAGATTTCTTTGTGCGTTGTGCCGAAGAGTTCTAGCAGCATCTGGTGTTCGGTCGAATCGTACTCCCACATATCAAATGCCCGTCTTTGACACGGGAGAATCTGGTGAATGAGCATGACCTGGACCACGTTGACAAGCTTGATCTTCTTGTCCCTTGATACGTCTCCAACGTATCTATAATTTTTGATTGCTCCATGCTACTTTATCTACTATTTTGGACTATATTGGGCTTTATTTTACACTTTTATATTATTTTTGGGACTAACCTATTAACCGGACGCCCAACCCAGAATTGTTGTTTTTTGCCTATTTCAGTGTTTCGAAGAAACAGACTATCAAACGGAGTCCAAACGGAATGAAACCTTCGAGAACATGATTTTCTCACTGAACGTGATCCAGGAGACTTGGACCCTGCTCCAAGGAACAACCGAGGTGGTCACGAGGGTGGGGGTGCACCCTCCCCCCTGGGCGCGCCCCCTACCTCGTGGGCCCCCTGTTGCTCCACCGACGTACTCCTTCCTCCTATATATACCTATGTACCCCCGACAGATCAGATACAGAGCCAAAAACCTAATTCCACCGCCGCAACTTTCTGTATCCACGAGATCCCATCTTGGGGCCTGTTCCGGAGCTCCGCCGGAGGGGGCATCCACCACGGAGGGCTTCTACATCAACACCATAGCCTCTCCGATGAAGTGTGAGTAGTTTACCTCAGACCTACGGGTCCATAGTTAGTAGCTAGATGGCTTCTTCTCTCTTTTTGGATTTCAATACAAGGTTCTCCCCCTCTCTTGTGGAGATCTATTCGATGTAATCTTCTTTTTGCAGTGTGTTTGTTGAGATCGATGAATTGTGGGTTTATGATCCAGCTTATCTATGAATAATATTTGAATCTTCTCTGAATTCTTTTATGTATGATTGAGTTATCTTTGCAAGTCTCTTCGAATTATCCGTTTGGTTTGGCCAACTAGATTGGTAGTTCTTGCAATGGGAGAAGTGCTTAGCTTTGGGTACAATCTTGCGGTGTCCTTTCCCAGTGACAGAAGGGGCAGCAAGGCACGTATTGTATTGTTGCCATCGAGGATAACAAGATGGTTTTTTTATCATATTGCATGAAGTTATCCCTCTACATCATGTCATCTTGCTTAAGGCGTTACTCCGTTTTTAACTTAATACTCCAGATGGATGCTGGATAGCGGTCGATGAGTGGAGTAATAGTAGTAGATGCAGAATCGTTTCGGTTTACTTGTCTCGGACGTGATGCCTATATATATGATCATACCTAGATATACTCATAACTATGCTCAATTCTATCAATTGCTCAACAGTAATTTGTTCACCCACCGTAGAATACTTATGCTCTTGAGAGAAGCCACTAGTGAAACCTATGGCCCCCAGGTCTATTCTCATCATATCAATCTCCATTACTTCAATACTTGCTTTGTTTTTACTTTGCCTTTTACTTTTCACTTTGCATCTCTATATCAAAAATACCAAAAATATTATTTATCATCTCTATCAGATCTCACCCTCGTAAGTGACCGTGAAGGGATTGACAACCCCTAATCGCGTTGGTTGCGAGTAGCTATCGTTTTGTGCAGGTACGAGGGACTTGTGCGTGGCTTCCTACTGGATTGATACCTTGGTTCTCAAAAACTGAGGGAAATACTTACGCTACTTTACTGCATCATCCTCTCCTCTTCGGGGAAATCCAACGTAGTGCTCAAGAGGTAGCAAGAAGAATTTCTGGCGCCGTTGCCGGGAAGTTTGCGCAAAAGTCAACCATACCAAGTACCCATCACAATCCCTATCTCTCGCATTACATTATTTGCCTCTCGTTTCCCTCTCCCCCACTTCACCCTTGCCGTTTTATTCACCCTCTCTTTCCCAATCTCCTCCTCTCTTTCCTTTTCGCCTTTTTCTCGTTTGCCTTTTTGTTTGCTCGTGTGTTGGATTGCTTGTTTGTCGTGATGGCTCAAGATGCTACCAAATTGTGTGACTTCACCAATACCAATAATAATGATTTCCTTAGCACTCCGATTGCTCCTATTGCCAATACTAAATCTTGTGAAATCAACACTGCTTTGTTGAATCTTGTTATGAAAGATCAATTCGTCGGCCTTCCCAGTGAAGATGCCGCTACTCATTTGAATAGCTTCGTTGATTTATGTGATATGGAAAAGAAAAAAATGTCGATAATGATGTCGTTAAATTGAAGCTATTTCCTTTTTTGCTTAGAGATCGTGCTAAAGCGTGGTTTTCATCTTTGCCTAAAAATAGTATTGATTCTTGGTACAAATGCAAAGATGCTTTTATCTCTAAGTATTTTCCTCCCGCTAAGATTATCTCTCTTAGGAACGATATTATGAATTTTAAGCAACTTGATCATGAACATGTTGCACAAGCTTGGGAGAGAATGAAATTAATGATACGTAATTGTCCTACTCATGGTTTGAACTTGTGGATGATTATACAAAATTTTTATGCCGGATTGAATTTTGCTTCTAGAAATCTTTTAGATTCGGCCGCGGGAGGCACTTTTATGGAAATCACTCTAGGAGATGCTACTAAACTTCTATATAATATTATGGTAAATTATTCTCAATGGCATACTGAAAGATCTACTAATAAAAAAGTGCATGCGATAGAAGAAATTAATGTTTTGAGTGGAAAGATGGATGAACTTATGAAATTATTTGCTACTAAGAGTTTTTCTTCTGATCCTAATGATATGCCCTTGTCTACTTTGATTGAGAATAATAATGAATCTATGGATGTGAATTTTGTTGGTAGGAACAATTTTGGTAACAACGCGTATAGAGGGAATTTTAATCCTAGGCCTTTTCCTAGTAATCCTTCTAATAATTATGGAAATTCCTACAACAACTCTTATGGAAATTTTAATAAGATTCCCTCTGAATTTGAGAGTAGTGTTAAAGAGTTTATGAATTCACAAAAGAATTTTAATGCTTTGCTTGAAGAGAAATTGCTTAAAGTTGATGATTTGGCTAGGAATGTTGATAGAATTTCTCTTGAAATTGATTCTTTAAAGCTTAGATCTATTCCTCCTAAACATGATATCAATGAGTCTCTCAAAGCTATGATAATTTCCATTGATGAGTGCAAAGAAAGAACCGCTAGGATGCGTGCTTCCAAAGATGCCTTTATTAAAGCGTGTTCTTCCAATTCCTATGAAAATCAAGATGAAGATCTAAAAGTTATTGATGTGTCCCCCATTAAATCTTTATTTTGCAATATGAATCTTGATGAAACTGAATATGATCTTCCTTTACCTAGAAGGCGTTCTAAGAAATCGGAGTTTTTAGATCTTGATGATGAAATTGATGAAAGTGGGATTGAAAGAAATACAAACCTAGATGTTGCTAAACCCACTATTTTAGATCTCAAGGAATTTAATTATGAAAATTGCTCTCTAATTGATTGTATTTCCTTGTTGCAATCCGTGCTAAATTCTCCTCATGCTTATAGTCAAAATGAGGCCTTTACCGAACACATTGTTGATGCCTAGATGCAATCTTATGAAGAAAAACTTGAGTTGAAAGTTTCTATCCCTAGAAAACTCTATGATGAGTGGGAACATACTATTAAAATAAAAATTAAAAATTATGAGTTTCAGGCCTTGCGTGATTTGGGTGCTAGTGTCTCCACTATTTCCAAAACTTTGTCTGATTTGCTAGATTTCCGTGACTTTGAAGATTGCTATCTAAACTTGCATCTTGCGGATTCCACTATTAAAAAGCCTATGGGAAGAATTAATGATGTTCTTATTGTTGCAAATAGGAATTATGTGCCCGAAGATTTTATCGTTCTTGATATAGATAGCAATCCTTCATGTCCTATTATTCTTGGTAGACCTTTCCTTAGAACAATTGGTGCGATTATTGATATGAAGGAAGGGAATATTAGATTCCAATTTCCCTTAAAAAGGGAATGGAACACTTTCCTAGAAAGAAAATAAAATTAACTTATGAATCTATCATGAGAGCCACTTATGGATTGCCTACCAAAGATGGCAAAACCTAGATCTATCCTTGCTTTTATGCCTAGCTAGGGGCGTTAAACAATAGCGCTTGTTGGGAGGCAACCCAATTTTATTTGTCTTGTTTTTTGTTTTTGCTTATGTTTAGGAATAAATAATCCATCTAGCCTCTGGTTAGATGTGGTTTTATGTTTTAATTAGTGTTTGTGCCAAGTAGAACCTATAAGATAACCTACGATGATAGTTGATGTGATTCTGCTGAAAAACAGAAACTTTGCGCGAAGGAATATAATTTTGTTAACTCACAGGAACGTGATTTTGCGTTGATTCTTTTTTATGCTGTTCAATAGACAAATTGTCCAGGACTTCCTATTTTGGTAGAATTTTTAGAGTTACATAAGTTTGCGTTAGTTACAGATTACTACAGACTGTTCTGTTTTTGACAGATTCTGTTTTGCGTGTGTTGTTTGCTTATTTTGATGAATCTATGGCTAGTAAAATAGTTTATATTCCATAGAGAAGTTGGAATACAGTAGGTTTAACACCAATATAAATAAAGAATGAGTTCATGACATTACTTTAAAGTAGTCTTTTGTTTTCTTTCACTAACGGAGCTCACGAGATTTCTATTGAGTTTTGTGTTGTGAAGTTTTCAAGTTTTGGGTGAATTCTTTTGATGGATTATGGAACAAGGAGTGGCAAGAGCCTAAGCTTGGGGATGCCCATGGCACCCCAAAGATAATCCAAGGACACCAAAAAGTCAAAGCTTGGGGATGCCCGGAAGGCATCCCCTCTTTCGTCTACTTCCATCGATAATTTACTTGGAGCTATATTTTTATTCACCACATATTATGTGTTTTGCTTGGAGCGTCTTGTATTATTTGATTATTTGCTTGTTAGTTTACCACAATCATCCTTGTTGTACACACCTTCTGAGAGAACCATACACAAATTGGATTTTGCTAGAATACTCTATATGCTTCACTTATATCTTTTGAGCGTGATAAATTTTGCTCTAGTACTTCACTTAGATATTTTAGAGCACGGTGGTGGATTTGTTTTAAAGAAACTATTGATCTCTCATGCTTCACTTAGATTATTTTGGGAGTTGTTAATATCATGGTAATTTGCTTAATATTAATATACTTGGTATTCAGGATATGTGAAACTTTCTTTTCAGTACATTGAATACTAAGATAAGTTTGATGCTTAATAATTGTTTTGAGATATGGAGGTGATAATATCAAAGTAATGCTAGTTGGGGTGATTATGAATTTAAAGAATGCTTGTGTTGAAGTTTGTGATTCCCGTAGCATGGGTTTATGCAGTAAGAACAGGCAAGCCTTTTTGGGTTGTATCCGAAGACATGGAAAGGGATGTTTTTATGTCAGCAGACGAAGCCAAAGCTTATGGACTTGTCGATATTGTAGGGGATGAAATGATTGACAAGCACTGCGATACTGATCCAGTGTGGTTTCCAGAAATGTTTAAGGATTGGTAGTGTCCGTATTTCTTGTATAGTTATTTCACAGCTAAATTCGTGTTTTCCTCGATTTAATAGAAAATAGGTGAACCGCTTTGTGATGAAGTTGGAGCACAATTTTATTTATTGATTGTCTTCCTTATGAGTGGCGGTCGGGGACGAGCGATGGTCTTTTCCTACCAATCTATCCCCCTAGGAGCATGCGTGTAGTGCTTTGGTTTTTGATGACTTCTAAAATTTTGCAACAAGTGCATGAGTTATTTTGATTAATGTTGAGTCCATGGATTATACGCACCCTTTCACCCTTCCACCATTGATAGCCTCTCTAATACCGCGCACTTTTCGCCGGTATCATACACCCACCATATACCCTCCTCAAAACAGCCACCATACCTACCTATCATGGCATTTCCATAGCCATTCCGAGATATATTGCCATGCAACTTTCCACCGTTCTGTTCATATGACACACATTACTTTTGTCATATTGCTTTTTGCATGAACATGTAGTTGACATTGTATTTGTGGCAAGGCCACCTTCATAATTTTCATACATGTCACTCTTGATTCATTGCATATCCCAGTAATCGCCGGAGGCATTCATATAGAGTCATATTTTGTTCTAAGTATCAAGTTGTAATTATTGAGTTGTAAGAAAAATAAAAGTGTGATGATCATTATTATTAGAGCATTGTCCCAGTGAGGAAAGGATGATGGAGACTATGACTCCCCCAT
Source organism: Triticum aestivum (assembly GCF_018294505.1). Taxonomy (NCBI): domain Eukaryota; kingdom Viridiplantae; phylum Streptophyta; class Magnoliopsida; order Poales; family Poaceae; genus Triticum; species Triticum aestivum. Next base: position 716,276,001 of record NC_057813.1, read on the forward strand.
AAGTCGAGATGAGACTCCGGACGAAAAAAGGCCATAAAAAAGAGAAAAGGCCCAAATAAAAAAATGAGAGAAAAAGGGAGAAGGGACAATGCTACTATCCTTTTACCACACTTGTGCTTCAAAGTAGCACCATGATCTTCATGACAGAGAGTCTCATATGTTGTCACTTTCATATACTAGTGGGAATTTTTCATTATAGAACTTGGCTTGTATATTCCAATGATGGGCTTCCTCAGAAGTGCACTAGGTCTTCGTGAGCAAGCAAGTTGGATGCACACCCACTTAGTTTCTTTTGTTGAGCTTTCATATATTTATAGCTCTAGTGCATCCGTTGCATGGCAATCCCTACTCACTCACATTGATATCTATTAATGGGCATCTCCATAGCCCGTTGATACGCCTAGTTGATGTGAGACTATCTTCTCCTTTTTGTCTTCTCCACAACCACCATTCTATTCCACATATAGTGCTATGTCTATGGCTGACGCTCATGTATTGCGTGAAAGTTGAAAGAGTTTGAGATTACTAAAGTCTGAAACAATTGCTTGGCTTGTCATCGGGGTTTTGCATGATTAAATACTTTGTGTGATGAAGATAGAGCAACAGGCAGACTATATGATTTTGTAGGGATAACTTTCTTTAGCCATGCTATTTTGAGAAGACATGATTGCTTTGATTAGTATGCTTGAAGTATTATTACTTTTATGTCAATATGAACTTTTGTCTTGAATCTTTTGGATCTGAATATTCATACTACAATTAAGAAGATTTACATTGAAATTATGCCAAAGTATCACTCCGCATAAAAAATTCTATTTTACCATTTACCTACTCGAGGACGAGCAGGAATTAAGCTTGGGGATGCCTGATACGTCTCCAATGTATCTATAATTTTTGATTGCTCCATGCTACTTTATCTACTGTTTTGGACTATATTGGGCTTTATTTTCCACTTTTATATTTTTTTGGGACTAACCTATTAACCGGAGGCCCAGCCCAGAATTGTTGTTTTTTTGCCTATTTCAGTGTTTCAAAGAAACAGAATATCAAACGGAGTCCAAACGGAATGAAACCTTCGGGAACGTGATTTTCTCGCTGAACGTGATCCAAGAGACTCGGACCCTGCTCCAAGGAACAACCGAGGCGGTCACGAGGCTGGGGGCGCGCCATCCCCCCTGGGCGGGCCCCCTACCTCGTGGGCCCCTTGTTGCTCCACCGACGTACTCCTTCCTCCTATATATACCTACGTACCCCCGAGAAATCAGATATGGAGCCAAAAATCTAATTCCACCGCTGCAACTTTCTGTATCCACGAGATCCCATCTTGGGGCCTGTTCCGGAGCTTCGCCGGAGGGGGCATCCACCACGAAGGGCTTCTACATCAACACCATAGCCTCTCCGATGAAGTGTGAGTAGTTTACCTCAGACCTACGGGTCCATAGTTAGTAGCTAGATGGCTTCTTTTCTCTTTTTGGATCTCAATACAATGTTCTCCCCCTCTCTTGTGGAGATCTATTCGATGTAATCTTCTTTTTGTGGTGTGTTTGTTGAGACCGATGAATTGTGGGTTTATGATCCAGCTTATCTGTGAATAATATTTGAATCTTCTCTGAATTCTTTTATGTATGATTGAGTTATCTTTGCAAGTCTCTTCGAATTATCCATTTGGTTTGGCCAACTAGATTGGTAGTTCTTGCAATGGGAGAAGTGCTTAGCTTTGGGTTCAGTCTTGCGGTGTCCTTTCCCAGTGACAGAAGGGGTAGCAAGGCACGTATTGTATTGTTGCCATCGAGGATAACAAGATGCTTTTTTTATCATATTGCATGAAGTTATCCCTCTACATCATGTCATCTTGCTTAAGGTGTTACTCCGTTTTTAACTTAATACTCTAGATGCATGCTGGATAGCGATCGATGAGTGGAGTAATAGTAGTAGATGCAGAATCGTTTCGGTTTACTTGTCTCGGACGTGATGCCTATATACATGATCATACCTAGATATACTCATAACTATGCTCAATTCTATCAATTGCTCAACAGTAATTTGTTCACCCACCGTAGAATACTTATGCTCTTGAGAGAAGCCACTAGTGAAACCTATGGCCCCCGGGTCTATTCTCATCATATCAATCTCCATTACTTCAATACTTGCTTTGTTTTTACTTTGCCTTTTACTTTTCGGTTTGCATCTCTATATAAAAAATACCAAAAATATTATTTATCATCTCTATCAGATCTCACCATCGTAAGTGACCGTGAAGGGATTGACAACCCCTAATCACGTTGGTTGCGAGTAGCTATCGTTTTGTGCAGGTACGAGGGACTTGTGCGTGGCCTCCTACTGGATTGATACCTTGGTTCTCAAAAACTGAGGGAAATACTTACGCTACTTTACTGCATCATCCTCTCCTCTTCGGGGAAATCCAACGCAGTGCTCAAGAGGTAGCATCCCTCATACTTCGGATGCAGGTCTCGAGTCCGGCCAGCTCTGTGGGTTCGCCCCAGGCCAGGTCCTTCTTCTCCCAAGAAGTGAGCCGCGTGGGGATTCCGGATCTGAATTTGGGGGCCGCCACCCAGTTGGCGTCGCGCGGCTCGGTGATGTGGAACCACCCCGATTGCCACCCTTTACGATCTCCACGAAGGAGTCGTCGAGCCATGTGACGTTGGGCATTTTGCCCACGATGGCACCTCCGTACTCCGCCTGTTGGCCGCTCACGATCTTCGGCTTCACGCAGAAGATCTTCAACCATAGACCGAAGTGGGGCTTGATGTGGAGGAATGCCTCGCACACGACGGTGAACGCCGAGATGTTGAGGACGAAATTCAGGGCCAGATCGTGAAAATCTAGCCCATAGTAGTACATAAGTGCGCGGACAAACGGGTGGAGTGGAAATCCTAATCCGCAAACGAAATGAGGGAGAAATACTACTCTCTCCCGAGACTTCGGAGTAAGGATAATCTGTCCCTCTGTTGGAAGCTTGTGCACGATATTCTCGGCCAGGTATCCGGCTTCCCAAAGTCTTGTGATGTTCTCCTCTGTGACAGAGGAGGCCATCCACTTGCGTCCCGCTCCGGACATGATGCGATCCTACGGAGAAGGTGAGAACTTGGGTGCTGGAGCTCAAGGGTGCGAGAACGGATGAGCAAAGGAGGAAGAAGGCGTGGGGAAAAATGGGAGATCTCTATCCCTTTATAAAGGCAATGTAGAATGTGCGCCTCCCCACTTGCCTCTCGAAATCTCTTATCTTTCCAAGCGCCTCGATCGATGGCGCTGGTTGGGTTACCCATACTTTATCACGGGGTTGTCTACGAAACTTAGCAAAATTAAACTTATGAGACATATCCCCTAAGCCAATTGTAACAATATCCTTTTCACAATCAGTCCTAACATTAACAATATTCAAGAAGGTTCTACCAAATATAATGGGACAAAAGTCATCTTGTGGGGAACCATGAATAAGGAAACACTAGTAGAAAAAGGGTCAAATATGCGAAACATTAGTACCGGTTTGCATATGAGCCGGCACTAATGCGTCCATTAGTGCCGGTTCAAATGACTAGGCGGGAGGAGACCTTTCGTACCGGTTCAATGCGAATCTGTAGTACCGGTTCGTGCCACGAACCGGTACTAAAGGTGCTGGCCGGGCACCAGCATCTTCAGTACCGGTTCGTGGCACGAACCGGTACTAAAGAGGTTGTGGCAGGGGCTATTTTTAGTCCCACCTTGCTCCCCTAGCAAGAATTTGACCACCTTAAATATGTTACTTCTCAAACTATCACAAGCATTTGATCTTCATTGAACTCTATGTGTAGGATCTGTGGCTGCAATAGGAGTCTTCGCCGGTTCTTAAATCGGTGGTAGATTCCTATCGACAATTTAGATTCTATACAAAAAGATCATTGATGATCAATGTATTTTTTATATGTACTAGCGCGTTTTGGCTGAAAGGCGGTACTGATAAATGTATTTTTTCTACGTTCAGATGCACAATTTAAATATGTTATTTTTCAAACTATCACAAGCATTTGGTCTTCATTGAACTCTATGTGTATAATCTGTGGACTCAACATGAGTCTTCACCGGTTTCGGACGAGAACCCATCAGTTACACGGGCACTTCATTTTTTTAACTTATTTGAACTCCAGACTTTTTTTTGAGCCGGCATTATGCAACATTCAAAGCGACGTCATCAATTTCTAACACCTTCTGACATCATTTGCTGTTATTCAGTCACCGACTTGTTTAGATCAGAGCTAAATGACCGTGAAAATGAAAAATCACTACAAAACAAACTCTGAAAATGTTGAAGGTATCATCATTTCACCCGCATAGCATGTGCGAAAGAGTGGAGAGGGTCACGGCAAAATCTGGACGAACTTCGTGTACAAACTGGACAATCTCTTTCGGAGTATCAGGGTTTCAGACGAGAACTCATCAGCTACACGGGCACTTCTGTTTTCAGTCATTTACCAATTTGTTCAGAGAGCTAAATGACCGTGAAACAGTAAACCACAACAAAAAGAACTCTGAAAAGAAACTATATAAAGCAATAAATAGCAGAAAATAAATAATGCAGAAAAGAAAAAAACTATATAAAGCAAAAATATTCACAAAGAAATTAAATACAGCAAAAAAAACTACTCGGAAATAAATAGAAGAAAAAATAAAGCAAAAAAGAAAAAACTATATAAAAAAATTACTCAAAAATAAATAGAAGAAAATAAATAATGCAGAAAAGAAAAAAAATTATATAAAGCAAAAATATTCACAAAGAAACTAAATGCAGCAAAAAACTACTCAG